>NC_064878.1:31261595-31264095 GCF_943734665.1 Anopheles aquasalis | reverse complement strand
AGCACTTTGCTGCCATTCTCACTCCATTTAATGAATATTAATGCTGGCGTAATTTGTTTGAGCTTAGGCGCGCATGGGACGGTTTTAAATAATATCTGCCACAACACGTTCTCGCAGTCCACCTAGGTGGACTGGGCAGATTATCAGTGCGCGCTGGGCAGAGAGAGAGAGAGAGAGAGAGAGAGAGAGCGGTGCTGGAGGGCAAAAAGATGAAGAGAAAAAAACGCCAAATCGGATCACACTGTCGTGCATGAGGCACGCCCGTGGATGGATAGTCTTTTTAGGGGTATTCCTTGGGGTACGCTAAGGAAACGCGCGTCCTCATCGCGGAAGATGCGAACGTTCATGCTTTTTGCCTGTGTGTGCGCGCGCCCTTCAGTCCGATACTGTCCTATACTTGATTAAAGATAAACATTAACTTCCAGTCTAATGGATGCATTTCGGTTGGCTCCAACTTCGTGGCCCTTATCATGATTAGTCTTAAGGAGCTGAGTGTAGCGATATGGAACAATGGGAATAGCTTGTATAAACAAACTGGAAAACTGATCATACATACCGCATATTTCATGTCAAGATGGAACATTAATTTAATGTAGCCGGCCGACTTCTAAAGCATTATCGAACGATTCCAGCTCAAGGAACACTTCGAATTTGCCCGATATGGATTCCGTTAACCTTTTCTGATATCACCCAAAAGTGCCCCCTTAGTAATAATTATAAAAAGTTCTCTATGAAAATCGACACGATCGCGTCATATCATTACTTAGAGTGTCAAAACTTTACAACCAGAAAACTGATCCAAATCATCAAAGAAAAATGACTTTCGCTAAAACAAAGCACCTCGTTTGATCATCCGCGCGTGGTGCTATTGAAACAGTGGAAAGAAAAACAAAAACACAATTAAAATGGAAAATTACCATACAATCTCACCCTCGTCCTGCCGCTTGACTCTCTCCACGGCGCTCTTCACGTCAGCGATTCACTCCCACGAGTACTTGAAAGTTAGCGACCGAGGTGTTGGATACAGAGTCACCAGCCCACCCATCTGTATCCATCGGCAGCCCTGAACTTTTGCACCCTAAAGGGCTGGAACCCGGCTGTGCGAACGACTGCGAATGCCAACGAAGGACAACCTAATCTAACCGATTGCTCAGTGTGACGGTGCCGCACAGATAAAAGCTCCTTCCGATTTCCTTATTCCCCCGACTCGACGGAACTTCCAGTAGCTGGCGGTGGGCGAAGAGCGGTGCAAGTAAATCTGGAAAACAGCATGCGGATACACGTGCTGCTGCCGATTCAATTAATATTTTATACATCCATCAATTTGCACTTCGGCACGCGGCTACGAAAGCCGGACCGCTTCCGATCAGCGCTTCGTAGGGCGGGTGGCCAAAGGGACGCAAGCGTCGTAGTCGTCGTCCACCTCGGGGGAAGCACTTTGATGGTGAAATTATTCACGAGAAGCTCGTGTCGTTTTTCTGCTTTCTTGCTGTTTCTCGGGCATCCTACCGGTGACCACTTCAAATGTCTCACTCATCAATGCTTTGCTTACAGCTTCGCCGATAAGCTAGCTAGGTGGTGAAGGTGCTTCGATTGCCCTTTCTAGCCATTTTTGTAAACGAAAGCGACGAAATTGTGATTGGCATTTGCTGTAAATACGTATGACTTTCAAAGACTCCTTGGCAGTTTCTACAAAAAGATAACAAAAAATGGTTAAAGAAGCTTGGTCGATTAATTTGAAAAAATGCTTAAATTTGTTAACGCTTAAGTTTAGTGACGGTATTTGTAACATCCAAGCGAACTTCACTTTGTATCAAACTCCCTCCCTACCCTCTGAGCATTTCCACGGTACCCAGCTGAACCACGGCGCAATTTTCTCGTATGATCGATCACATCGCTGACCTGGTGAACTTTTCGGGGCGCGCAAACCGCGGGAAAGACGTAAAATTGAAATCTCTCCGCTTCTGGTGGCGTCTCAGTACGACGCGGAGGCTCCACGACCGGCGACCGGCGACGGGATGCTGCTGCCGTTGGTCATCGCAAAACTTAACCTCACGAAGTATCAACAACCGACGTCAAACAAACAAAGCACCGGGCAAACCCGAACGGCAGCATTACAAACGCTGAAAGCCCACTGCGGTCAGCGGTGTCAGCGGTCGGTTGCCACAGAGAGAAAGCATAAAATATATACATAATTAATAGATCACGTGTATGATCAGTAGATCAATCACTACTTCACTCGTCGATCACGTTCAATTCGAGACGATGATGTGATGATTTGCTGACTTGATCCCCGTCGGGGCAGTCCGCCAGCCAGCAGGGAAATCATTTGTGCAGTTAGCTTCAATAAAAGGCAACAACAACGACGAGTTGCACCATGATATGGCCAAGTGGTGGCGGTGGTAGACACGCAAAGCGCATGGTACGGTGCCGTTGGTCCGTTGTTTTCTAGCCCTTGCCCCACAATCGTTGCGTTCTCTCTGCATCTATTTACTTTGGC
>NC_064878.1:31249095-31256595 GCF_943734665.1 Anopheles aquasalis | reverse complement strand
ACGGTCGTAAAAGGGTTCCTCTGGAACATTGTGTATTTCGTGGTGGAGTGAGAGTTTTGCTGGTATATTGCTCCGTTGAACGCTTTCCTCTGTTTAATGGGAAGATCCGGAGGGTATAATTCCTCTGTAGATTACTGCATGATGTGTGTTATTCCAACGAATGTACATGCGCTAAAATGTGTAACAAAGTTGCTTCAAAGCAAAACATTTAAAATTTGCTGCAAAATTCGGCTCATTCACTTCCATAAGGTGACCAAAGGGGAGATCGGATCTCGCTCCAAAAGCCTCACTAACTGGACACCAGTGCCACACGTGCAAATCACATAGACTATGTCCCGAGTCCGCTAGTGATTGATTTCCAGATGGCTGGTGGAGTAGTCCGCGGCTACGAATGGTCGGATTGATTACGGGAAAACAATTACGGTCATGCTCGCAAGAACAAACAAACCGCCTGCCTGGCCAGGATTGCCAACCATGACGATGTCGAGACCAATCTGGATCGAATACAAATTCCATAAAGAAACGCATCACCACCTCAAAGGCAACCGCCGACACCACCGCGGCAGTATTTTGATGTAAGCATCGCGGCTGTCGTGTGGACTTCGTGGGAAAAGTGTTTTTTGTTATTCGTTTTCGGGAAAACTACCAACGCCTCAAGATGCCTCAAGACACCGCTGCCCGGTTAATCGCGGGTGGGGAGAATTCTCGTCGAATAATACCAACAGCTAGGCCAAGTGTCATCGGCCAGCTTGTGGAATGTTATTTCGTTCTGTTGCCTTATGGTAATCGTTCCGATTGAAACGAAATTCATTCCAACCCATTCACTGTCCAGCGTTCCGTGACGTATGCGGGCCAGCCCTGCGGCCTGGGCCCTGGGCGATCAGCCAGCAGATGCGGAACATTGCCACAGATCGAGATGCTGGCAAAAACGGTGCCTGACAGCTGGTCGGCTTTCAATGCTAGCAACCAGCACGACAACAATTAACACATCAATAAACAAAGAACAACAGCCATTTTTTATTTGTATTCTGTTTCATCCTTAAAACATGTTTAACAAGCATATTGACATCATGCAACTAACATTCGTATTTACTAATCTAACGCAAGATTAATATGTTATAATAAATCATAAGCATCTTTCTTTCACACGTGATGGTTGCTTCTTAACACTGTGCAAACAGAAAACTAGGGTAATTGAAACGGCGCAAAATCGCTTGACACTTCACGACCACATCATGCTCGCTTACAATGGCTTTCACGACCATCAGATGACATTCGACGTGAGTTATTGTTGTCAAAGCATTGCCCTTCCAGCATTGCAAAGCGACACAGTTCATGATGATCTTTTTCAATGAAACTTGTTTCTCATTCTTGGACAGACATACGAGATCAGTGAACGAGTGAAGTTGGGGGGGCCTGAAAGAAACATCGATAAACCCGTTGGATGGTATTATTGAAAGAGGGAGAAAAAGATGATCTTGAACGTGACAATCGAACAATCATGTGAACTGAATTTCGATTGCCGTACATACGAGCATCCGAGAGTAGAAAGACCAATCAATCGCATGAATCAAGTCCCATTTTATCAACTCCAATCAGATAGAGGATGATGGTTGTTCGGTTTGGATTGAAACATGAATCTAGTGATGTCGGAGATAAGGTGGCCCTTAGCGGTGCTTTCACGAGCAAGCTTTGTATGTCGCTCAACGTACCTTTCAACGTGCATAATCATGCTAAAGATTCACTAAAGATTCTAACAGGCATCACTTTCTGCACCACTAAAGACGCTGGTGAATGGATTGGGAAACCAATGTTTAATCATACGTTTCTACACTCGCGCTTATCACATGATGGTAGCAAACAACAATCGTTAACAAATTGATCAAATTAATTTCATCCCTTCTAATTGATGACTTTATGACCTAAAACCATCCGCCAGTCCCCATCCCACAACACTAGGCATATTGCAAACTCCTTCCTCAAATTCCCAAATCTCACTCTATGCTCCAAAAACCCGGAGAAACAAATTCATTTTACATTTTGTTCCTCTTCAACTTGACCGGATTATTTGGTGAAGGACTCAAAACTGAAACCCTTCCCTTTGACAAACGATGTAGGAACGCTAGTTAAACATTCTGGCCCGTTTCTGAGACGGTCGGTGAAACCGAAGGAAACACTTGTTCCTAGGACAATCCCAAAAAAGGTTCCCATTTGCGCATAAATCTTGACCACTTCTGTGACGCTTCAAAAACGGAGCAGTATTCCTTTTCTTTGTGCATCCTATAAATCAACTTACTCACGTATGATCCTGGTCCTTCCCGTTAGGAAAGTCTGGAAGGAAATACCAACTCCTGGAATACGGTTGTCTCATTTCCTAGCTGACCATGTGTCGAGAAAATATGGTGAAAGCTGGTGAAAACTAAACGTATCATTCTCCCAAACTACTGTCCAGAGCTCAGAGCCGAGATATGCGCAAGAATCCCTCCTTTCGAGTGGAATCCTGTCCCTGTCAAAAGGAACATCCACAAGGGTAGCACGGAAGCACGGAACAACCCGCCATCCCGCCCGGGGGCCCATCAAGGATGTGGGTTGATTAATAAATCATTTCAAGTTTTTAGCACCTCAAACACTCGTAGATTAATGTCTTACAGAGTGTCACACATATTTTCACTGTGTATGCATTCCATCTACGGTGAGGTGTCGTTGGAGGGGGTTGCGGGGGGGGGGGGGGGGGGTTGGTGCTGTATCGGAGACGTGAAGTTGAATAATTTACGGCAGTTGAAACTTTTCTCGTGCAGAGCCGAACTTACTTGATCTGGGGACAATTACAAATTAGCATAAACTGTTCCAGTGTCACCCATCGTTTACCCGTTTTGAGCTTGGTTTGCCTTCTTGCAGCTACTTCCATCTTTTCTCACACAGGGCACAGGAGCCACAACCCCTTTCCAGTGATAACACAAGGATCATCCGTATGAGAGCACCCAACACCCGAGCATGTGGCTGTGCTATGTCCAAAGTATGAGCCCCTTCTCCCATTAATGTACGACTCCTCATCCGTTGAGCGCTGGCGATACGTAAACGTACGGAAAGTAAAGAAATTCAACCGACCATGCCCCAATCTGTTTGACACAAAATCGAGCGTGTGCTATCTCTCCCTTTAGCCCTGGCGCTTCATAACTCATGTTTCATACGAGATTGAACCAACCAGAGAAACAGCTTCAATTTAAAAATTTCGAACTCTTACTTACTGTTCGAACTATACTCTTGATTATTATGGACAATTTTAAATAGTAAAATAAATCACAACAAAACTTTTTTTATTACATTTTGTCAAGTTTAATGAAAACATTGTTCAACTTATCAAGTACAGAATATGAATGTTTCTCTTGCATGCATTAATGGATTGGTAGCATCATTAGTGAAATCGCGCTGAGTTCACTAGCTTCTTGAAAGCAGCATGATCGCAGAAATTGCATGAGCATCGCAACCTACTATCTGCTACCCCATCATCGACTACCTCTCCAAATGTGTACGGTCGCATCCGTGACAAAGCTATTCCCACTGTCTATGCTCTCTCAGCAGTGCTGGCCAAACCAATAAGGCCAAACAAGCCTCCGATGCACGAACTGGTGCACTAAAGCAATGAGCTAGTTATGCATTGGGAACGTTCCTCTGTAATTGCTGCCATTAAACAGGGGGCTTATGTTGCAAAAATTGAAAAAACTAAGCCATTCACCGAGACGAGCCAGAGACACCCTTCCCCTTTCTGCCAATAGCAAACATTCGTCGTGTACAGGATTTGGAGCCGTGCACGACATGATGCGGGCACGGCAAGGTGGCATTATTAATAATTTAATTAATTATTATTTATTAGTCATCCGACAATCTGATCTAGTTTATGACACGAAAAAACACTTACCCACCTGATTCATGTCGCCGGTGGATGCGCGACTCGCGAAACGGCTCTCGAACCGCCTTCACGACATTCGCGAGGTAAAGTGTTGCATCAAATGGCTTTTAAATTGACTCGTTTCGATAAACGAAAAACACCTTCTGTGCCCAACGACGTCGACGACGACGACGACGACGGGATTGACGGTAGATAAACATGAGAAACACTTGCCCTATGCGGTGCACAAGACCCATAGGACGGTTCTAGCGCCGAACACTTTGAAGATTGCAGTCATCTCTATTAATATTATGACTTTACTGTCACTCAAAATGTCAACAGAAGTGTGCACACAACGTGTTTTTTTTTGCTCAGTTCTTTTTTTTTCTAATATATGAAATGTAGTTAAGCCAAAGCATCAGAATTACATCATACCTACTAGTAGAGAACTAATCCTTAGTTATTATGTTTCAAATGAATGGAATTGCAACTGACAATTATGAACAATTTAATTTCCATAAGCATGAAATGATGGAATGTTACGAAAAACTCTAAATGAATGAGCAACCTATTTTGGCAGTTTTGCTTCCTTTCAATGTTTTCTTTTCGCTGGAACATGGCACAACACACAACACAGAGCCCATTAGCGAAGGCAATCGATCATAAAAAAATCGAACATTTTCATCCATAAAATCCGTATCAAATGGTAAAACGGCTATAAGAGCAAGAGCCGAGCGCACCCCTCTCTCACACCTATTGATTTGCTGGCTGTCAATCAAGCATGTTAATTTATTTACCAAATGCATCAAGTACTTTAATGCACCCGCCGTTCTAGATTCTGACCGCAGAGTTTTGGGCCCAAAAAGTTGAAAACATTAGCGAACGAGACCTCCATGTGTATCGGTGTCTGGTTATTTTTCTACGTCTTCACCATCCTAGGTTACTAATTTGCTTCGAATGAGTTTGATAAACATAGGTAGGACGTGTATGCTTATCGCCTCATGCTACGACAGTAATCAACATGAAAAACAAAAAAAATTCATGACTCGTCCAAATTCATGCTTCGTATCATTTTCTACTAGAGTCAGAGTCAGTAACTCTCGCCCTCAGTTTAGGGCAATTAGGTTTGATTTCACTATTTGTTACCGAAACCAATCATTAACCAATGTAACGAAATCAATAGCTGTTAGTAAAAAACTTGAAGTCTGCATACCATGCCAGCGAGCCGTTCTCCAATTATTCCGTTAATCAGTTATTCAATTACCGCTCATGTTTACTATTGATTCGTGCTTTTGCAAAAATGCACCATTTTGCGCTCCTAGGGGCACAGCGAAAGACCAATGATTAAATGTTAGCGGATAATCGTTAGTAGCAAACTATCCACACCGATCATTGGACGACTCATCGTGTTTGGAGATGTTAGTCCTGCTGCATCAATGTTGTCCAAGATGCGAAATTTTATGAGAATCTTACAGGAAACATAGAACAACTAAGAGTTTTAGCATATTTCATAGATTTTGATCAATATAAGTATAACAACTGTAATAAAAGTTCAATGTTTAATCTTCTAAAAATTCCATTTTTCTAAATCATTTTAACCAATATGTAAAATCTTTACGATACGAAACTAACACGTATGGCAAAAAATGTGCTAGTAATGTTAGTATACTCATAAACTGGAATTCAGTAACCACAAATACAATATATACAAATCGATTCCAATTCAATTAATATCAAATGGAGTCTTCTGCAACATATCCTCTGGCTAAACTGTTCTGTCCATTAGAAGATTAATTCAATGGTTGAAAAATTTCGAACATAAATCAAAATCTTCGATATTGAAATTCCGGGCCGATGATACGGTCAACAAGCTGCTGAAAAACAAAAGTATCAGCTGTATATCTTACGGAATACAAACTCCCATTTTTCTTTATGGCTCTCCTCTCTTCCCGTACGGGCGGAAAGTGTGCCCAATTTGGTCAGTATCCAATTTAGCTCAGAAGTGCAAAGAAGCAAACACAATGTTGATTTGGAATCCTGGTCCAGTACAAATCTTCGTCTTCGTCTACTGCAAAGGGACGACTGGATTCCTTACCTTAAACAACTAAGGAAGGACTCTTGCTGCGGTTTTGACATTGCTAAAAACCCTATTTCCTTCGACTTCTGTTTCAAGACGAGCACCACCCGCAAAACCACATTCGAAGAAAACGAACGACCTGTCTGGAAGGGTTTTCCTGAATGCCCGACATATCCCTTCCCTTCACCCGAACCGTCCGCTATCTCGCCAGGCTGCATTTCAGAGTGGAATGTCTACAAATTGACCTAAACTAGATTATGAAATATCAGGCCATAAAAACTGCTCCGTTGCTAAAACCCTCAACCCCCGAGGGCAGTGAGATGTTTCAATGAAATTCCTTAGGAATACTTTTCACAGGCATGGGCTGATGAAACGGTTTCCACGTTCTTAGCAACCCCTCTATTGAACCTTCCTTAAATCCTTACACCTTCTCCTCGTTGTAAATCACAATTCCACTTATCTGCCGTAACGGTAGTTGTGTTCAATACTAACGACCGTTTTCTGGACGAGCTTGAGCGGCACTGATTATCAAATGAAGCATACAAATTCAATAGAAATTTATCAGCTCAACAAATCAGCCCTCGGGGTTTCATAACCGAATGCTTGTTCAATTAATCCGTACAACGAATAAGGTACACAATGCTTAAAATAATCAACACTAACCGATCGAAATTCGTAGGTATACCTTCATTTGTTAAAGACGTGACAACAACTTACAAATTAGAAATTAATGTCCTGCCAAAAGCCCTGAATGTTCACGCATAATTACCGAGGTTACACATATGGCAACAGCACACATGTGATACGATTTATAGTGTCAGCAGACATCCTGCAGTCTAGGCGTAGGAGTACCACGTTACGTAAACACTAATTTATCGTCTAATTGATCAACATGTACCATCTGAGAACACCCACGACCGAGCTCGACGACCTTCCTGCACTCATACGGAGTAGAAGGATACATTAGCGTCCTATCAGCGTGACACCGGAAGACATAGCGCTTCCTTTCATTCGACCCGTTACGGAACGGCACCCAACCAACCACTTGTTTGCTAATATCGTACTGAAGAGGTGAACTGTAATGTTACTAAATGGTTTACAGATGGTTTAAAATGTGTTAAATTGAATCATAAAACCCTGCACAGCGCATCTCGTACTTCGTTAAGAATAATGTATCCCCTACACTTTTCAACTCACCCTTTCTCGTAACTCTGTACAGAACATTATGCCAACAGCACGGGAACCAGGGCTAATTCGTAGTCACCGACAAAGCAAACAATTGCCTTCATTGTGTCTCTATGCCCTTTAAAGTGGATATATGCTCCGGTTAGATCTGTCTGTTGGTGTAAGTTTACTTGAGGAATTTTTCGTTTAGCTTTTAAAACCTTAACGCATTGTGTCATGTAAATTCGTTTCAATCAGTTGCTCTGTCGAATCTCCGAATCTCCGAATGCATGCATGTTTTTATCGCCTGAATATTGGGAGTATTTCAAAGATAAATGGACTAAATAGCTTAATAATAGCTCAACTATAT
>NC_064878.1:31241595-31244095 GCF_943734665.1 Anopheles aquasalis | reverse complement strand
GACTAGTTTTTGCATGGGCATTACTTACATTTTTCCCCTAAAATTTTAGTTTAATAATATCTCTTTCGATAACGATACAACACATGATGACGTAACAGTGTAACAGCGAGAGCAGTGTAACGAGGATGAACCAATCAGGATCTATCCAATAACCTTCAAATAACCCCTTTTACTGCAAAAACCGGGCAGGAGTTAGGGTGGTGCAATCAGTCACGCGTCACACTAATCAAATTGGAGGCTGATTTTTCGCGAAAGTTCCTAGCTGGAGCGTTGCTGGAACTTTGCTGGTGTTTCTGCTTCTCTCTCTCTCCTTCCTCTCCTTGACCTCCCTGGCATGTTTGTGGGCTGGGCAAAGTTGTATCGTCCAACTCGATTATGTCAGCATTTTTGCCCCACCATCCGCCTACATTGCTGGGCTTTAAAAGCTATACGATGCCTGGTAGCTGATTCGATGCTAATTAACGCGTAAACCAACAAGCGAGAAAGATGGCCACAGTGAAGCCACTAATGGAAACAACGCGCCAGCCCTTTCTCCCCCCCCCCCCCCCCCTTCCTCCATCATATGCTAAGCAAAGTGTAATATTTGCTGGCGAGGGCAGAAATTTAAAGAAAATCCAATTGCATAAACCCAAATTGTGGCCATCAAGGAACTATACAAGACGAGGCAAAAAAGGGGGGCAACTCCTGTCCTGCTCATGTGCTCTTGTGAAAAGCCCTCGGTCAACCGTTACCCAATGTAACGTCATAAAAGAAATACTAATTGCTATAGAAAGTCACTAGCACGTAATGACCGACCAACCACAACCACGCCATCCACCATCACCATCACCCGGGCTCTAAATGTAAAGTTAACCCCTTCGTACCCTACATGGCCACATCACGTCGACATACGCGATCGGTATGCGGGTAAAGTAAAACATCGCGCCATCCCAGTGGCCCAAAAGAACCCCCAACGACGACAGGAGTCCGTACGCCAGGGCCGAAACCCAGGGCCGGAAAAATCCGAAAAAGGCGTGGTTTTCCTTGGTTTTTCCGCTCACATACAGCCATACATTAGAAACGATGGGGGGTTTTAAAAGGGGCTATACATAAAACATAAAAACATAATATTTCAAAAACATACACACAACCGGATGCTGCAGTATCCAGGGGAGTCAAGGGGCGCCAAGGGGAGAGGTACGGGTGGAGACAACATGCGGGACGAACAACCCGTCACGAAACCTCCTGCTGTTTCTGTGTGTCCCGGCCTGTCACTCGCTCGCAACCATGTTGATGGGCTCTTGGCTGCTACCTACCCCTCAGCACCCACCAGATGATCTCGGTCACACCCCCCACCCATCCAACACACATATACAGAACGATCCTTCCCGAGGGGGGGAGGGGGAGGAGGGAATCCGAGGAGAGCTTTGGCTCCGAAACATATATCCTTACACTCGCCAACCCGTGTGATGTGCTTTCGCTGTACGAGCGCTCCACCACCGCCACCAAACGGACATTTCTTCCCTTTCCTTCGGACGTGTACCCGGGGACCCAAGGCAAGACGAGGCCAACTTGATTATATAACACAAAAATACTGTACGAGTTGAGTTACGAGGCAACATCACGGGGGCCAGGGGGGTTTCCTCGTGACAGGCGCTCGTGTGCGCGGTACTATAGGCAGCGGTGGCCGGGTTATCAAGGCAGAAGAACCGGGCAGAGTCTGCGAGTCTGCCGAAGTTGAGCTTTTTGGGCTCCCCAACGCGTTTCCAACGTTTTCTGCCATATCCGAGTAGGTCCTCGTAGTCTCTCTCTCTCTCTCTCTCTCACTCTCTCTCTGTTTCCCTGACTTTTTCTCTAACTGTTCATTCCATCTCTTTTTAACTCTCTCTCTCTACAGCTCTCGCTCTCTCTCCCTCTCACAGCCAGAGTGGAGCAACGTTTTTCTGTGGCTCGTTGCTCACGCTGCTCTCTCCTGTGCTCCATCTCTCCATCAGACACACATATACACACTCTGTCTCGCTCGTCACTTTCACTCGCTCCGTGGCAGCTGGGGAAAGCTAACGGGGAAAATCCGGGAGGGAGGATGTGGGGGGGTGAGAGGGGATGCCAGTAGTATATGCGTATTTTTCTCACCCATCAGCAGCAGCATGTATTGCGCGAAGTATCAGAATGCGCGCGATGTTGATGTTGTGTGGACGAGTGTGCGCATACGCTGCCCCCCCCCCCCCTACCGCAGTACCCTCCTACACACCGCCACGAAACATGTGGCGCTCGCATCGACGGTCGGTGTGGTAGTGTTGATGATAATGATCCACCACCGCCACAGCATCCCACCGTGCGCACGTAACCGCTCTGGATTCTGGATGGATGGTAGTGCTGAGCCCCCCCACCCTCACCGAGGGGGTCTCGGAACTGTTGCTAGGGACTAGGGGCAACGAAAGATGGCGAGCACGGTACAACGTCACTCATACAATACATGGAAAAGCACAAACCCATCGAAACCGAAGCAGCCTGCGTCGAG
>NC_064878.1:31234095-31239095 GCF_943734665.1 Anopheles aquasalis | reverse complement strand
TGGGTTGAACATTTCTCCAAGTCCGACTCGCTTTCTTTCTTTTTCCCAGTTCCCAAAACTCTCGTCATCCAATGTGTAATGTGTCTCACATACCGCCCCCTCTTCGCTAGTATTCAGAGCCATTCCCTATCGAACGGAACGTATCACACCGAACCCGTAGCAAGGGTGAAGTCTGCACCCTCCTCCAATTCGGCGCACACAGAGTCCTGGCATTGCTATACATCTCCCCGACCGAACCGCCGCTTATGTCACACAGCGTCTCGCAGCGAAAAAAAGGATGTGCCAAAAATGTGCGATGCGCAAATAGTATCCCACTGGCGAACGAATGGTAACAGAAGAAAGGTATAGAAAAGAAGAAAAAAAAAGTTGATGCGAAACACACCAGAGCGCATCTTACACATAAAGAACACTGCCAGTGTGCGATTCGGTTCTCGGTTTGACACTCTACGCTCTCGAGCTACACAATCCGCAGCCGCTGCCGCCGCCGCCATCATCATCGCCATAGGAAGCCGAATGTATGGAAAACCCCGTTCTTTCTCTTTCTTCGAATGTTGTATTTCCTTGCTCAGCGCATCAGCGTGGCTCTTATGTGTAGCTTCTTTTTCTCTGCTACTCTGCTCTACGAAAAACGGTCCCGTCCATCTCTTTCCTTCATAATCGTCAGGAAGGTCAGGAGTGTGGGGTCGGTATACACGCAACCAACCATCCAACCGCCCAACCGCTTGTCACATCCGCTAGGAGCTAGCAAACCAGTCATATTCAGTTCTTCGCACATACGCTGCTCCCGCTACAGCGGCTGGATGCGCTGTTCGTACGTGCTTGCGGAAACTTTTCCACGGAAAATTTTATATAAAAACATCCCCTGCTCCCCCTCTCGGTATTCGTCAACATCGCAACAAACCAACCAACATCCCAACGCCGCCAGCAGAGCGAATGGCAAAATGCGAAATAAAATGTGCGCGCTTTCCTTCTTTCCCTTCCACTTTTTGGGGTGGTTTCCCTTATCGCGGAAAACTTTCCAACACCCACCCGCAACGGGGCGAAAAAGGGCGAGGAGAAAAGATTTCCTCATCCTCCTCCCCCCCCCCCCCCTTCTGCTCCTCTCCTCCATCCTGGTACCATCGAAAGCACGAACCGGCGCTGTGTGCCGATTCCGATAAAACCATACATTCCCTTCTCCTGTATGTACGAACGAGGACGACTGCGAACCCGACAACGACGACGACGACGACGAGGACGTCGACGAAGATGTGCACGATACACACACCCACGCGTGCACACATACACAAGAGATGCCGAATCCTATCCCCGTGTCGCCAGGCCACACCGAGGCTCCAACAACGGAGCAACCCACAGCAACGAAGAATCCGATTTTTCCATCCAGCAACTTCTTCTTCTGCCTGGCGCCCACGGTGCGGTGGCGCTGGCACATGTATCCGCTGGCAAAGGAACTTGACAGCGCCCATCGAGAGCCCGCCAGTCGTGCCAGCGAGAAGAAACCGTTTTTGCCTCACTCTTGCTGCTCGCGGGACACTCGCGGGTCGCCAGTGTCTCCATGAGCGTTCGGGGCCGAATAAGCACCGTCACGTCTTCGCACAGGTTGGATGGATGGATGGATGAATAGTTGGTTGGATGGATAGCAGAGACTAGAACAGAAGGAAGACCTCACGAGCCGTTGTGCTTCTTGCACAAATGGAACAGGAAATAAAGCGGGAAATGGGCGGCTTTCTAGCGACTCAGGCGTTACCAAATCTGCTTACGATAATCGCACGGAAGAAGGTATTTCTATTTGTTTTCAAATTAATACCACGGTACGGAAAATGGGTTTCCACGATAGAATAGTATTGAGCCATTTCGGTGATTTTCTTACTTTTCATCGACCTGAATTAATGGCTTTTTTATAAGCACGTTATGTTTGGTTTCTTTTTAGTATATTTGTAACTTATAATAAAGCACACAAATAAATAGAAAATTGGTAATGGAATTATAATCATTTGTAGATAACATACTCTTTTGGATAGTTCTTTTTAAATTCATTGCATTCATTGAACATTTTTTTAATAATCTTATGCAACCTCCTTACTTTTATCTTATATTTTCCCGGAGTTGATGTATCATAATATTACTATCACTACATAAAACTCGTAGTTTATTGCAAGAAAACACTTTAATATCAAACATTTTTCACATCTTTTTATACATAAACAGTCCTGCCACGGCTGCAACGGCTTTCACCTTTAAGAACACTCCTAGCTTTGACTCCTCGTCCGCAGGCAGATTGCACAATTACAGCGTCGAAAATGAGCTCGGCTGTTATCTATAATAAAATATCTTAAGTACATACACACATAGTTATCGCAGGCCGGTGTCCTGTGTCCTGTGATCACGAACTATACCCGCTCGACGCTCTTTGTTCGCTCGCAAGTGCAACACCCTTGCGAGTACACTTTCTATTCAGCACAGAATCACAAGAGAGAGAAAGAAACGATATCTTTCCCGGCATTAGGAAGTGTCACCTTAGGACTGGTCCCTTTGGCCTCGGTTCCCCCTTCAGCACTACCTACCGGTGTATATTCGCATCGAGGTCGTGCTCAACCTTCAATTCTATTAACCTCAAATTTTCGCGGTCAACGAGGTGATGAAAGCGATAAGTATTTTTTATAATTAAACGACACTCTCCTGCATCTCATGTAGCCCTGCGATGTTACGCGGGCTAGTACGGCTTTAATGATAAAAAAACATTTTTAATTCAACAAGAACTCCTTTTCAAAACTTCTATCCTTGCGTAGGGGGGTTCATTTCCGTCCAGGGGAGTGATACCGGTTCGCGACGCGACACAGTTCCGTAAATGTGGGACACTTCATCAATCGTCACCCGATGGCCGATTCGATTTTTCAAACAAAAATTAGCAATTCAATCGATATAACGATTAGTTCCAGGTAAAACGAGGGCCACGATAACCCAGATATGACCCGCCCCCCGCTGGGTGTGTTTTGTTGCTGCACCGTGGTATTCGTAACTCATTATCTAGGAAAACTTTACCGATTTTCTAGGACGGTTTCCACTCGCCTTGACGAGTCGCGGAATCGGAAGGATATTAATGAGCGTACGAGACGCTAGGCGTCGGGGCAGGGCAACAGCACTTGGCAGACTTGCCAAGGCGAAGCAGGAAGGCGAGGCGAGGAAGGGGGGAAATTAAAATCAACGAAGACACGACAACTTCCTTCCTGTCTATCGAGGCCTCATCACAGGCACGGCAGTGTGTTCATCTTTTTTCCGGCCCTTCAGCCCAGCCGTGGTGTTCGTGTTCTTCGAGGAAGCGCGTTTCCCTTGAACGGTACATTGGCCCATCAGCGGCCAGGGTGTGGTGCTCGGAGCAGGCCAAAGAAACCTGTCAATCAATATTTCACTGCGCCGGAAATATTCTTCAAGTTCGCTCCGTTTTTGTCCTCCTGTCAGTCGGCTTGGGTCCGGTGCGAAAATGGTCCGTTAATCGATTCATCCTTCACCAACACGCAACGTGCCGTGTACTAGCGCGCACGTACACACCTATAGAGCACTCTAATGAATCCATTTGCCCCCGACCGGTCAGATAGGATGAGGTAATCTAAACATGCTAACGGCACGGTACCATTATTTTTCAACCAAAATATTAGATTTCGTTCAACTCATTGCCTGGCCACAACAGCGGTAGCCTGGATAGGGCGTACTCAATGGATTCAATCATTTGCCAACAATGCCACAGACACCTCTGTTGAATAGCACTAGCACTGAAGCAAAATTTTATAAAATAATGTTGTCAGTTATATTTAACCTCATAAACCAAATTAAACAGGAGAACCGGGACCATCGTCACGATGGTCATTCATCAATTGCTGGGCACATGACCCACGACAATGACGCAAGGAAAGTGCATATTTCTCAATTTGATGGCCACAAGCCAATGATTAATGCTTTGATCTTTGACTGCAATATAAGATTCTCGACTTATTCAAAAGAAAATAGTGTAACTCTAGAATATCTCTAGAATATAATGTCACAAGCTTTTTATTAAACCGATTTACACTAGGCACATTCAGGCATAAGGTATAATTACTGGATGCCATTTGAAAGCTCATATCCTATTTGGAGTATCTTAAAAGAGCTGAAAATACTATAAATAGTCATTTTTACCTCATTTACACACTTGCAGAAGAACATTCGGTTGATCGTTTTAAAAGCTTTACTTTTTTCACGAGTTTTAATTTAAACTGTAACTTATCACTACGAAGAGTCACTTTGATTGGAAAAATCACTTCCATACCATCAGTTTCAGGTGTACATGTCTTTAATGATGCAGTTTTTGTAATGTATATTGTAGCTTCGTGTTGGAACATCTCAGACAAACGAACTAAGGTTTTTTTGATAATTAATGTCTGAATTGAATGATTAATGAAGGAGACCCTCATGGTTTTTTAATTTAAAAAAATATCTATTTTGGTAGCATTTTGAAAGTGATAAAAACGAGATTAAGATGTTTGTAATAAAAGCATCAACATATATAAAACATATGCAACCTGGCACCTAAATTTGAAAAGGATCGACCCAGCAGGTTTGATGCTCCAATGACCACCGATTCAAGACAATCGCTTCGAAATTGCGAGATGTACTGCGCCTCCTACGACAAGTCATGTTCCTCAAATGGCTATTTCTTTATCAGTTTCAATTGGTGCAAAAAAGGTACAAAACGTTCTTGAAAGGTTCATCCTTAAAAAAACAATCAAATTAAGCCACAAGAAAAAATATATAAGAAACACCTCTTTTAATGGTTTCTGGAAAAGGCTTTTCACTTGTTATCCAATATTTTTACTAAAACCAGGTTTCTTTAAATATGGCCGAACGTATTGTGCCACCTTGAATGCCACTTTCCAAAGACCGATCCGCTTAAATGTGAATAAATAAAACGTGCATCAATCGCATGCAGAAGTCGCTACTCGAGTATTCTCTCCGCAAAGCCAGTT
>NC_064878.1:31196595-31226595 GCF_943734665.1 Anopheles aquasalis | reverse complement strand
GCACTATTATTCGTATGCAGTTCACAAGCTCACACAACCAATCAATGTACTGTTTTTCAATCGTCATCGATATGCAGTGGAAAGGATTGTGTTGAGTTTGCTGCTTCTAGCCGAAAAGATGGACTTTAAACCAAAAGAGATAGATTCAGGCAACAAGGCAACTTGCCACTTCTTAAAGCAGCGACGAGAAATTGTATTCCACTGGTCATTCCGGATTCCGAACAGCGAACGCGCCCGAGGTAGGTCAAGTGAAATCGAAAGCATAATTTAATTTATTATTCAAACCCTCAAATTGAGTGAAATTTTCCACGCAGCCACTCAACCACTACTAGCTGGCTGGCTAGCCTGCGGCCCACCCAGTCAGGCCTGCGGCCCACCCAGTCAGTCAGGCATGCAGCTTGAAGATGGCCGCAGAAGCGGAAAAAAAGTAGAAGAAGAAGGTGTCCAGCAAAGTTGTTATTTTACCATTTCCCATCATCACTTTTTTTTGCGCCTTGAAAAAAGCCCTCGAATCGGAAGTCTGGGAAGCGGAGGTCAGTTTCGGACGCTGGAGAAAGTCCAAGAAAGTCTGGTTGCGCGAAGGCGAAAAGGAATTCATTCACACAGTTTCCGCCACCGAAGGGAGGGAATAGAACGCGAAACGGTAAATCGATTCTGATACGAAGATCGCCAGAAGACAACGGACGAGCCGGTCGGTCCAGCCGTCAAGCGGAAACAATGGACTCAAGGCTGTGCCGAACGCCGAATCCGAGCACTGTCTTGGTTTTGTGCAAAAACGGCTCGGCTTTTTTGCTGTCAGCTCCTCCAAGACCGAGTCAAGACCAACGACCATACCATTACCGCCGACTTCCGGTCGGATGGTGGCGAGCGAAGCTTTAATGTGTTAATTTGCATCGAACCTTTCTGCTGACCGCGGGCTAGCGGACCGACCGGCCACTAGGCGGCTCCATCTCTTCACCTTTGCCAGCGGCAATTAGCTGTCTCGTTCGCTCTCTCTCTATCTCTCGATAGCTCGTTGTTTCTACTCTGGCACTTGATCCAGCGTGCTGCATCTTCGCTGTCCACCTGCTGCTGCCTTAACGGTCGATGTTCTTGAGTGCTTTTACCGACGAGAAAATGAGCGACTGGCGGAATGAGTTACTAAATATGAAAATGAGACAAACGAAAGAAAAAAAACCAGCTTCTCCTCACTAATACAAGCAAAATGTCTTGGGCATCGCGAAAGATAGTAGGTGTGACTTGAACGGTTTTTACGTTGAACCAGTCCACGACAATAACCAGCGGCCAAGTTACGGAGCGCGACAGGAATTTTCTTCCACTTTTTCCCCTTCTTGTTCGCTAGCGGTCATTTATGCAAAAAATAAAATCGATATTCCCTTCTGTTTTTGCTTACTCTCCGTCGGCCGGTGTCCTTCCGGCAATTTGAATTTAATTTTTCCCAGCCAACCCTCCAACGAAAACTTAAAATCTGAGTTTTCACGTCCAAGCATGGCTCGGCATTTAATGTATCCTCGCGCGGTCATTTCATCTTTAGCGGGCTTTGTTTTACGCAGATTCCACCCAGGGATACTTGCTTTTACTTTCAACACCGTAGCTCCTAAAGATCTGTATCTTGTTACGCAACAGCACATCCTCTTTAACAATGCAATTAGCTTGATTTTAAGGTAATCAAACCATTCTGGAACGGTTTTATCTGAATGTTGCTAATTGTTGACCTTATTTGTGCTTCTGCTGCTGCTGCTGCTTTTCTAAAATGGGCTAAGATTGAGGGTTTGAAAAATGAGCATTAGTTGAATGCACCGTTTAGCCATGAACCTGCAGGTTCACTAAACAATATATAAGATTCCGAAGGCCAAAAAATGTATTACAATTATTTTCTAGATACTGTACTACCCTACTATTGATAAAAAATATCTTTCTTCACTCGCTATATAACGCAAAAAATGTTCTCCGGACGAACTGTGTAGTGAAATGGCCCAAGATGCATTTGAACGGTAACCGTGACCGTAGTCCAAACTATTCAAATGCTCTTTCTACGCTGCGAAGCATTCCTTAATTGTGGCGAAACGCAGGGACAGGGAATGGCGAAGGACGCAGCACCGAAGCGGAAACATGCAACGCTGAAGACACCGGTGCCGGCAGCAGAGAGATGATGAGGATGAAGATGAGTTAGCCTTGACGATACTACGATGGTCCGCGTTGTGCTTTTGCCGCTAGTCGAGACGCTGCGACAAAACAGAAACAGCGAGCGCACCCGCTTTTTGCGAAAGCTGGAAGGCACACGGAAGACTGCCCCCGCATCACCACCGCTGGCCACCTACACACTGCACACTGGGTTGCGTGTAATTTAATGCGGCACGGCGGGAATTGAGACGTCAAGGCAAGAAAACCCATCCCCATCAACAATCGAGTCCTGCATGGCGCTGAACCTGACGATCATCATCATCATCGTGATGGACGGACGGATGGACAGCGGCGGACAAAATTGACTCTTTCTCCCTCTTTCTTATCCTCCTGCTTGCTTTGTAGAGTCTCGGCAAGTGGTGAAAGGACGAGTAAGCACTAACAGCAGAGCAGAAGACAAAGAGGCAAAAATTTGCACATTCAAGGGAATTCTGGTCAGATCCGTCTTGACTTCAATCCTGCCAACCTCACCCGTGCCGTACATAGTATACAGGCATTACTCGGTTGGCGGTTTGCTCCTCGAGGATCGTCAGGAAGACGACGACGAAGACGTTTGTGCTGTATGTGTTCGTGTGGCGGAATATGTACTGTAGTGCTTATGAGCGTTGGGTTTGGAGAAAAAGAGCCGAAGAGCAGACAAGACAGCGCCCGATCGCAGGGGAAAAGAAGTGAGAAAATAAGTTGTTTTGCACGTCAAGCAGACGACATGGGAATCCCTCCGTTCAATCCCAACTCGCCCGCCCGCCCGCCCGCCGTCACTGGCATCTGAAAGTCCCACAAAACATCTTCACCCCCTTCTCATCAACGTCTTTTGTCCATTGGCTCTCATCTTTCATCGCTGCCTTTCCACCGTCACGTCGAGGGGATTTGAGATAATCATAATGAGGATTCATAATAACGAGCATAGACCGTGATGATTAAGGCCGTTGCACTGACAGGAGCAATGAGCTAACAGCATAAGCAAGTTTGCTCGTTACTAAAGTCCACACAGTGCAAGCAAGGAAACAAAGAGAAAGTGAGCATCCCTACGTGTACGGTAGGCGACACATTCGACCATCTAGAGCGCTTTAGCCAACCAGCTTCGTGATATTGTGCAGCGTACAAGGAAAATTGCCAACAAACACCATTAAGCCTCGTGAACCGTACTCAAGTATTAACCTGCTACTAACAACTAGCCTTAAAGAAACTGTTTAACAGTAAATAGAACTATTAAATTTATATAATGGAAATGGTTTATAACTTTAAATGGGAATAAATATTCTTTATAAAAAGAGCTCTGCATTCATTTTGAGCATATTCCTTTTCGGAGGTTTTTCCAAAGAATGGCTTGTAGCAGTTGGTTTAAAAAAAATAGCTTAACTATCTTTATATTAATATTACCGTACAGTACAAATACACAGCCGATTTCAAAGTTTTATAAAATAAAAACATTTACCTTACAAGTGAATGCCCTTTTCCGTCCTTTGTTCATCGCACACCTTGCTCGATCGGGAGCTACGGTAGCCAGTCACTGTCGCCATCACATTCTCCCTGCTCCGATCGCTGATCATTCTCATCGTCATCTAGATCAATTACATCCTGAGCGATGCTTGGTTCTTCCTTGATAATGCTCCCTTTTTCTTGTTTGATTTCCTCTACAGTCGACGATTGGTCTCGTGCTGCCTGGACTGTGGGTTTATTGCACTCGTTGCCACTGTTGGGGCCAAGCGTGGACATGAAATTTGTGATTGACAGCTGTAATGCTTTACGTTGCGGTCGAATTTCTCCCTGGTACCACGAAGCCGGAACCATTGGAGTGCGATTTGGATTGGAATTCCCATAAGGCACCGTGCTGATCACTTCGCGCGGTCTGATGAATTGGACAAACCGTTTGAGCTCATCGAAACTGGAATGTTCCGAATACTCGATACCAACGATGTTGATTCTCCCGCGCCACTGCGGTTTACTATTCTTCTCCCATCCACTAGGCCGCAGAGCTATCACAGTATCATATCGGTCGGGAAACTGGCTCATATAGTCGCTCAATTCCTACGATAAATACGAACAGAGCAAATATTATTGACTCATTTCTTAACGCCTAAAATACAAAACAAAGTACTTACATCATACGACAATTTATTCATTGCCAGCACATGAATATTTGCGGCCGCTGGGTCAGCAACTAGTAGTGATAGCTGATCTGGATCGGCAATGGCACTTAGAGCCTTCCAACGATTCGGTTCCGTCCACACTTTCATCCCAGTGGCAACGGCTAGTTCCATCCACACCTTCTCTTTACCTATCAGATAACTCCCGCACACTATTAGCACTTTGGCTCCAATATGTTTGTTAAGAAAGGCAACAACCGTATTCCGTGCATCGGACACACTTTCCCACTGAGATTTAAATGCATATTTCGAAGAAAGATAAGTCGTATCCAGGTATATACAGTCGATAGGATAGTTCCAAAACTCGGGATACTCTTCCATTTCCGCCGAAGCGCGGAAATCTCCGGTGTGAAGGATATTGGTTCCGTTTGGCAAACGAAAAAGGAACATGATTCCACCAGGGCAGCTATAAGAACAATAGGCAAGAAAATCATTGTCATTGTTATTCATATCTTTGTAAAGTATGTTGTTTTGTATTATAACATTTTACTTACTGGTTTGCATCCAGTGCAATGATTTCAACATGATCAATCACGATCGGCTGGTGTAGCTCAATGAGTCGGTAATGCTCCTCAGGAACATTGATAAACGTTTTCACCAAGCGCGCCGTTATCGGTGACATGATAAGGGGTTTCGCGAACGATTTTTTCAGTCCAATGTAATGATCCGCATGAAAGTGTGTAAGAAAGTAGTGTGTCACTCCTTCAATATCACCGTACCGGAAACCGTCGACAGCAAAGTTGGTTCCGGCAATAATTTTGTACTTGGGACACACGATCTTCCTTCCCTCTTTCTTCGCGGTACTCTTTGGTGCTTTCGATTGTCGAGGCCTAGCGGGTGGAGTCTTACATGAAGCGCTTCGTGGAGTTTCCTTCCTCAGCGCACGACGCTTGGAAGCACTGGTTTGAATGTCAGGTGTATCAGGAACTAGAAACGATACACCCGAATCGCACGTCGACTCATCGACCGACACGGAACTTGTAGTGGCGATTGGCACATTCACGCGCTCCATATTCCAATCTTCCTGTTCCGGGTCGTATGCAGCACTCTGCATCCGCTCCATGCGCTCCATTATTTTAGCTGGACACGATTCGGCGGCCGACAGTTCCGGAATATCGGAAAGCGATACAATTTGCGAAATGCGTAACGGCGTGCTACCTTCTTTGATAGACACCTGTAGCATGGTCTCCACCTCCATGTCGCCAGTGACTATCGTCGGCATTACGGATTCCTTCAACACCTGGCAATAGCCCAAGCGTTCCGGATCTACGTTTTGTTTGTTGAAAAAGTTCGTGATCCGTTTCTGCGAGTCGTCAAAGTACTTTTTGGTCAGCATTTTGATGTTGGTTGAGGGACAAATCTTTCGACGGACTTTACCGGCCGCCTTCCTTGGCAGTGTTTGTGGTGCCTTCCTGGCAGTAGAGTTAGCTGAAACATTAAATACCGTCTGTGAGCGCCTTTGCTATCCGGGCAAATAGCATTTATAAATACCTGCAGCGGTATGCTTTCCTCCCGTTGTGCAAACTGATGACCGGCCGGCAGTTGGACTCAGCCGCCCCTGATGTTTTGATGGCGTAAAGTACTCCCGAATGGAGCTTTTCGAAGGAGTCTGAGAATCGTTCTCATCATCACTGAGGATAATGATTGTTTCAGTCGCATCTGCTTGTTCTCCACGCACAGGTTCAGGAGGAATTTGGCGCTTATCATCACAAACTTCGGCTTCCGGAGGTTCACATTTCTGGGCAGCTTTTACGTCCTCCGTAGACTCTCTTTTTCTACGGCCACTAGGTTTACGACCACTTAACGTAAGCGATAGCCTGTTTGAGCTACGCAACGTTCTTTTCGGTGCTTCTGAATCCATATTTTCACCCGATCGACGATTGTTTTTAATTTCCACAAGTTCTTTTTCAAGGATCCCCCATCGCCGCGCAGATTCGCTGTTGACGTTGATTTTGGCGCTCTCGCTTTGTTTACATTCCGTGACAGCCGCCGAAATAGGATATTTTGAGGATATTTAGAAGATATTTCCCGAAAAACACATTTTTCATTTTTGGAAATAATTTTATTAACTATAAAATTACTATACTCACTTAAACGAACAGTTTGGAAATATCTTCGTACGCTACATCACTGACCAGTCTTCCTTTCAAGGGTCCTGAGGCTATCTCTAGTGTTACACTGAACCGCTGCGTGTTGATCGCTTTGAGGATCGCTGTACATCCGCGATAACCACCGTTGAGCACGGCAATCTGTTTCCCAACCGCCGGTATTACCGTCTCCAGATGTGCTTGATCAACTTTTAGCTTTTCGCCTGTTTCCAGTAGCTTGATTTTAGCTCTATACTTGTCTATCACTTCCACCACGACTCCCTTTTCTTTGTAGTACTTATCTCCTAGTGCTTTAGTTATTAGTTTCACCACTATACCCTCCGCTAGCCAGTAATCTTTACGGTTAGATTTCTCTTTCTTTAGTTCCTCTTCTTTGATAAGTTCATCCAAGGCCGATGGTTTCTTCGATCCACTGCCTCCGTCAGTTGGTTTGAACTTTTTCTCTTTCTTAACATCTTTCAACAGTTCCAGGGGTCGTTTTGGTAGAACAGTAGCAACCGAAGCGCTCGGTTGCTTCGTTCCAATCTTCAGCTCGAGCTTAATAGTTTCCTCCTCGTTTTCTCGTTTCAATTCGGAGTAGCCTGAGCTGCATGGTTCGTCTTCCGTCTTCCCTCGGCGTACCTGCTCCTCGATAAACTCAGCCAACCGCTCTGCGTCATCTTTGTCCATCTTTTGCTTTTTCGCCATCTTCTCCTGCATGGCGAGTGTCTCCGGATCGCGATCGATGTAGGTGATAAACCAGCCCTTTTCCGTCTCATCGACCACGCAATGCCCATTGCGTCCGAGGAATTTCACAAAATCCGAAAGCGAGTGCCATTTCGTAGCGTTCATGTGAAGGTGGTGGCGGTCGGCGATGTAATCTTGGTACACCTTATTCGCAGCTACCCGTTTAGTGCCAAATTGTCGGCGCAGAATTTGCAAATAGCCGGTCAGGAATTCCTGCGAAAAACTATCGATGAAACGGCCCGCATTGTCTGCAAACAGTAAAATTTGTCGCTGGTGCGACTCGCTCATCAGGTGGCACTTGAATCCGTTTTCATCCCGGCACTGCTTCTCGCACATCTGGCAATACCATCGAAGTTTCTGCAAGCCCTTGGCCTTCATCTTGTTCGCCAAGTACTTTGGCGTACCGACCTCTGCCTTTCCTTTGCCCATTTTTAATAAAACTCCAACTTTTCCAAACCAAATTCCGCGCTGAACAAGTTTTGCTACGTTTGTTTACTTTCCTTTTGATGTCAAGACAAAAGGCATACAGGCGGGCCAAAAAACAATTAAATGAATCCGTAATTTTGGCTTTCTGAGCATATCGGCGATATGAAAATGTCTTTTTTTTGCACCCTATTGATTACCGGTTCAACCGGTTGAACATAATTTTATTTTCTCAGACAGTTTCTACACACAGCCAAAATTTGGCGGCTAAAGTCAAAATTGTCGGCAAAAGTCAAAAGCTCCATATAAAAAAAATAATGGTGTGTGTAGAGACGCTTGAAAAGAAGAACTTCAGAAAAACTACAGAATCATCGCGAAATAACTTTAACACACCTGCAAACAGCTTTTTTAAAAATATAATATGCTTTAAGCTGATCGGCAGACACATAATGCTGCGCTCCAGTGTAGGCCGTACCGTAGATGTAGATTTGTCTCCATCTGCCATTATTTTTTCCAAAATGTTGGAAAAATGAAGTTCTCTTTTTTGACTTTAGCCGCCAAATTTTGGCTGTGTGTAGAAACTGTCTCAAATTTCGCTGTAAAAATGAGTCACTCACTAAATAATAGATAAAATTTAAACAAACTCAGTTGACCAATGCTTTTATTTAGGTTCTTTTAAAATAAACTGTCTCTGATCGACGTCTCCTCGTCCTTTTTTCAATTTCACAAATATGTACTTAACTTAGGTACAACCTACGCCGTGTTAGCGACACGTTCGGTTTCGCTTGGATTTCACGTGGGCGATGGCTGAGGGGGTCGAGTTGTAGAGAAATATTTTGTTGTTGCTGATTGCATATTTTCTTTTAATTTTCTATCGAGTTAATGTTTACTCAGGTTTTTCTTCGTCGAGCTCCAACAATTCTACGAGGATATTCGATCAGGCATGGATCAAAGCGGTACGTGGAACGTTTCCACCCACACGCTATAGCAGCGGTGGATTTTTGTTGATCTCATCATCTTGTGCTACCGTTTCAGTTCATTACCAGTGATCGATAATTGCACGACAAAGCGATTCGTACAGAAGGAAATAAGCTCCAGGTATCTTACGTTCTACACCAAAATGGAAAGTCGGCAGTTCTCCAGCCAAGCACCGTTGGCAAACGTGTCAACGGAAACAGCGCCAGACACGTCCTTCGAGCGAATCAACACAATCATCAAATCCGTTCAGGATAATCGCGACTATCGTGGTTTACGATTACCGAATGGATTGAAAGTGGTTCTAGTTTCCGATCCAACCACTGACCGCTCGGCAGCGGCACTTTCTGTCGCGGTTGGACATCTAAGCGACCCACAGGAAATACCGGGACTAGCGCATCTGTGCGAACATATGTTGTTCCTTGGGACCGAAAAGTACCCGAAAGAAGACGCATATTCCGCCTTTCTAAAGGAACACGGAGGAAGTTCGAATGCCGCGACCTGCTCCGACATTACAAAGTATTTCTTCGATGTCGTCCCGGAACACCTGGAAGAGGCACTCGATCGATTCGCCCAGTTCTTCATCGCTCCTCTGTTCAACGAGTGTGCTACAGATCGTGAGATTAAAGCAGTTAATTCGGAACACTTGAAGAATGTGTCCCAGGACTTGTGGCGAATTAAGCAAGTGCAGAAGTCCCTCTGCAACACCACGCATCCGTACAATCGCTTCGGGTCGGGAAATGTGCAGACCCTTTGCGATGATCCTCGAAAGAACGGTATCAACGTGCGGGACGAGCTGATGAAATTTCACAACAAGTGGTACTCATCGAATCTGATGAGTTTGGCCGTTTTCGGAAAAGAAAGCTTAGATGAGCTGGAAGCGATGGTGATAAAACTGTTCTCACAGATTAAGAACAAACAAGAGACGGCTCCTACCTGGCCGGAGATGCCGTATGCGGACGATCAATTGGCTACGAAAATCTACATTATTCCCGTCAAAGACACTCGCTCGCTGGCTATCTACTTCCAGATGGAGGATCTGGAAAAGTACTACAAGTCCGGTCCGGAGCACTACGTAAGCCACCTCATAGGGCACGAAGGCAAAGGCAGCATTCTGTCCGAGCTGAGGGCTCGTGGCTGGTGTAACAAGCTGATCAGCGGATATAGTAGCTTAGGCCGAGGGTTCGGCTGCCTGGAAGTGATGGTCGATCTGACTGAGGACGGCTTCGAGCACGTGGATGGCGTGGTTAAAACCATCTTTCAATACATCAATCTGCTGCGCTCGAAGGGACCGCAAAAGTGGATTTTTGAAGAGTATTGTAAACTGTGTGAGATGCTGTTCCGGTTCAAGGATAAGGAAAATCCAATCAAACTGGTGTGTAACATCGTGGCATCAATGCAGACAGTACCGCTTGAAGATGTACTCGTAGCTCACTTCTTGATCAGCGAATGGCGACCGGATCTCGTGGAGAACATTATGCAGAAGCTAACTCCTGAAAGGGCTCGGTACACAATCGTTGGACAGAAATGTAGCGACCTTGCCACAGAGCATGAGTATTGGTATGGCACAAAATATGGCACGCGGAAGGTAGACAAAACAACGCTTGAGGTTTGTATCGCGTGAATCGGCTTACAGTATGGTCTGGTATAAACTTACATTTGTTTTATAGTATTGGTCAGCGCCGGATTTGAATGACAATCTGCATCTTCCCGAGCCGAATCCGTTCATAGCGACCGATTTCGATTTGTTGCCACTGGACACGTCTATGGAGAACTATCCCGTAATCATTCACGACACTCCAATCATCCGTTCGTGGTTTAAGCAAGATGTGGAATTTCTCAAACCGAAAGCACTGATGAACCTCGATTTCAATAGCCCGATCGTCTATTCGGATCCATTAAACTGTAATTTGACTCATCTGTACGTGCAGCTTTTGAAGGATCATCTCAATGAGTACCTTTTCGAAGCCGATCTGGCAGGACTAAGCTTCGGTGTGAGCAACACAACCTCCGGATTAAGTGTAAGTGTTCCCTTTTGTATACTATTAATGTGTTTCAATAATTAATTCTGCTTCGAATTTTTGCAGCTCTCAATCGGAGGATACAGCCACAAGCAGCAAATTCTGCTGAAGAAGGTATTGGACAGTTTATTTGATTTTGAGGTCGATATCCGTCGGTTCCAAATCCTCAAGGAACATTACGTACGTGGATTGAAAAATTACGGCATGGAGCAACCGTACCAACATGCCGTGTACTACCTGGCGCTATTGCTTACGGAGCAGGCATGGACTAAACAGGAACTGTTGGATGCTACCAAATGTAAGAATGAAATCCTAAACCTTACCCCATCTTACGATGTAAAGAAATGAAAAAGAAGCTTGCATTTCAGTCTTTCACTTACCTCTAATGTTAATGACCCACTTTCTTCATCTTTCTACAATTTACCACCTTTTTTCCTTTATTTTCATGCTCCAGTAATGACAGTGGAACGTTTGCAATCATTTATCAAGCAGCTGCTATCGCAAATGCACGTAGAATGTTTTATCTATGGAAACGTGAATCGGGAAAGAGCCATGGAAGTTACACGAATTGTGGAGGAGAAAATGATACAAACTGACGCCAAAATAGTCCCACTTTTGGCAAGACAGCTGTGTCAGCGGAGAGAACATAATCTGCGAAACGGTTAGGATGATTCTATTTGGAACATTCGTTCTCATTCCACACAGCATATGCTAAGTGTCTTATCTTTTTGTGTTCTTTCTAGGAGAAAGCTGCCTATTTGAGGGTACAAACGAGTATCATAAATGCTCTTGCACCCAACTGTACATGCAGTGCGGACAGCAAGAAACGCACTCCATATACGTCGACATTCTGTCCCAGCTGCTCAGTGAAGCGTGTTACACGCAGCTACGCACAAAGGAACAGCTGGGATACATCGTGCTATGCGGAACACGGAAGGCAAACGGAGTCTGTGGACTTCGTATCATTGTACAGTCGGAACGGCATCCGGCGTATGTTGAAACGCGGATTGAAAATTTTCTCAACAACATGGTGGTACGTTTCTTCGCAAGCAAAACAAGCTCTCAAGCAGTTCTTCAATTGTGCACGTGACTATACTGATTTTTTTGTATGTTTCTTTAGAATTACTTGGAAAACATGACGGAAAGCGAATTCAATCGACATAAGGAGGTGTTGACCCAACTTCTCCTCGAAAAGCCAAAGCGAATGGTTACACAGTTTAACATATTTTTACATGAAATTTCCCTCCGGCAATACCACTTCAATCGGGCACAGGTTGAGGCAGCAAAGCTACAAACAATGACCAAACAACAAGTGATTGACTATTACAAGGTCGGTGTTACCCTCGTTCACGGTGCCGTACTACCAGCGACAATATTCTAATTATTTCTCTTTTGCTTATTGTTTGTAGGAATACATTCTACTGGGCGGTACCGCAAGAAGCACGCTATCTGTCCATGTTCTCTCAACGGCAGACGGAGGTGCTGGATTGGGCAAAACGCCAGAGGATGAAGAACCGTTGGGTGAATCCGTTGTGGATGACAAGCAAAGCGTGCTCCCAACGACGAAGGAATTCGTGAGGGTAACTGATCTGGCAGTCTTCAAAGCGTCACGATCGCTGTATCCGTTGGTTCAACCATACATCGACATCCTGCCCAAAGGAGGACGCTGCAAACTGTAAACCAATCATTGTGTACCGCACTATGTGGACAAATCAATGCGTTAGTAGGGCAACTCATGAGCCAAAGGCATGGCCACAATCTAACCTTCAACAGTAATTTCCGCCTGCTGGTGTACTTAAAGACTCGACGGAGGGTGGCAGGTTAAAAAAGATAGTTTTCGATAAAGTACATCTGGTGTTTCGTGTTACCCACAAAATAAACTGTTTTCTCAATTGACTTACCACTTATTAACTATCTCTTCCGCCGAACAGAGCCAAATAGCAAGCGCAACGGAAGGAAGTTGCTGGTTTTCTTTCGATGTTGTAAAGTTGTCCCCCTCACTCAGTGTGTTATTTAAAGAAATATGATCACCTTTATCAATAACTTGTCATCCTTAAGGTACGGTTGTGCGGTTACTTCGGAAAGTTTGGCTTCGAATTTCGCATTCGTATTCGTAAGATCTGTGGATATCATATCGCTGAACGGCATGTCCTGGAGGCGGTATAACAGTAATAAGTAAGATTAATTAACGCTCTTTGATAACAGTAATCGCTTCGCTCACCTGGTTCAGTATGATAATTTTATGGCGGAAGAATTTCTTCGTTTCCATCTGCCCGTACATGGCTCCCGATGCCAGAACCACGTTCGGAGTTTTACGCAGCTCATCATCCCACGCTGAAAGTTGTTCCAGCTGGACGTACAGCAAATCACCACCAGCCCTCTCCACCGTTCTCGCATGTAGCCGTAAATTCAAGCCGGAAATTACGAACACCGCACTCGAGAACGTCGGCCCTATCCCGACCGGAGCGGACTGCAGGCGCTTGGTAAAGTTTTCGATCTTCCAGAAGTACTTGAACACCTTCGCATCACCGGTAGAGATGATCGTGTTGTTGAACCGGTACACTTCATAGTCTCGCAAACCACCACTGAAAGGATCAGATGTGCAGTCAACGTAATTTTAGAACCGACCACATTCTGCACCATTTACTGCACACTTACGTGAGAAACCTGGTTTCGGTCGGTTTATCAATGGGTTTGAAGGCGATGGCCGGATGCACCGAGCCTTGCGCGTTCTTTTCATCACCGGATATGCGAGAATTCAGAGATGAATCCCGTTGCAAGCCAGTGGGAAGCTGCTTGACTAGCTGGCTGTTGCTTTTCGTAACGGTAGCACCGCCTTTAGCCGGTACCGCTGATCCTTCTTCATCATCGTCATCGTCATAATCGTCATCTTTAAACACTACCGCCCCGCTGAATGGCGTTGTCTGAGGTATGGAAGATGGCGTAGTGATCGAACGATCGATGGTTGGTGGCTGAGTCACTGGCACTGGGACTGTTGGTGGCTGAGGAAGCACTGTATTGGAGGCCGTTTGCGATGCCGATACGACCCGTTTCACGGATCTATAAACCGACGGTTGTAACGGTGGCGGATTAAAGTATGGATCACGGATCATTTTACGTATATTTTGTAACTCATCCAGTAGCTTGGCCTCTAGGGTGCGAAAAGCCGTAAGCATTTCATCTTGGGACGGGATGGGTGGAAATAAAACACATCCAGCTCATTAGCACACGTGTGGTTAATTGGAAATGAATACCGCCTTGGATACCTGTTCCGCATACTCCTACCAGCGTCTTGCTGATCGAAGCCTGGGCACTCGCTTCGATATCGCCGGATGTGATCGTACACTGGGCCGTCTGGGTTTCGTATGGCGTATCCGGGGTCTCCGGGGCGGCTCCTGTGCGAAGATAATATATTCCTTTCGGTAAGCCACACCACGCTCTAAAATCCGCACTACTACCGCGTACCGCGATTCCGTTACCTTCCTTGGTTGCATTGCTTTCCTGGCCTGCAACAACGGATCGTGGAAACTCGCACGTCAGGATCATGCATGATAGCACCACGTAATAGGCAAGAGAACGCATCGTCGCACCGTCACTCGCTTGAACCGAACAAATCTTCACACTCGCCACACCACCGAAGGGAAGTAGAATAACTTAATTGGTAGTTTCCTGGAGTGGCTCCTTTCGTACACTCCCGCTGTCTTGTAATGTGAAACGATCCGGACACGACATGTGAATGCCTCTCCGGAGCACTCGAGGGCTGATAGGTGCAACGGTGTTCTAGGCTGGCGGGCCGAAACTCGGCGACTGATCATACCAGCTGTCTGGCGGCAGGAGCGCAATTAAAATGCTATTTTTAAGCGCACGAGAGAGGAGACAAAAACCCAAACATACAACAGCATGACGGTATGGCGCCCACCCCATCGAACGGGGATTTCCTCAATCCAAACTCGCATACCGTCCGTCCGTCCGTCCATCCGTCCGTCCGTCCGTCCGTATCACCTTCTACCTATCGCGGTCGCTGTAGTCGAGGTGCGAAAAGCCTGTCATTGATCAGCCGCACGGACCGACAACGTGCTACAGATAGGCGGCCCCACGCCTCGTTGATTAAAAGCCGCGCAACGGCATATATTAAACAACTTTGCTGTTAAGTTTACCGAGCGTAACAACGAGAAAGGTCATTTCGCAGGAGGCCTTGCACCATAACAACGATGGAACATCGGTGTAAAACCAAACTGCGACACCTCGACGGGAATTTGGCCGGCAAACGGTGAATTCGCGGGAATTCATGTGGGAAACTGAACTGCTGAGTGCGCACTACAGTGGGTTACTGAAGGACTTCAATTGCTGATTCCTTTTTAGGTCAACGATCGGTCCCCGGTCGGACACACACTTCTGCTTCTGAGGATTACTGTTATGCGAGCAGCATATTCAATACCATGCCCACCTCCTCAAGTGTTTCACATTAGAGCGACTTGCGACGTTGCATAACACAAGAGCTGTGCGAGCGATAGCGATCAGAATTACTCGACCAACACGCGCGCACACCAGATGGCCGCCCGATGTAATTTCACACTTTTATGCCATTTATGGACCGTGCACGCTCCACGTGGTGGTCATTTTGTCGGTCGCCATTGTCTCTCGTATCGGCAAATAGTTTGGGGCCCGAAATTCCCGAAATAATGCAGATCAAGTTCAAAGCCAACTCTGGGCCGCGCGCCGTGATCGTTCATAACACCCTCCCTCCCGCTGCCATTCATTATGCTCGATAGCCGTGTAGGTGCTTCCCAACCGGAGCCACCGGTTATGTCGGGGGTGTTGTATAATTTCAATTGGCAAAACACCGTTCAACCTGTTGACCAAATTAGAGTTCCAAATAAAAAAAACCGTGCCAAGATCGGGCTCACGATCGCACGAAGCACACATATTCCCATGCTCGTGAGCAATCGGCATGGCATTGGGAAGCAGGAAATTGATGCGAAATGATGATGCGAACACCGGTTGCCGGAAGGATTTGTTAGCGACGCGACGTGCGACGCGCGATGGGACGGGATGGGCCATTGTTTACCATTTCCTGGCCAACCCGCGGCCAATGGATTGCGGCAATCAGGCTGCGGCTGCGGTTTACTACAATGACTGGAACTGTGGCGTGTGCGGATCTTGATGGGACTGTAATGTGACGACAAACCTGTCGACCATAACGATGGTGGGGAAGGGGGGGCGAGGGCGAGGGTACGTTATTTAGTTCAGACGCCACGGTGAAAGTGCGACCGCCGCGTATGGGACCTGGGGGCGCCCTCAACCGTAAGGTGTTCCGTCCCTCCTACCGTTTTATGTTTCTATTACTTCACTCCAAGACCCAAGGTGGCCAAGTGTGTGAGGAGTATGCGTTTGTGGATGCTTTGCTTAATTCCCCTGCGTTCCATTCCGCTGGCTTTATTTCCTTGGCTAACGAAATTAGTGAGTATCGCGGCAGTCGTCGCCGCCGCAGACGGAACGGCAGCACCTGCTGCGGATTTTGTGGCGCAACCGGCCGCACACCAGGTCGAAATGATGGGACACGATGCGTAATCGGTTGGAGTCGCCCATTCCGCGTGAGGGTGCTTTCGGAAGTTTAATTTAAATTTCGGAAGTGTTACGGTATGCCCAAAAAAAAAAGGGGGAATATACTATTTCCCCAGGCACTCCTTCGTATTGCTACTGCAACTCCACACCAAGGCGACCACACATGCACTAGCCGGATACAGAGGAAACAGTGTGCAGGTTGTTCCATAAAAGTAGTAAGCAAAAGCATTTAGCTAGGTTCTAAAACATTTTTTAAAGATTTCTTTCAATGCAAAAACATTTCCCTCTCTCTCTCTCTCTCTCTATCTAAAGAATTATTTAAAGGGGAACAAAGGTATTGGTATTGAGTTTCTTTGGACCGAATTTATTTTTAACATTCTTTCATGAATACCAAGCATTTCAAGAGTACTGATTTCATTGATTTTCAAAATATCTCCCCTCATACTTGGTTCAATGCGTTTCGCTACTTTAAAGATGGCTGACCTAGGTATTTTTTTGATGATATTTTTTTAACTGTTTTCCACAAATGCTAATTCTTTGGAGAATATTGTGTAAAACTTATGGATCAATCGAAGTAAAACCAACAAAGATAATGTTTTTTGAAAAATCGCACCTCATGCATGGCTTAATGCATCGCACGCTACTTTGAAGCGTGTTTCCCAAAACCATCGATTTCAAAGTCGGTGCCCGCTGGTAAAACAAATATAAACAAATATAAAACAGAATTTGCCGGCATTTTCATTTATCTAAAAATTTGTTTCGACAAAATACAGATACCGACTTCTTTATTGATTTTAACGCTGGTTGTCACACAAATTTGGGCCGGGATACAATTGTTTCAAACATCATACCTCTAGGGTTCCGCAGGTGCTTTGTAGCGAACATCACAGTTGTATATTATATTCTTTTTTTATATTATTTTATTATAGAGGTTTTAAACTTTAAAAGTTCTTTCACCTCTTATATTATATCCTTGATCTTCAGGGAACCTATCGCCGAGAGAATTCTCATGAGAGACCACGATTTTTCGCGCGTTTAGAAAACATGCAACTATCGACTTTGGTAGATATGATTTGATTGATATAAGTGTCACGCCTATCAATCATTTGGGAAAAAACAATCCCTAGAACAAAGTGTATTAGATGCGCAAGAACGATAAAGAATCATACTGCAACTGCGCAATGTAATGATCATCATTTATGAAACCACCATCTCGAAGCATCCAGCAACTCTCCGATCACGCACGTAATGCTGGCATAATTCAATTGAAACTTGTATCTTATGCTCCCTCGCGTACCTGAATCCAAGACTAATTTCGATCAACGGTTAACGCGTGGTTCGCTCGTGGCACCGAGTGTTTGGTAGCAAAGCGTGACAAAAGGCATCATTTGAGGCTAATCGATTTTTGGGGCAGGAGAGTGTTTGACACTCCACTCCATTCCACTCCACTCTCACTGGCACTGGCGGCGGCATTTAGCCATAATTGCCATTGGCGTCCGGCGGCGGTGCCAATGGTGCGCTTTGCGATGTAGTTTCAAATAAATTGCTTAACCCATGCTGATGAGTCGCGAGTAATGGCGTAATCGAGCACCCGGGAATAGCACCCGGGTCCTGCCTATTGGCCACACGCCACAAGTACCTCCTCGGGCCCTGGTCCGGGTTTGGCCACAAAGAAAATGGACATCGGACGCGAAGGAGCAGGCAAGAAAAAGGCCAACCTAGCTCATTGCAGCCCTTTTCGCTATGATGCAATTATTTGTTACGTGCCATAGGTCTCGATAAGTGCCTCCATGCTCTGTGTGTGTCGCTCCGACAGCACTCGGACCCTCCGGTAGCATAATCTGTCGTCATTGATAGGATCAAATGGTATGCACAGTGATCGGGAGAAGCATTATGCCATTTATAGAATAGCTTAATGGTGGTCAGGTGGCGCTGTCTGTTTTTGTGAGGAGTTCGCTTCGCTATCACGCTATTTATTGACAAGGAAACCGAAGCCAAGGTACCATGCACTGTTCTCGGGCACCATAAGTTTACGTAATTCCTTTTGCGTCTCGAGAAATTAGAGCAATGTGTATAGCGGATACTAACGGCGAAAAATGATAAAGACTGGAGGTGGAAAGTAACATCTCTTCCCTTCTCGCTCATAATGCAGCACGCAAGTGTTGTAACAACACATTATCCATCCTCGATCCTGTCCTAATCTAAGCGAAAGCATTCACTCTTGGCCCCGTGGATCCAAGGATCGATCCATTCCCGCGTGTCCGACGACGCAGATGGAACCGACGGATGTGTGTTTACAAAAAGTTTAGCATGCTGTTGACCCTTTGGTTGGTTAGGTGTTGCCGACTGCTGCTAGGCCGAGCCGCGGCCATTCCACTGCCAGTGAATCCGGTTGAAGCAATCGTTCGACGAGCCGCCGGTGCAGCATGATGCACATATGCGTCCCCCCAAACACCGCCACGCGAACAGACCGCGTCGTGATCGTGATCGTCGTCGTTTGGAGCCGCACGGCAAAACGCGTGTTCGCGTACGTACTTTCTCTCGTTGGAACATGATTTTTCCCGAGAAGAAATGGCAAATGAACGGAAGGTTCGGAAGGAATTGGCCCGGCTGCTAACGACGTCCGCAATTAGCTGGGGGCCCCGCAGAGCCTTGACTTTGTCTATCCGCGTGAAACATGCGGACTGTCTGGTGGCTGCTACATATGCTCTGCCCGTGCTGCGTACACACTTTAGGCGGTTGTACAGTGACTAAAATGTAGTTGCTCAATGATCAGCCGCATTTAATTACTTTCAGTGTGATGAAACATTCGATATTCAAATTCGCCCTTCTCACGATTTCTATTAAGCTCTAAAAAGGGGTTTATCAAATCGCTAAAAAGGGTTTGTTTGAATATTCATTCGTAAATCGTCTGTATAATGTTTGTGGCAAATTAATTTATGAGATTCCAATTGACGCATCTTCTAATAAACAGATTTAAACGATCGTAGCTCACTCAGCCATTGATGGTACCGATGATGAAAGTGATCAATTAAAACAACCTGCAACCCCCTGGACTGGCCTGGAAACGATACTATTCATAGCATGATTTACGCAGCTGCGATCGAAAATGGCTTTTCACGCGCATCCACAATCAATTAGCCAAATCCAACAGGGAACCAAAACAAGACCAACAAATTGCACCGATCGATCACCAGCAGAGATCAGAGTGTGGATAACAGGTTCGAACCGTATACCCCACCTCCCCATGAGTCGCTTTCCCCCGTGAATGTCAAAACACAGCCCCAAAAAAGCGAACGCGCGTTCATGATCGACCTTCACCCTTAGTAACGAAATAACAAAGCACGCATCGGGATCGAACCGGACATCGCATCGGCGGCGTCGGCGGCTCGGGCAGGTTCGATTGGGCAGCCCAGCTCGGCTTCAGCCACCGAACAACATTATCATGCCCGATATGCCCGACTGTTGGTGGGTTGGTGTAGGTCAAGGTGAGCTTGGCTGCTGCATGTCCAGTGGCGTTGTTTGTACGCCCGTTCAGCCGCTCCTTGAGTCCTTCGCCTTTTGGTGCATTGTTGCGTCGAAATGAGATGCCCACCGTGATTGGCCATGCCGGTTGATGCAACGAAATAATTGTTTTCTGCTGCTGGCTTCGAATCCATATAGCAACCACACTACGCATCCCGTTTGAAACTGGTGTTCAGGTTCAGAATGTAGAACACAAAGTGGCACAATGAAGAGAGAGAGAGAAGAGAATGAAGGATCGCGGCCAGATGATAGCGGCGGAGCAAGAGGGAACCGTTTAGAAATTTTAAACTCCATAAATTAGGTCACCGAAACCGGTACAGGCACCGGCACCAGCGTATCTTGGGAACCCTTTTGCGCTTCACCTACAGACCGTGCATCCATGATGAGCAGCTGGGCGTTCGTTCACTCGTGCGGTCACTGGCTGGCTGCGGGCCCCCGCCACTGGCGTATAACCAATGCTCAGTAATGGATCGTACGGCGCCTCTGTGCACGTTCCGGTGTAATAATGGGTCTATCGGTATGATCTTTTTCTTTTTTTTTTATGATGAAATCTCGCCTCATCGTGTGCGTATGTCTGGCTGAGCGATTCGATCATCCTCCTTAAGGCACAGCACAAGTAATGTTTAGTGTTCGTGTACCCTTCACATAATTTCTCCTTCAAGAGGGCTACAGGCCCCTTAGGGGTACTCTTGGCCCGGGCTTGGTGAGATGTTGCAGCCACCGTTTGCATAATCGAGGTAACCCCGATTGTGGCCCGAATTCCGCGGTAAGTCAGGTCGATCAATTGTTAATTAACATCGATGATCGATTGTACTTGTTACTAAATTCCAACACAGACACGCAAACAGACACAGGCGCACTCTGTGCCGTATTGTCTTAATGCGTTTTGCATCGCGGACAGCGGCAAAAGGAGCTCAAGATCGATCCCAAAAGTGGATAAAGGTTACAGCGCATCTCGAGAGGTGGCTCAAGCAAGTTTACTTGCAAACCACCCTCGGTACCAAGAGTGGGGTCCATGGTCGTCAATTTCGTTGTACTGGACCACGACTTTTGGGGACGCGAGCTGCAGCACGCGAGCTGCATCCATTGCGCGCAGCAGTGAACCAATCTCACGCCAACTGCACCCCACCATTGGCCATTGGCGCACGAGTCACTATTTCGTTTCGCCGACTACCACCACCACCACCATCACCACCAGCCGTGCCGTGGCTATCATCGTATTGGCAAAGTGAAAGAAAAGAAATGCGGAGGAAAAGAAATCGCCACCCCTCCCTGGACCGAGTGCGGCGCACAGGGCAGTTCTGTGAAAGAAAAACCTTTTTTTTTTGTTGTACAAATTTATCACACAATACTCGAAATTGAAATTAAATTAACGAAACTACACCGATCCAGTTGGAGGCAGGATTTGTGAATCAGAAAAGATGTTAATTGAAAAACATCAAAACCTTGAAATACATTGAATGTTTCGTTGCTTCAGGCGCATTCAAGTCTTTTGTCCACAAAATCCACACTTCGTACACCAGCGCCCGCGATAAGTGGTATCCAATGGCATGGCCTTAAGAGCCAGCTCCATAGTGTCTCCAGCAGGCAGAGTACCACCCTGTGGCACGGCACGGAACGGCAGCTTCGAGGCGTTGGGCCTTTGGCGAACACCGTCGTCAGCTGGGAACCACGAGCGCGGTTGCGGCTGCGGTTGCGGTTGCTGGTCCGCGTGCTGGCCGCACCAGTTCGTCCTGAGTCGTTGGAGCTTTCGCTCGTTCGCTCGCTCGTAGGCCCGCCGTGACATCGCAGCCACTTCGATCTTTTTTGTTTCTTCTCTTTGGTCGGTCGGGTGTCTGGCGTGGCGCGGTCACCCACCACGGTTAGCATAGCATCGAGGATCGGAGCATCGCGGAGCGGTTCGCGCATGTAGCTAAAGCCGATCCTCACCATCCTACCTGGCTGCCGGTAATTTTGTTTGTGACGCTTTCTCGAATGTGCTTCCGTGAGGCCGCCCGCGCGGTGTGACTGGTGCTGGGAGTCGTGCTAATTATGAAAGAAATGCTCTGGAGATGATGATGAGGCGCAACGGTACCTAACAACATAGCTTTGTTTGTGGTGGTGCTGGTGATTGTTGAAAATTCCCAAAAAGTTCTGCCTAACGAGTGTTCTGTGATGCGAAGTGATCGCGATCGCCTCAGAATTGAGGATGCCGCTTATCTATTGGCCATTTGGTTCATCCCTTTTCTTTTTCCATTAGGATACCCGTGCCCGTGTGTAAAGTGTGCTAGAGTGTATGTGCGCCTGTTTACTAGTGATTGCTAGAGTGATTTCGAGCACAGAGCCTATGTCCAGTAACGGTGCCCGACGGAAACCACTTTCCGTGTTCCGTGCTGCCCAGCGTCGTGTCCTGTGCCTGCGGTTGGGACGATGAACTTGATGAAACCGATCCACGGTGTTTGCTTCATCTTTTTGGGATTACTATCAGCACTAAAATGTCACACGTTAGAAAGCGACGACCTGAAGCACCTGTCGGACCGAGAAATAGGTAGGTAGTGCAGCGCCCGACCCGCCGTGCCGGAACCCTTCCGGTGTGCAGTTTAGGAGTTTAGGAGTCCCTGCAAAAGGTCTCACTCGGGCGCTACGAGCGTCAAACGCATTTATCTCGAACCATTTCGGGAGCGCTCCTTTCACTCACGCGAATCACGCTTGCACGCCTGTCGTGGCCCTAGGTTTTTGGTCCCCGTCGCAGAGAGGCCAGAGTGTTTGTCGCTCCTTCTCGGCAGCTCTTTCACCAGCCTTGGATATGAACTTGACTTTGGACCTGACCGGACAGACTGCGCACGGCATTATTGCCTGCCAGTCTGCCTGCCGTGCGGAGCATTCGCCGTCAGTGCCTGCGGAAACAAGTGAAAGTTTGAGAAACGCGCCCGCGCGCCTGCGTTTGCGCACGATCATGCGACCCAACCGACCGGCCAGCTCCCTCAGGCTGATAGCCCCGATATTTTCGGTGTCGGTTCGCCGAACGAACGGTGATACTACTACTGCTAGTAGCTCGAACGAAGTGGCATGCGCAGAGGTAAAAAATACTCACGTTCGCATGTTAAAAACGAACAGTTTTTTTTGTGAAGTGCGGTTAATCGTTTTTTTTTGTTGTTAGAACGAAAGAAACGCTTATAACTCACATAGACGACCGAACCGAACGATGCTTTTCTTTCGTTTCGTAATTGTTTCGCACAAATTGCTAAGGTGTACGTGCTAGTCTTTCATTGGCGCATGTTTTTCCTCCTGTGACAAAGCAAAAGTGTGACGCGGCCTAAATTACCTTCACCATCGAACTAGCAACCTGTCTGCAGGGACTTTCGGTGATAATTTAATATGTCGTAGGATCGCAGGGCATCGAAGCGCTTTAAGGGGGGCTAGGATTTTTTGGATGGATTTTTTTATTACATATATTTTGTACATTTTTCTATGAATGCTGATTCTTTCAAGAGTGTGTTGAATTTTTGGGTCAATTGAAGTAAAAAATTGACAAAGATATAGATTTGCTAAAATCCACGCTTCGTAGAAGGCTCAATCGAGCTCACTACTACGCACCTCCATAAATTTGATACCATGGATGAAGTTTTTAATAAATCTTTCCCAAGATGGTACCAAATATTCCTCAAAGATTATAGTTTAATATGATATTCACTTAAAAATAGTAAATTGAATGGCTTCACAAATCGTCTGAGCCTTTTTGAAACCGAATTAACCTTGGTCCCCTTTTACGGCATTCAATGTAATCTGTGTATCAACACAGTCGGTTAACTTTTGACATTCAATAAATCTTAAATTTCATTGAGTGTTTGAGTGTTTGAGAATGATAGCTTTTGCTTTACGATGAAGCATATCGCCTAGCATCGCCTCTTACATCGAGCAATCACTAAATTCATTGAAAGTTTAATAAAAAAAAAATAAATACGTTAAATCCACCTTGCAAACGATTCCCCATCGAAACACTGGAGACAACTACCACTAGTGAGTAAGGGATTATTGCGTACTGGTCCTTGAAAAACAAACTTGGTCATTTTCGTGCAGCTCTGAATTATTGAGCAACATCTTAACGGACAAACAACGCTTGGCTAAAACAAACACTGCCAAGCAAGAGACCTGTCCGAAACTGCAGACAATTTGGTCTGAAATTGGGCCCGAAAAATTTCGAAAAAGAAAGAGAAACTATGTTTCAGTTGATTGAATCTAAGATCCATTTGATCGGATCTGATGGAAAATGTTATGCTGGGCGATCAGATAATGATGCTGCTTACATGCTTCAGTGCACCACACGAAAAGATTTAAATAGAATGATGCATACAGTATGCAAAAATTTGTATGTACATTGCAAGAAATTTACGTTTTGGTAGATCTTTCAGGGAAGCCCGTTGCCTAAAAATCACATCACATATCACACAAATCACAAACTATTCGCTTACATACCATTTTGCTTTTTACTTTTTCCAAAAGGACCGGCTTAAAAAAAAAGTTATGTTCGTAACAATGGAGTAATATAAAAAAACACGTTAAAAAAGTTCCAAAATAGTCAACTAACAATTTTTTCAATTTTCAACATCAGTTTCAACGACGAATTTGAGTTCTTTCATCCCAAGCATATCTTTTGAGGCCCTTTTGATAGTTTTATTGCCGAAAATAATGGAGTTATGTATTAGGGTGAAGGTTACCATGGAAAATCAATCGAAACGTAAATTTCTTGCATGGATGAATAAAATGTTTTTGCATATTGTATAGTATGGTGTTGACATAGCTATTCAGACCGTGGTTCGATTATTTCAAATAAAAACATAATTGACTAATTTCGTATTCTGAGATGCACCGAGAAGATGCAGATGAGATGAACAGACCAATACACCAATATACACCAATTATGGAGTTGCAGTGACATGGTCGCCTTCATCTTTCTTTGAGGTCTTTACCATTCTTATGGACCGAAAAGTGTCCCGAGACTTACCTATTTCTCTTCGTGTGGCTTTATGCCTTAACACTTTATATAGATAATAAAATGTTTCCCCATTCTCTTCTTGTAGTAGAATCGTTGGTAAAGCAATGGGCTCCCCTGGTATGGTTGGCACCCAACGAAAAGTACATGCCGGGGGATGTGTCCAAGTTTCTTGAGCATGTCCACGCCGAGGAAGCGAAGGTCGTGACCGTCTATCCGGGCAGTGAGATCACGGAGTTCGACGATCTAAACAGCTACGACAATGGTATGACCAACGAGCTTTCCTACTACGATCCCGTGGTGCAGCAACAGCAGGGACGATTTCGCAACAAGCGAAACTTCAAGGACTCGTCCACGTCGTTGGATCTGCTGTTCGACCTGCCCATCGGGAATGAGTCGAAAAATTGGTACCTCGTGACCAACGGCAATGTCGACGAGCTGATCGCCGACCAGGAGTCCTTCATCCACGGGCAGAACCCTCTGAAAGAAGATGTGCCAATATATGCGGTAATCAGCACGTGCAGACAGCCGGCACCCGGCATGTTGCACATGCCTGACAGTTTGCCATTCCCTCTGCCAACGACGACGGGCTCGTATCAGTCCACCAGCCCACCAGTGTTTCATAGTATAAATAATCAAGAGAATGGTAAGTCGCCCCCCCCCCCCCCCCCCCTCCAAATGGCATATCATATCGGTGAGCTAAATTATATTTTTCCTCCAACTGTGTCCCCCGGAACTGGATTAGAAGTGACATATACAGCTAAGGATCGTCCACCGTACAAGCGCAACCCGTACGCACCGACGCCCAAAAACATCTTTGAACTGCAACCCAATCTGCGGCAGGCTGTGGACAAGGTGGAGAAAAGCATTCGCTTGATCCGCAGACGACGAAGAGATGCGCAAGAAGACAGCACACCCACTACTGAGCCGCCACCCCCCGATCAACCACTTGCATCGGATGCAACGGCCAGAAAAGTCATCGTTGAGTCATCGGCTCCTGGCATACGGGACAACACTATCCAATACGGTGCGGATGAGTCAATCGAGAATGCGTCTCCTAGCGAAGAGAACGAGGAATGGGAAACCATTACTGAGCGCAGACATGACAAAGCACGCTATCCGGACGACGGCTCCTCGCAGTATCCTCACTTCCACGTCACCTATTGGATGTTCTATCCCTACAGTCAGGTATGAGTGTCTGGGTTATAGCTCCAGTATTTGCAGTGCTCTTTGCATTGAATGTATTGTCCGGTTTTTTAGGGAAAAGTGATCTGCACCATTGATTTGGGACCATTCGGACCATGGCCGATACCACTGCTATTTGGTATGTGTCTCGGCACCAGGAAGGAGTTTGGAAGTCACGTTGGCGACTGGGAACACATGAGCCTTTCTTTTCGTGGAAGACGTGAGCCCGATGTAATGAGCGAGTTGTTTGACGAAATATGTGTGGCTCCGTCCGTCATGGCGCCATGGATTTACATCTTTCACTACATAACATTTTGCTTTGCAGGAGATGTACGTGTCAGCGCACGATGCAGGTGCATTCTACTCATACGAACGTCTGACAGGAACGTTCGAGTATCATAGTCAAGAGACGAGAAAAGGCATTCTCCAGCAACCAACCTTCCCCAAGACCGTCATCACTTCCGGCAATCATCCGGTACTGTTTGCTGCCGAAGGTTCCCACGGTTTATGGACGGCACCAGGAAAGCATAAGTTCGTGCGCGTACCACGCCTGTACGACATCAATGGATTCGGGATGCCTTGGTCTACGTGGAGAAACGTGGAGCTCATTCACGAGAATGAAGCCAAAGGTAACGTTATAGTTTACAGTACTCAAAGACTTCAGCTTAACTTTGGTTCACCTTGCAGGACGCAGCGCGTTGCGACCCAATTGGATGAAGTTCAATGGCCGGTGGGGTAATCCGAAAACAAAATGCCACCCCCTGAAACGTATCGGGTTGCACATTTGTGAGCTAACGGATGGACCTACGGGAATTCCACGCAAAAAGCACCACTTTAAGTGTAAAGCACGATAGGCTCCGCACCCGCCCGTCGTTCAGCGCAGTCTTTTACTTTAGCTATTTATTTTTCACCATATTTATTTCAAATCTATAATTATCCTCTCGTTCCACGGTTATAGCAATACATTTGCTGCTTACAAAAGTCATTTCCACTGCCGTCGTTTCGGGCTTTTGTTCGGGGTATCGAACAATATCGAATCAGCTGCGTTCCCCCTTCTTACCCTATCAAACGAGGAGCAGAATTGTTGATAGCGTGTTATTTTGCATATTGTACATAAGTACTCGCTACTTTTTTTGCCTTTCCTATTACAGTTAATGTAAATAATGTCTCTTTATCATAGCTCCTTACGAAAGCCAGCGTGTAGAAGGGTAATTGTAAAAATAAAAACATAGTTCAAACGGTATCATCGGTGCAGAGTTATTTATTTTATTTTTGACTGCGTGCATGGGCCATTATGAGTATGGAGGTGTGTTGGCTGCGTAAAATTTGCTTCGCATTTGGTTAAACACGTTCTCATCACGTTTGGGGATTTCCTACCGTTTTTCTGCTGAGAATTTGAAATTTAAACGAGTTCGAAACTGGTTCGAAAAGGCAAAGAAAATACACTGTACTGCATAAAAATTCCAACAATTTACGGTCAGCGCGCGACGTCCCACCACAACTTGTTTTGGAAAAACTCGGAAATTTTGTGGAAAATGACTCGCGACGCGGTAAACTTAATGGAAATGATTGTCCAGGAAATAGGTTCCGGTCAGTGTAAACGAAGTAAAGTGAGGGTCAGAAAGAGGTACCTGGATGATGATCCATCAAAGGTAAGTTCCGGTTTTGCCAAACAATCCGCAAGTTTTCCATTTACCGGTGCTCTGGCGCGTTTCCACAGGATGACCCCACTCCCTGCCCACGCTGTTCGAGTCGTGACCAAAGAAATATGGTACGCTACGTGTACATCAATCTCAACGAAGCCATCTACAAATGTGAGGCCCCGAACTGCATGTACCCGTTCGGGAACTACAAGTACAAAAACTTTGAAACCAACACCGTGTACCAGTACGAGAATCCGGAGGAAGCGATGCCTTTTTGTGATATCTCCGGCACAGCGACACTGGATCCGTTGGCACCGGCGTATTTCAATTTGGACTTTGTACCACCACAGTTGGACACAAAGCTTAGCGTTACGGAAGCAGACGGTGGAACCAAGTGCTCGTCGGTGAAACCCGCGCCAACATTCGATGTGGATGTGTTTGACGAAATCTTGAGAGATCTTTGGTCATCGACATCATCCGCAAACGCATCTCCAAAGACAGAACCCTCCGCTTCCGTATCGTCGCTGGCGAGTGGAGAATCCAAAAATGAACAGACGAGTAACAGTAACAACTCTTCAACCGCCCCGGCCAAGAGTCGGAAGCTGGAAAAATGCTTAAAAGCCGTCGAGCAAACGAAAACGAAAATGCGCAAGAATATGTTCAAGTATCCGCGGAAACACAAAGCGGCCGAACCGGCGAATGCGAAGCACGTCGTCGAAACGATCACCGATACCAAGCTGCGCATCACGAAGATTCCCAGCCAGTTGCCCAAGGATCTGCGCAGTGCAAACAACATTGAATTAAACAACATTTTAAAGGGTCTGGTCTACGATAAAGACATCAAACCGGCCGAGTTCATGGATACGCTCAGGAATGTGTCGAGACGAACGCTCACCAGTCCTTCCGATAAAACACAGCAAATGTTACACTTTATCAACAAGAGCATGGACAGTCGCGAGAGCAAGGAAAGCTTGCGACCGCTCGTCAGCTCCAACGTACAATCCGTACAAACTCAGAATCCGACGAGCGATGCTCCAGCTCCATCGAGTGTCTCAACGAGCGCGGCACCCTCGGTCGCGATAGGGGAAACACCCTTCATACAGATAAAGACGTGTGAAGCACAGGACAGCAGCGGGGGAATGGATTTGTTCATCAAATTATTAGAGTAAATCCGTGTCCCAAATCCCAAACAGAGCAGTAGATAGAGTTTTATTTCTAATATCATTCAGTCTCATTGATCGGTGGTCAGATGCAATCGTTCGGCGAAATACTCTTCCCGTGCCACACCGATAATCGCACAGGCGATGCGGTTACCCGAGTTGCCCGTCGTTTTGCTGTAATCATGTCCACCACGGCCAAGGTCATCCTCGAACTCCGTCACCGACAACGTTCTACCGATGATGCTGCGTTCGCCGACGAGCGTTATCTTTGAGTCCGCTAGCTGCACCTTTGCCAAGCCACCGCTGTAGGCGACAATGTTGCCGAGATCACCCACATGACGATTTGCGTCCTCTGGCGCACCGTGGTCGTTTCCGTCCGGATTGTAGTGTGGTCCGGTGGAGAGGCAACCACGTGAGAAATCGCCAAACTCATGGATGTGTAGACCGTGCTTGCCGGGTCGCAAACCTTCGATCGCACCCGTAACGGCCACCGATGTACCCTGGAATCAGATGGTGGTAGCCAGAAATAAAAGCGACAACCGCTAGTGGAACCCAGTAGTTTACAAAGTAGTTTCACAAAGTTCTTTTAGAACAGGTGATAATGATGACAGGTTTATTCTAATTTCGCTTCCCACAATACATGCACAAATAAGGAATCCCGCTTTCCCATGGAATAGATAACAGTATCACACTCCAACAGAGTACCTATGCACACGCAGCATGCTTGGATGGTACGTGTTTGAAATGCGACTGAGCAGAATGAGAGTTGGTGATGTGGAACAGCCGGATCATAGACAGCTGGGTGTTTATGCTTTGCACAATCCAATCACTCCGCACGCCAGGCGAGCTCCAGCGTTGCCGGTAGTTTTGCTCAGCTCATGGCCACCCAGGCCCAGATCGTCCGGATCGGCATGGACGACGAGCGAGCGGCCAACGACGTTCAGCGGTCCGCTGAGCGCAATCTGCTTCACGCTAAGATCGACCTTGGCTTCACCGGATCCATCAGCCACGATGTTGCCCATATCACCGGCATGGTGCTCGTCGGCCGTTGGCGCACCGTGCGTTTTACCGTGCGGGTTGAAGTGAGCTCCCGTCGACATGCACCCATTGGTGTTATCGCCGAACTCATGAATGTGAAAACCGTGATCGCCTGGTTTCAGACCGGTCACCGTGCCAGTGACCTTGACCGGATCCGACTCCACCTAAAATGTGCGTAATGATATACCGATTAGAGTGACCGAATGGATGGAACGCGCGAAGGATAAGAAGAAACTCTGGTTTACTCCTGAAAATTGTGTGGTGCTCGGGGCTTCATGTGTGTCTGCATAACAAGTAAATTATTCAAATAAGCATTCCCAATCAAACA
>NC_064878.1:31184095-31186595 GCF_943734665.1 Anopheles aquasalis | reverse complement strand
CAAAACACACAAACAATAAGGGGCGCTAGATGGTTCTAAATTTATATGTCCGTGACACTTGCGGCTCCGCTAGAGCACGTTGGGGCTCTGCTCTGTGTACGACGAGGTCGGGGCTTCTCATCATGGTGTCTGTCTGCCAGTGATTTTGTTCTAATTCGACATTGCAACACACAGATGACCACAACAGCAGCAGCAGCAGCAGCACCAGTGAACATTCGCGCACTCGAAAAAGGAAAGGGATTACAAGGTCAGAACGGCCGCTGTACAATGATGTCACACTCGCTGGCTGGTCGGTTATGTGGTGGTCGCCGGATTGCAGAAAGTCACCGACCGGAGTCCGGAATGAATTATGCATTTTATGCATTTGACGCGATATCATCGATGCAGCAGCAATCGATCTGTCACCATCAGCTGTGCTTGTTGATATCCGCCTAACAGCTGGTAACCATAGGCCGCCTTCCGAGCGATAGCAGTGCATCCCAATCACTGCTTGTTGTGTATGCTCAATCTCGGGCCACTCCACATCTTATCGGCCAATCATGAGGCGGTCGCCAGCAGTGCTACATTGTCAAGGTTGCCCCTAAAACCGGCGTCACCGGGTCCGGATCGTACGATACGCTGAGTTGGTGATGTTGAGCAACCGATTTCGCCACCAATAATGACGCGCGCGCGCTCCACTCGGTGAGTTCTATGTCGTGTCAGCTGGTACGTGGTGGTATAACCCCGCGGCCCCACACACCACCAACAACAAGGCCACGCACAACCAGCAGGATATATCGCACGTGAAGTGATACACAATTGCCTACCCACACACCTCTGAGCACTGGGAAGACGATGCACGGATGCGCAGCGATAACACTAGTAACTAGATAACCGGTGCTACTGAGTGCCAAAAATTGTACACCCCCCTGGTACCCCGCCGATCCCGGACCGGGACAATGCAGCGGCGTTTCTTATCAAATACCGTGGCACCAGCGGCAAAGTGATGACTGCGGCTCGGGCAGACCGCGGATTTCTGGTTGCGTGTGGCAACTCGTTCCGACCATCGCTTACACGCACACTTGCCGCTGTGCAAAACCGTACAGTACTGGCCGTTAAAATATGTGCAGGACGACGGACGGCACGCAGGCCCCGGATGAATCGCGTGCACTGCCCAGTTGAAGTCCTCTGAAGCCGGCCACAGTTTTGGGGTGTTAGAATTGTCATGACGGCATTATTCTGCCGTTGGTTTTTATTTTTGAGTAAATGAATAATTTGTGTAAACTGATGAAAACAGTTCTGGTTCAAAAGAAGTCAGCGCTGTTTGTGCGAATTCCGGCGTGTTGATACGATGTTAAGTCCCATTTACCCTTTGTTCGGTGAACAGCCAGCTAGTACATTCGTCATACACGTCTCATCATAGTCATTTAAACGGACGTTAAAAAGCAATAGATGGGCGACTCATGGTACGCGTGTGATAGCAGCAACAGCAGCAGCAGCAGCAGCTCTGCAACAGTGCATACCTCGGGCGGTTCTTGTTACCGGGCTATGAGCCGCCGTGATTAGTGTCCATTAGGGTGGCGCAGCCGACAATCACATGATGAAAAGGGCCAGCGCAACTACTAAACGTTATGAGCAAATAGCTCACTGGAGTACCCTCAATCACGCTCGCCACGGTGTAGAAGAGGGTGCCCAAGCGAACAAAGTGTCGTGTATGTCGGCGACGGTCATAATTAATCACCGATTGTGTACGCGACGGACATCGTGTGCTGTAATCTTGCCGGAACTTTTTAACCCGCATCAAACTTTAGCTACCAAAATCCATCCACCGTCGTCACGCGCCATTGTCCACTAATCGCTACCGGTATGCGGTGCATGTGTACTAAAGACATGACCGCGTTTTCCAGCGACCGCATTATGGTACTGGTCAGTTCAGTACTCGGTTCGGTGCGACAACGACCTTGAATGTAAAGTTCCCTCGTTTTTTTTTTGTCAATTGATGACCTCAGCCATGGCCATCGACATATGCGTGTACTAGTTAGCTCGAACGATACGTTCTAGACAGGCCAAATAGGAGTTTTTTTACCACCGTTTGAGCTTACAAAATCGAAATTTGTATAAGTCGACTTCGAATAACAAAATACTGAGCTTTAGCAGCAGTTTTGATTCGTCGTTTTTTTATACGAAACAGAACGTTCGAAAATGACGAAGTGTTAACAGAGCTTCAAGCATTATATTGTTGAATCATAGGTACGACAACATTTGTGAAATCAATTCTAGGTCGATTTATAATGTGCTAATGACGCAACAACAATGCCGATTTTTATAAATGATAAAAATGAAGATCACTTTCCGTATCCGGACTCCTTCCAAAGAGAACATATTTATGTGAATAACATGTTTAATAACATTAATTTATGAAACTATTTTACATTCCACCCAGACTGGAGACTAATGCATCAAAAGAAAAACCTTCAATCGGAAGATTGCAAATTGAGCTGCAAAATTAAGAGCCGCTGAC
>NC_064878.1:31161595-31179095 GCF_943734665.1 Anopheles aquasalis | reverse complement strand
ATTTAACGACTACGGAACATAGTTGGTTGATTGAGCCGGTTTGAACGGATTTTTTTGTTCATTCCTTTCATTTTATCCATATGTTTATTTCATGTTAGTAGCTGAACTTGTGAAACACGAATGTAGAACAAATAATACAGCATAGAAAAAAAAGCAAACGAATGAACTGAATCGAACCGATGGTATATGGGAAAGGACGAATGAGTACCGAGTTATGCTATTCACAGAGGAAAACGACACATTAAAATCACACTGTGTACACGGTGAGGTACAAAAAGGGATGGATCAATGTATGATTTATGCGAAGCATTTGCAATGAGAATGAGGGACACATGAGTAAGGCGTGCTAGCAATAGAGTATAGAAAGGTTAACAAGCCCTTCAAATTTACACATCAGGATTTTATTGTTGTTAATTATTTCTATGCCACTATAACTGTTAGTCGGATTAATTTTAGAAAATTTAAAAAGAACTTCCTTAACCCAGTTTCGCACTTTTTACAGTTCATTAAATCTAAATTGCCAATGCATGCCTTGCATTACGTTATCATAAATAGTTGCCATGTGTATGTAATACGCGAATCAAGTCAATTTTATTTATAAAGAAAACATAACCATCATTTGATAATAAATTGCAAAAACAAGCACAAAATGTAAAATGTAAAAACTCAGTGTCGAAGCTAAAATCAAATAAAACATAACCGTTACTTTTCTATAAGTAAAGAAAGCATTTTCATACAAAAAGCACAACAAATTTTGTTTTATGTAATGCATATCTAAAAAGATAGCTGAATACTCGCTTTGGTCGAATAGCTTGAATAACATTATAAACTATCTAATAAAATTCTAACCAAACATACGGCTCGTCCGTCCTTATATATGTTAAAAAAAAATAAAATTCTAGCTCGTGCCTAACCTATTTTACTATCAATCAACTGTTTTGTGATATCTAATGTAAAAAAGGCTATGTATGGAAAACGAAAGGATTCAATTGGCCGTCGAAAGACATAGTCGCCACAATACGCAACAATTTTGAATAAGATAAACAAGATAATCAAGAAGGTAATATGTAGCAGCTATCAAGATGAGGCACAGTACAGTGCATCTCCGTGTTTACGCCAGTTGATAAGCCCATCTGACAATTGGAACAATCGTCATCCAATCGACGCATGAAATGTTTTCAAAACTCCAAACATACACCTGCAGCTCTGCCGTCGAACGCCTCCATCGTACGAAGCACCCCCCTCCCCTCTCTTTTATGAAGCAACCAAAGTTCGAGCAAAGGTTGGGCGTCAATCTTAACATTTCAAGCTTCGCCCACCAACACACTATCATGCCACCGACGTCACTAGTGTCTAATCAGCGTATCAGATAAACAATGTTCCTAAAATCCTAATCACTCGTCCACTTAACAAATGTACTAGCAGCACCCCGTACGAAACGGTGTTGAGACTAACACATCCAGAAAGCGTTGCTTTTTCACATGTACCCCGATGCCAAGCCAATGGTTATGGTTGGGGTGGTAAAGGAAACCCGGGGTGTACCGTTGTTGCATCATAGTAGCCGCTGCCGTTGCTGCAACAAAACAAGGGTTGTGCCTTGAAGGAGGCTCATATTAACCCTAAAAAGGAACCTGTTTACAAAAAAAAAAAAAACGATCGCATCGAAAGCTAACTCTCCGGCCCAACCACCACCAGCAGCTGCAATTGACCCACACTTTCATGTTTGGTGACAACAGCGACAACAGTAGTGCGCCCGGTTATGAAACCCGACCCGATTTTAGGTGAACTAAGAAAGCGGAACCAACGAAAAGCTAATGCCTAGTAGAAGCCTTGGGTATGGAAATCAAAAATAGGATGTACATTTGCAAAAAAAAGAACACTAAAAAAAGCATATTCTGAATGGCAGGGACACACTCGGTGAAGAAGCGGAAGGATCGTTACCGAAGGTGCAATACGCTTCGGAAGGCGGCGATGGAGGGAAAGTGAGGGAAGCATTTCTGCTTTGGACAGCAAGGCTTGGCAGGTTGTATGATGATGACGATGACGGTGATGATGATGATGATGTACGGGAGAATTATGAGAAGTTGGAATTGGAGTTGGCTGTCTGAACTTGCGAATTACGTAAATGGAAGTGAAAACGCATTCAAAGTGAACGCAGTTCTTCTCTTTCACGGAGCATTTGTTCGATAGGAAAGATGATGGAATGGAATTAAAGTAAATGATCCTACGAATCTTAGGGATAGAGTTTTTCGAAACTATTCCAAACCATGACTCTGGAGGATAAGGCGGTCAAACGAAAATCACACCGGAAGCTCGAGGAGAGAGAACTGGGCATCCTACCTGTAGTATGAAAGCACTCCCTTCGATAAGACGAACCAACGCTTCTGGTAGCCTTTCAGATAGTTTGTCCACTTGAGCAGCCAACCCTTCATGTCCGGTTCTGCGGCCTGGGATGCGGTCTGCGCTACCGTATTGGAACCGTTCGGGTTCTGGCCACTGCTGGGCGGTGGGACAGTGCCGCTGCTGTTGGCAGCAGCATTGGCAGTATTGGAGACAGAAACCGCCAGTCCTGGGGCCACCGTGGTCGGTGTCAACAGTCCACCCACGGGCTTCGCCATGCCTGGCAAGCTGCCCTCGGACATGATGTTGTTCGTATCGGCTGTTTCGTATTGTTCAGCTGCAGACGACCTGGCCGAATTGCGTCCTAACGTCACTAGCGCCCAATCTGTGGCTCCACCACGGCGACGGTATGAACACTCAAGAGATCTACTCCACCGAATGTCGCTGACGAATAGTTGAGTGAGCTTGACGACGGCCCGCTGGTGACACGACCGTCTTTTTCTCAAAAACACAGCGCAGCACGCTTTGTTTTTGTTACGACCAACCGAACACACGACACACGCATGAACACGCTCGGATGCGTACGGTGACTGGCGGTCACGGGAAAGAGAGGCGGATTTTGGGGCTCTGATTAGCGACCACTGACTCTTCAAATCTCGAACGAACGCGCACCCTGTTCGATAAGCAAGGGAATCGATGGCCGACGGACGCGATTAACATCGACGGAGGCTGAGGAACGGCCGAGTTCGCTCGCAAAAGGTCCCGTACTTGATGCCAATCCCTCGCGTCGATTAACGGATTAACGGCAGAGATAGGGGCCCACACGATCGCAAGGCAAAGCACGGAGACAAATCGTTTAATCGACAAATCTAAATCAAGCCACGTCCACCATTTTTTGCGAAACTCTTTTCTGCAGAAGGTGAAAATTCGGAGAAAAAAACAAATCCCGACCTGTCAAACGACGGGGCAGCAGGGTTGCCAAGTCAAGTCAGTAACTATCATGCTGAAAATAGAAATGTTTGCGCTAGACATTTCGACGGAAGTTAAACGATGCTGGACTAATAATCTTTATAATCATGTAAAGCACGTGGATGGAAGTTTTGAAACATGAGCATTTTGGTTTTTGTCCGTCATAAATCGATTAACATCAAAAACTTACACTTGGGTCGTCAGGATGGCAACTAGTATGAAATTCTCCCCAGCTGGCCATGTACGGAACCACGTGCCATCTCTTTTGTTCCAATTAGTTTTCAATAAACCTCGTTGGGCGTCGCTAAGTCCAAAATGGTTACCGAATAAGGTTCATTAACTATGGGAAATTTGAGGGTATGGGGGGGTTTGGGTTAGAAATCTAGTAATTAACAAATTGCGCCAAATGCTATGTCAGTATAACTTTGGATAGTTTAACTGCTAAACTTACCTTTTCAATACAGTACGAAAACATTAATTATGATTAAGAAGAAGTTCAGAAGTGGAGAAACCAGTGTTGTAAAATAGCGGAGTCCTAAATACAGATATACAGATAGCAGGCGGGATAAGATCAGAAATTGAAGATCAGCAAGGCAAAGACTAAATTAATGATCAGTGGCCCGACCAGGTTTTGGTTTCAGCCTTTTCGGAGATGGCGTAGAAGAATTACTTTCGAAATGTAATTTTTCAAATGATGTTGTAACAAGTTTTGGTTTATTTCCATTTTTCTTATAAATTATTTATCTGGAGTTCTTGAAAATAGTATAGTTATGGACTGCGATGGAAAAGTGAATGATTTCGCAAGACCCATTACCGTGCTATATGGATGGATTGATTGTTTCCTAATATTTATTGTGTGCGATAAGGTATACATCGGCGCTGGAGATTTTTTTCTTCCTCAACTAAAATTGAACATTTACCGTAAAAGTTATGATAGTTGATCCCAATACAATACATAAATTGTGCTTATGATAAGCATATCTAAACAATGTACTCTGTTCACATATTTCGCCTGCCTGTTAACCGCCCTAATCCTTTTAAAGTATAGTGCATATTCTTTGCTAGTGTATGACGTGAAAAGCGATATCGATATTCCAATGATCAACGATGATTATAGTACCAGTTGCCAGAGCTTCAAGACGGGGTTGTTGACTAAGTTGATCCTCTGTGCAATGACCAGCAAGTTTACCGTCCAATATTTAGTTACTACCAAATCTTCAACGATAATACCCATCATGGATGTTGGAAGCATGATGGCATTTTGAATGATAAAAGTTGCAGAATCACATCTTGTTTATGGTAGAACTGATCGCTACTGAGCTGCACACTGTTTTAGCTGTGACGAAATATGTGTCAATCTGCACGTATTTGTAGGTGGAATCGTTGTCACTATATTGCTGTTATTTGTTTCCCATCATGGTGTCTTTCTGTTGAGCATCAGGGTGGCTTTCGATAATATTGAAGTCCTATTGAGCGTCAGTGCCTGCATGAGGTACGTTTTCCTTTTTTCGCGTAATTCGCGATGAATGGCGTTCATATTTCTGATGTTCTCCTCAGGATTTTGTTCGATACCATCATATATTTTGTTTATCAGTAAGATGTGGCGACTTTCGACAGATGTGGCTTCACGTGGTATTCATATAGTAACGTTGAAATGCGTGGAATTAATTCACAATTATTGAAGTCGTTTTACCTCATTCGGGCATCTTTACTGCAATACATGGATAGGTTCCATATAGCTAAAACTGTGACAATGATGTGATGTGATGAATAGGCATTCTGCTATGGTCGAGATGATGAGACGTGCCGATAGCGTTGTTGGCAATTCGTCGTTCTTGTTGCGTTAGGCATCTCCAAAGATTGACAATTAGTTATGGCTTCATTTGATTTCACGTGATTAACACTGGACATTGCATTCTGTACATTGTGCTACGGTCAAGGTCATCGGATGCAATGGTACTTGATGGTAATCATTCATTTTTGTTGCGTTGTTTGGAATATTTCAAACCTGGCATTTGACTATAACTTCATTCAACCTCACGTAGCTAAAACTGAACACTGATCTTTGAATGGGAAATCTGGTATCTTGAGGTATCGAAGGTCTGGTATCTTGAGGTATTTTTAGTATCCTATATGCATTACGTATTCTAATATTCTTGAATTAATAGGATCATACAGAAATATTGTTTCTATTTTTTGTAATATTTGATCAACATTTTTGGAGATAAGTAAGTTTAAAATATTTTCTGCTTGTCTCAAGGATTCATTTTCTATGTTGGTCCAGATGTTCATAGTGGCACGTTAGTTACATTGGAGTATGTTTTGTTCTAGGTTTTGCAATTGTTAAGGCAGGAGGCACGGATGTCTTGTTAATAAAAACTTTGACGTGTTTTTGTGTTCATAAAGGTTAGAATTTGTTACTTTATGATGATGTTTAAGGAGATCTTCATTAATAATGTTCGTTTTTGCTCTGTTTAATCGGTTAGAAGCCATTTTTTTAGGCCAAGAAGTGAATTTGCTGATTAGTGCTAATAGATAAGCTAATTGATTGCTTTGTATCCATTTGTTAGCGTTCTCATGATGTGTTTACGTGCATTTCAGTAAAATGTGCCGTATAGTAGATAAGATATTCGCCAAATTTCGCGAATGTTTTTATGTGATTAACTGCATTAAATGTTATTATTAGTCGGAGATTAATTTCGTTTCTGTTAGTTTGTGCGTCTTTCTTATGTTTTATTACGAACCCTATAGAACACTACTGCTGTATACTGTCTCAAAAATCAAGACAATCAATCACCTACTAATAATCCCCATCAAAAGGTGGTAGACTAGACTAGGCCATCGACTACACATGAAGCGACCTCACCCTCCGTCACCCCAGCTCAGCCCAATATTCGGTCGCTCCAGTAAAATCTTCAACATATGCAACCCATCGTTAAAACCATCGACGTGAGATTAAGGCATAGCAAGGGAACCCTGACCAAAAGCGTTCGGTCAAACGCACAGGCAGGTTCCACCGCCCATGGGTTCAGTCGAAGGCCAAGTTTGGCCAAGTACATATTTATTAAAATGAGAGAAAGAATGCATCGTCGAGAAAAGAAAGCCTCGCCAAGAACCTGAGAAACAACAACTAGAACGCTCGACGATCGCAAATTTTTTACGATCGGTAGGAATCGACTCGACTAAAGGAAGCTAGCTAAAAACTAACGGTTCTTATGATGGACTAACTAGTAGAGATTTTACCGTAACGGTTGACTGGGAGAAACGGAGAGTGGGAGTTTGGGAAAATTTAGAATTAGGGAATGTAAGAAAGTGGAAGTAGATTATAGTACATAAGATCGATCATTTGAATATATCGAGGCCAGTACTTTGCAAACCCCAGAGACGCGTGTTGGTTTCCTTGAGTTAGTTTTTCGTCCACAGGATCAACAGTGCTGGTCGCATCGAGTTCAGCGACATATCGCCATTTCGTGACCGCTCGCCACAGTGTTGGCGTTTCATCTGGTGGAATTTTACATGAGCGCCCCACCAAGGCGTTTCATCTGGTGACAGCGGTGGGATAACGATATCCCATATAGGACGAGTAGTTACCCGGTGGTTAGTGAATACCATACAATATTGTAAGAGCAGTTTAAGTGAATAAAAGTAGTGAGTGAGTTGATGTGCAAGTGACTGACAAAGACTGAAGAACAAACAGATAGAATACTTGCAATGAGCTTCGGACAATTATGAGTTGCAGTGTACCAGGCTGGCCAAGTATGTGGGTACTGGTCACTGTCCACAAATGAACGAAACCCTTCAAAATAATCTAAATCAAATTAAAGCTAAACATGAGTATATTCAAACATTTTATTCGAAAAATCGAGCCAGAGGTATTTGGGCCTAATCTTGGAGTTATGGCTACCGATGACAGACATCGAGTTGATAATATGGACACACTACGTTCGAATCAAGAATCATTAAAAACCACAATTACGCATCAAACCAATGTGGTAGAAACCCTTTACAAAGAGATTACTCGAGCCTCCGATAAAGTAAACGACGAGATGGACAATATACGAGATTGGGGAAAACTAATCAGAGATAAAACTGGCGCTTTAAAGAACACGACCATTGATTTGAAGGAGATGATAAAGTATGAACAAGATATATCGGAAGCTGGACTATGGATAATCCAAATGTCCCAACATATCCCTCAGCAAATGGAATTGTTTACGAAACTTTTATTAAAAACCAAATTACAGGCAACAGAAATTTTGGAATTGGTAGACACCAATGAATTATGGTCCAAGTTAGAAAAGGATTCACATAGATTATATCCTGATTTAGATTTTCCGAGAAATGCGTTCGGTGCGATAATGCCCCAAGTGCTAAACGTGATTACCATGGATGTTCAATTTACGACAGATAAAGTTTTACAGGTGACCCTAAATGTTCCTATAGTGAGAATTATTCATTTTGCAACATATGTCGGCACTATCAGCCCCGCTGCTCAAGGAAACGCAATAAGCATTGTTGAGATGGAGAAAAATGTGCTTTTAATTAACCCCCGCAATGAAAATGGGTATCTGCTGATGGAAAATGAACTAAACGATTGCAGCAATCTTGTAACAACCCGGTTATGCAACATAAGAATTCCTCAATTAGAGTTGCACAGTACAAATGAGTGTTTCCCAGAAATGTATTTCTTCAACCAAACAACTTCTTGTCAAGTAAAATTGATACAAACAAACAGAACCATTTGGCTGAAAACAAATGATCCCAACGAATGGATTTGCGTTGCCCCTATGCCTGTAAGAGCCAGAATCAATGAGCCGGAAAAGATTAAATATATCACTTTGGAAGGTTCAGGCACTGTAAAACTCGACCGCAACGCTATGATAACAACATCTGAATCAACTGTTCTGTATTATGAGCAAACAAAAGACAACACCGCACTGATTGCAAACCCAATGGCACTGAACTTCACTGAATTTAATTTTGAAGAAATTACCTTGTCTGCTGTACCAATTTTGCCACCTACATTATTGCCATTCGTATCGAAAGAAATGCTACTGCGCCACTCCGTTGACATTCAAGATTTAAAAGATTCTTCCCCGCGTCTGAAGAACCTTGTGTACGCACCACTTAAAGCACCCTTGGATAACAACTCCAATGTTCTTGGCGGCCTCAGCAATCATGGCTATCGGAATGCTTCGATGCCGGCCGAACATCAACTGTTGCACCAAGAAGAAACGAGCGACTGATCATCAGCCTATGGACATGGCATTGCTAGAAATGACGCCGAAACAAATGAACAAACCAGAATATCAAATGTTGGTTCAGCACCAAAAGAGCGGGGCATTCACGGTTCTGTAAGGAAGAGCCACTTCACACATTTATTTATGAGCGGCATAATAATTTCCATCTATGCTGTTGCATTACAATTTGAATAGAACATTAAACATATGAAAGTAGAAGGAACTGAAAAAGAAAGTGGAGAATTTTATGACTTTTTACTGGTATAAAAGCCAGTCCAAACATACTCAGAATCATCAGTTGATCGTCAGAAATCATCACCGTCAGTTCGACAGTTCCATCTACCGCATCATATTCTACCCGGAAGCAACTCCAGCTCGTCCGACAGCCAACGCCACTCATCACTCATCAGCAGCGAGCCAGCCAACACCACCAGGTCCATCCGAAAATGTTGCTTCTCACCAAAACAGCAATCATCATAGAGGAAGTCATCCGCCGGGGTTTGCTACGCCGTGCAGAGCATAGGACTTCGCTTCACTTGGAAGGTGCAGGATTGGCTGGACGAGCGCCGCAACCGTCGCTTCGCGGAGCCGGGAGCCTGGGAGCTTCGCTATTGGGAGGTCGCCCGGATGAGGCCCGAGGAGTACGCGGAATTCTTTGGGCTGCCCTACAACCCCCCGGAGGAGGAGCTGACACCAGAGGAGAGGCGTGCGCGAGAGTTGTCCCAGGCGGAAAGCTGGGACTAATCACTAATTTTTTTTTATATACAAAAAAATAAAATTCTTTGTGACACTTAAAAGCAATTTGCGTTGTAAATTTAAAAAAAATAATAAAAGAAACGTAGAAAGAAGAAAAGGAAAGGTATTAAAAAAAATTGTATTTAACACTAAACAAAAATACTATCGTATTTTGAAGAAACAAATCCGAAAGTATTTACAGGAGTAGAAAAGAAGAATTCAAGAAGGAAATCAAAACAGAGAAAAAAAGGAAATAATGAAGTATTGAAAAGAAAGAATTGAAAAATAGCATATCTATGTGAAATGAAGGAGAACGAGAGAGAGAAAAGAAAAGAGCATAATATATGACCAACATTTGGGTTCAAGTCCCAAGCTCATGAAAAGGAGGAATAGGAAAGAAACGATAAAAAAAATAATGAAATCGAAAGTAAAGAGAAATGAATATTTGAAAAATAGAGAAGCCCTAAATGAAACATGGAATGAACCCAGCGAAGAAAGAGAAAGAAAATGAATTCAATAAGAAAAGAATTATGAAAGAGCAACGAAAAAAAAACAATGAATCAAATGAGTAAAAGAAATGAGCTTATAACGGAATGAATATTGAAAGTGAAATTGAGGAAGAATGAACAGTAATAATGTCATTGTTTGCTTTTTGTAAAAGAGAAAAAAAAACAACTATATGTTGAGAATTGTCGGATGCAGACCATGAATGCACATGCATCATAACCGGTCCCATTTCAGGAAGACACTAGGAAATTTAAAGAAGTTGAACGAATTGTACCGGGGAAAACGTAAAATGCTAACGAAAAGTAAATTTCAAAATTGATAAGAAAATCAGGAATCACTAGGAAAGATAAGAAATAATTTAACTTCAGTAGTACCAACCTTGAGCCGTCAGAACTAACCATCTTAAAGATCGCCTCTTCAGACGATCTTCAAGCTCCAGTAAGTGAGGGGGAATGAAGCGACCTCACCCTCCGTCATTCTCAGCTCAGCCCAATATTCGGTCGCTCCAGTGAAATCTTCAAATTATGCTGCTCAGGTTTATGACAAGCTACCCAAGCATGAGGCCGGAAGTCATCTACATGCTAAACATAAAGATGCATTCTTTAGAATCACGCCGAAAAGAACCACCAGGAAAAAGCGGACCAATTATCAGAAGCAACTGACCAGAGCAATATCAGACTCCTGCATGAACCATTGGTGTCATTAAAAGTTCGTCGTTTTAATGAAGCGTATTCGTATGCGTCCGTCACAATGCATCCAGAGATCTTCAAACTATCGACGTGAGAACGGAAGATATCGGGTGAACACCGATCGAAAGGGGTGCGGTTAAACGATCATGCAGGTACCGCCGACAAAGGGTTTGGACGTAATCATAAAGAACCTTTTCCCATACCCACAAAGGGTGAAAGTTGGGTCTAAAGCGGAATGAATTAAAAATTGTGAACGCATCGTCGAGAAGGTAAATTGGAAAGGGTGAGGATTTGGAGAGGTTTTAGAATTAGCAAGTGGGAGTAGATTTTACCATATAAGCTCGATCTTTGGAATAAATCGAGGCCAGTGTTTTGTGAACCATAGAGACGCGTGTTGGTTTCTTTGTGTCAGTTACTTTACTCCACAGGTTCTGCAGTGTTGGTCGAGACAGATCGCCATTTTCGACCGCTCGCTACGTTTGTGGCAATTCAACTGAATTTAATATTGAAGAAATTACCTTGTCTTCTGTACCATTATTGCCGCCCACCTTATTGCCATTCGTATCGAAAAAAATGCTACTGAGACACTCTACGGACATCAAAGATTTGAAAAACTCCTTCCCGCGTCTGAAGAACCTTGTGTACGCACCACTCAAACACCCATGGATTACAACTCCAATGTTCTTAGCGGTCATAGCAATCATGGTTATCGGTATGCTTCGATGCCGGCCAAATATCAACTGTTGCTCTGAGAAAGAAAGACACACTCACCAGCCTATGAACATGGCCTTGCTAGAAAACCCCCGAAAACAAACACACAACACAGAATACCAAATGTTAATGCAACAACAGAGAAGCGGGGCGTTCACGGTTCTGTAGAAATGACCATTGGCCACAGCCTCATTTGTTTGCAGCCTATTAACTTCGATCTACTCTGTTATTTACAAATTAATTAGAACATCAGAATATAAACAAAAGTGAAAGAACTGAAAAGGAACGTGGAAAAAAACAATCATGACTTGTGATCCATATAAAAGCAAGTCCAAAAGGACACAGAATCATCCGTCCATCGACAAGCCAGATCGAAGCCAACAGCAACGACATCACCAGCAGCGATGCAACCCGCAAGCCAACACAACACCTCCAAAAGCCCATCCAGTTAACAGCGTCATCATGTTCCTGGCCAAGGCAATTATCATCGCAGAGGAGGCGATTCGTTATAGCTGCAACATGGTGCAGCACTACGGATTAACCTTCACTTGGAGAGTATTGGACTTTTTGGACGACCGCCGCAACCGTCGCTTCGCGGAGCCGGGAGCCTGGGAGCTACGCTACTGGGAGACAGCCAGGATGCGCCCAGAAGAGCATGCTGCGTTCTTCGGGCTACCTTACAACCCCCCGGAGGAAGGAGAGGACGATCCAGCGATGCAGCTGGCTCGTGAAATGTCCCAGGAGGAATGCTGGGATTGAGTGAATTTTTTTTTCTTTTATATTTAAATAATAAAAACAAAGTTTTTTTAAGACTTTAAAAAATAAAAAATAATAAAAAAAAACTGTGCGAGTTAAAATATTTGGTTTTCTAAGTAGAAAGAATAGAAAGAAAGCTAGATCATCCGAAAATATTTACAGGTTTCGAGAAAGGAAAAGGGGAAAATGATAAGGAAACGGGGATAGCGATTGAATTGTCGAAATGAAAGAAAACGAAAGTTGAAGAATGAGAATGGAAGAAAAGCATAAACTGTTTCAGAAACGGGTGTGGCCTTGTGGGTGCTAGCTTCGCCACATCCCTAGGATTCTTTGAGCCAAAAGAGCTCTTAGAAGGGGTTCAATTCCCAGTACCGTTAGTAAGCAGAAAGAGGTTCAAGAGAAATATTACATGTTTTACATACATAACAGAAAGAAAAAAAGAAATAATGAAGCATTGAATAGAAAGAATTTTAAAATAGCATATCTATGTGAAATGAATGATAAAATTTGATTCAAATGAGAACGAGAGAGAGAAAAGAAAAGAGCAAAACGCATGACCAACATTTGGGTTCAAGTCCCAAGCTCGTAAAAAGTAGGAATAGGAAAGAAACGATAAAATGAATGAAAACGAATGTAACGAGAATGAATATTTTGAAAAGTAGAGAAGCCCTAAAGTAAACAAAAAATGAACACATGTATGGAAGAGAAAGAAAATGAATTTTAGAAAGAAAGAGAAACGGTAGATCAACGGAAAAGGAAACAAAGTGAAATCAATGAATAGAACGAATGAAGGTAGAAAGAAAAACTAGATGTTGAGATTTGTCGGATGCAGACCATGAATGCACATGCATCATAACCGGTCCCATTTCAAGAAGACACTAGGAAAAAGGCAATGTTGGATGGTAGCATAACTGTGAGAATTAAATTAATCAAAAAAAAATTGATGGAAAATAGATTAGGTAATTACCAACCTTAAGCCGAAAAACTAACCAGCTTAAAGATCGCCTCTTCAAGTCGATCTTCAAGCTCCAGTAAGTGGGGGAGCATGAAGCGACCTCACTCTCCGTCTTCCCCAGCTCAGCCCAATATTCGGTCGCTCCACGGAAATCGTTCAAATACAGTCCAAGTTTATGACGCGTTATCTACACACAATTCTCGGTGATGTTTACAGGCCAAACGTAAACGTACATCCTAGAATAATGGCATGTAAAAGCATCAAGAGAAAGCCGCAATGATCACAAACCAGCGACCCCGAGCAGCCCTTTCTTCAACCGAAGCGACAAGAAGCCCAAGAACCAAAACCGTCATCTCAATCGGATTTGTCAAGGTGTGTCCACCACATTGTAAACATAAATCGTGACATATCGGTTTCAACAAGAAAGTAACATCCGAACGCGACATTTCGATGCCTACGAAATATCAAAGTGACAACGAGCGAGTACTGCTGCACACGAGTTCGGTCACAGCCGAAAAGAACCCTTTCCATTAGAATAAACAGTGAAAGTGAGTTTTGGTTCGAAATTTCACATGTGTCGCCGATGAAAGAATGCGTCGTTAAGAGTCTGATCAAAGCATGCGTCGTTAAGAGAAGAACGCGAGTTTATGGTAATATCACCACGGTCGGGTGGAATTGACAAGTTTCCCGGAACCTGACAAACAATAGAACCTATTGTTGAACCTAAGGTTGAATTAACAGATGGAAGCTCTACCGCATCGGCTGATTGGGAGAAACAGAGAGTGGGAGTTGGGGGAAAGTTTAGAATTAGTGAAAGCTACAAAGTAGGACTAGGATTTAGTATATAAGCTCGATCTTTTGAATAAATCGAGGCCAGTATTTTGAGAACCGTAGAGACGCGTGTTTCATTGCGTTAGTTTCTTTCCCATCCATAGGTTCTGCAGTGCTGGTCTAGACAGATCGCCATTTTCGACCGCTCGCAACGTTTATATCATTTCAAAGGGATTCAATTTCTGCTCAGCTTGCTGACCCAAGGAAGATCCCAACTACTAGTAATTATAATTGGACACCCGTATGTTCCATTGGGCTAAGCTTTACACCCATAGACTTTTAAGGTGTCCAACATAGAGATTTTCAGCTAGCACTTCAGGAGACAGCAAAGGAACGCCATTTGACCTGATGTGCTGCGTATATCCAGTAAAGTAACATATGAGCGCCTGCTACGATATCGGGCTACGATCCTGTTAGAATCATGGCCAGGAAGGAACAGTCCAAAAGGGTGTTATATAATGAATAATTGGGACCTCGCTTAGGGTCGCTTAGAACGAAGGATAATAAGAAAGATACCCAGAAGGCCGGAAGCCCTTCAGTGCGAAGCAATCACAATGGAACAGCGGATCGTTAGATCGTCGAAGAAGAGTGAAGGATCATAAGTATGCGTTATCATAAAAATGCACCATGCACTTTGAAATTAAAACTATGCTATTTTTATGCCTGGCGGATCTGGCTAGGAAAAGGACGAAGGACGAATAGCGGAGAATGCGTGAGAAGTGTAGAGAAGGGTGCAGGTAAGAGCATAATGAGAATTGGGAAATGAGTTTTTTTTGCTGATACCTTACGCTGAGGTATCCGAGGGCTGAGCTGTATTTATTAGGTGGATAGAGGAGAAGATAGAGTACTGTTAATAGAGGGAGCAGGCATTTCCTCCTGCCCCTGCGACCCTTATGGGAAATGAGATTGATCGATTGTTTATAACCCAGAAGACAGTAACACGAGTTTGGCTTTTACTTTTCTTTGATGCTGGAAACACTTCCAACAAAATAAATTTCATCAGCAAACTTTTTTGGTGACAGTATAAGTAGCGAAAGGAACGCCAATGAGAGAAAGCTAAATGATACGATGCATCGAAAATCTTCTACCTCCCTTGGTGACCACGTTCAGCCAATAGGAACTATTTGAAAACCAGTATGTCTATCTGACGCCTTGAGTCGGCTTAGTTAGTACTCAAACTGTTTCGATGAGAAGAAAATTTCGATATCGACCGTATCTTCTCACGGCCATTATACAACATCAACACCAGTATATCGTTCTCAAACTCGAGACCCGCGAAACTAACTTCCACTGCGGCCCGCATATGAGTTTGAGGCCTCTGGTGTACGTAATGAGCCGCCTCCATTTTACACAGAACATACGGTGTTTATCAAGTCAAAGGACACGTAGGACGACAAAACACACAGTAGTAAGAAACCATAGCTAAGAGCAACATCTTTCATATTTGTAATGTTAGAAAAAGATAACTACAAAAAATGGAAGAGTAAGAAAGATGCCCATAACGAAATGTGCTAACGGAACATTTTGGTTGTCGAAACCAACAAGGAAAAAAAGCGTTTCTGAATGAAGAAAACAAGGACAATGTGTAACGCTTATATCATCACGTTTGTTACTGAAAACTCTGCATTTTCGTTCGTTTGGGACCTCCGTGAATGTTCGTACTATTTCGAGTAAGAAAAATTAACAAACAATATAAAATGATCATCGTAAATCATTTTTAAGATGCTGCAGCTAGCTTTTGGAGGTATTGTTTCTGGCAATCTTTGACTTGTCCTTGAACACTATTTAATTGCAATTTTGATTCTCCGTTCGTATTGTTTCGCTTGTTCGCTCAATATTAGTCCACTTTTTTGAGCGGCATAAGACGGTCCAGCACAAGCAACAAGTTAGATGAAAAAACCAGAACTAACGGAAAGAACTAACGCCTTTGGAATGAGTAACGATGATGATACCTAGACAACATCATGTTCTGGTTGCCACAATAATCCACAAAATGTCTTCGAACCACAATTATGATGTCTCTGTGGATGTGGCATGCAAACTAATCACAACACATTTGTTCACTGAAATAGGATTCACCAGACTTCATTTTAATCTATGTTTTATACGCTTTGGTTCAGACTATTTCAAATAATATTGATTCCATGATGTATCCGGAAAACCACTGCTTGCGTTCGTTCTGATCGTAAGCTGCCAATCGACTGACTGAGCAAGAAAGCGTTGAAAGCGTGACTAGCGTCGATTCTCATCTAGCCCCACTGTTCCTACACACCAGCATGTAGCTATCTATTACCCTTTTTTCCTTCGCTTTCGGTACCCTTCGTACCCATGATTTCAGTAACAGTTTTATGGTCACCCTCATTCAAATGCTGAAGCTTTAAAAGAATATGGAATTTATTTACGATCGCTTGAACTCCAATCCTTGGTGATCGTACGAGTATTCGTTTGTTCAAGGTACCATGAAAAGATCCCTAGGAACGATAAAAAAAGACGGCTGCACATTTTCTTGGGTTATGTTTTTTTATTCTGGCTGCTTATATCGACCTTTTTCAAGGTACCTGTTCAAACCCGTATATTAGAATTCACTTGTTGAAGCGTTGGTATGCTTTCTACCTGCTTTTTCGTGGTAGGTTGTGTGCACGTATGTTTGTAAAATAAAAGATGTCTTAAGCCGGGAATACATGAAGCGTAAACTCTAGTATGAACTCAGAGTGTAATGCCAAAAAGATTATGCTTATGATTATGATTATGCTTAGGCCCGCGGAGTGTAAAACCGAGTGTAAAAGCAAGCGTAAACTCGGCACTAACATGAAGCGTAGCGATATGAGGAGTTGAATGTTCTACAATCGCTAATATACAGCAACAACATCTAAAAAAATATATAAAAAGGTGCTCAGAAATCAACTTATCACGTCGATTTATGTTTTTTGTGGTCAAAAACACATGTAATTGAATGTAATTGCATAATGTAATCTCAGGTTCACGAATGTAATTGCTGTTTACGTTTCGGTATAAACTTTTATGCGATTATGCCTCGCCACGCGAAGCGTAAACTTTTTGGCATTACACTCTGAGTTTATACTAGAGTTTACGCTTCATGTATCGCCGGCTTTAAGTATTGGGAAGAAGATTTGTTGCTTCAGTTAGATAAGGCCCTTTTCTTTTCTTTTTTCGATGCGGCGCGGGAAACCTTCACAGTGAGAACTCCTGGCCAGTCTCGTCTTTAAACGTTAGCCATACAGTTTTCGTATAATTCTGAAAGTAACATTCTTAATGGTTCTTAGAATGAAATTCATTTACCTTACGTTACGCCCTTTACAATCTCAAAGAATAAATGTATTAAATGCAAGGAGAGTAGAGTCTGTCCTCGTAATTTATTAATAACTTAATTTATCAATACATACTCAAAAATCACCTCCACTTTTTTAAGTTCCACCATGAATGCCCTCTCGCATTTCTTCTTTCATCACAAAGAACGGAGTCTTTGTTGCAGAGAAATCCATCGACAGCTTTAAGGAGAGGCTAAGGTTAATTCTGGTCCTAAAAAGGTTAGTTTTTGTCGATATTTTGTGAAGAATCCATTCCACCCATTTTTCCTAAAGGGGGGGCTTCGGTAATTTCTGGCAAAAAAAGGATCATTTTTGGCGATTTTTGGTGACGTAACCATTCGACACTATTTTTTCAAATGAGTGGCATATTAATTTACAACTTTTGAAGAATATTTATTTTTATTTTGAAGAAGATTTATTAAAAACTTCATCCATGGC
>NC_064878.1:31146595-31156595 GCF_943734665.1 Anopheles aquasalis | reverse complement strand
TCATTGCGGAAAGTTGAGCTTTACGTAGTTTGGGTCAGCAATCAGCCATCAGACATTTCAAGCTTCCCAAAACCGGTCCGCCACTTAGTGGTTGTGGTGAAAATGGAATAGAGATTTGCAAAAACAAATATCGCAACTTCGATTGACGGCGGCTTGAAGGATGAATGACACTACTGGCCGAGTCCAGAGCACTGCTTAAAGCGGAGGAAACTGGTTCGAACCTGTGCATTGCCGTGCAGCTGGCCCTGAATCGCTAGCCAAGTCTTGATGGGTCAATCAGATGATTTGAAGAACTGTCCATGCACTACTTAGTTTAACAGCCTAGTGATTCGTGCATCTTGGGCAGCTGTTCACAATCAAACAGAATGGAAACCATCAGCTTCAGTGGGCAGCTACATTGAGTAGATCATTCTGCTCTGCTAATTAAACCATCAAATTACACTGATTTATCTAGCCAATCCAATCAGAACCGACCGAGGAAACTTTATTACGAAAGCGCTCCAGGTCTCGAAGGGCAACTGTCCGGACATCTTAATTCGGGAGTAAGAGACGCAGCGCATCCGCCTCCCGCACAGTGATCTTCAATCGAGAATGATTGACGAAGGCAAGGGTGAGGCTTGGAGAGTGCGTTGGAAGACGGTTTTCGATGGGCAGAGGAAGTGTACAGGATCACGTAGTGTGTCCACATCGGCCAATTCACTGCACCTATTATACTATCTGAGGCGGAGACGCGTGTGTCCGCTGTAACCAAAGAGCGAGAACAATTCGGTTGTGGTAGGGCCAACGATTGAAAGCGGTGTGGAACAGATGAACTGTTCCATTGAGCTAGACCTCGATCGATAATCTGTTTGCACTTATGTACACAAGCGGAGACAACAGGCTGACAACACTGACAATGGTAGCGTCTGTCGCTAGTGAGCTGACGCTTATCTGAAAGTGTTCCAAAATTCTTCCATCCTGCAATACGTCTTCGATGGAGTGACGGATGCAGAAGCAACGGAAAGATGGCAAGTTCCGGTTTGTGTGTGCTTGTGGCCATGGAAAGGTCGCTCTCCAAATGATGATAGTAACCCGAGCCCAAACGAGACCTCCGAACCACACTTAGGTAGGCGGTTGATTGCTTTTAGATATGCACAACGTATCCCATCCGAATTGCAATGGGGCAAGGGCGTGGGAGATCTTTCAATCGAGGTTGTCGAGGCGCGCTCGCCACAACCACAGCTGACCGGCGGACGGACTGCTTATCATGACGCAATCTGGCACCCACTTTGCACACCTATTGATTGTTTTCCAAAGTGGATTTTACTAGCAACTCGGAAAACCGGACACTGGCCACCGGTCCGGTCAGGTCAAAGGGTCTAGACACTACGGTGTGAAAACACGCTGAGCTGTCCGTCATCGGCGATCGATTTTAAACGTACCTCCGAAACACCGCTGCAAACGTTGCACTACCCGTCGTCAGCTACTGTACACTGTTTGCTGCAGCCAAAGGCGATGACACCGACTTATCCGCTCCACGGCGTTGGTAACAGATTTTCGCAATACCGGTGATAATGGTGTGTAGGATACTCCCGACATTAACAGCACACGGACCAACACGAGACTGGACGAAACGGACTTGCTCTTGCAGCACCCAGAAACACTTGTGATCACAAATGCAAAGGTGTGCGATAATATGATCGACAACTAAACCAGCTAGCGTATTGGAAACCCTGTTTACCGACAATCCACTTACATATTTAGCACGTGCAACTAGACTCTGATACACAGCTGATTTTGTTTAAACTAGAACCGATTGGACTCTAGCGGAGATATTTACTTTTGAAATAAAACCGTTAAACAAAAACCGGTGAAAATTGATTGCACGGCTAACACGACCTAACTAACACGCTGGTACACGCTGTGTGGTCGATCGTTAACTGTTCGTTCAGAGATGAACTATAAAGTGGTACGTGAAGATACAACCGCATTTAATACGAAATACTCAAAGAGCTTGTAGAGCGCACACTAGTGCCGAATCGTCAGGATACACACAACAGTGCAGATGCACAAAGGAAGTAACAAGTAAACGGCACTCGCTCGCTATTGGATGGTACGGGTCTAAGGCGTAATCAGCATAAGTGTCTATACCTAGCGGATTGAACAACGCGAAACGACTGATCGGTAATCCTGCGACATATCGCGCTGGCGAGCTCCTATCGCCTTTCCTATCACGCCGAGGGCGAGAGTGAAATACCGGCAATGGCTAAGCGGAACACGATCACGCAGCGAGCTACGGATCAGCGAGGTGAAACACATGGAGAGAGGGTGAGAGAGCGAGAGTACGGTACGATGCTCGGTGCGATGTGCCCGAAGATATATCTTCACAACTGAGCGGAGAGATCGGTGGCTGCACGAACAGAACGCGCGGCACTATGCAAATCAGTGTATAAATCATTCAGCCTTCGTCGATGTTTTCCACCCAAAAAGGCGTGACGTCATGTTCGCTAGACAGGGGGTTGCAATAAAGGGAGTTGTAGAACATGGTGATACTAGGAAAATACTTGAAGGTATTTGACTTCAGAGGGATCAGACAGATGTTAACTATCGCGAAACAGCCGAAACAGACTAGTACGCAGCAGGGTGTACTGTGTGAGCTATACAACAATCAGCTCCACGGCAACCTTGCCAGTAGATAATTCGTCAGTACCGGTGCTCTCTACCTTCTTCGCGTGACTTGATGCGGATGAAAACAACATGCGTAACAATCGCTTCCTAAATCCCACATATTAAGCTGTGTGTATAGAGGAATCGAATTGTGCGTGTTCGCGAACATCACACAAATCGTTCCGGTAGGGCCGTTGGGCGTAAAGTCGAATTCGACACGTCTGGCATTGTGTGGCCGATCGTCTCGTGGTCAAGGACAACCCGTAGGCTGGGGATGCTGGCCAGCGGAATTGCATTCGGCGTGAACAATCGAGCAAGCAGTGGACGTGGGGAGATGAAATGAATGCAATTCTATTGCATGTCTACGAAATACGGAACCTACGTTCGTAACTAGGGCTTATGAGTACTACCGAAGTGACCAGCCGAAAGGTGACAGATCAGTTGTGAGAACTTCCTGCCCGAACAGCCCGCAGGCGTGAACTGTGCTGAAGATGTAACAATTGCAGACAGCCTGTTGGCTATCCGCGATAAAAGGGATCGACTGGCCATTGGTATATCGGGCCCCTCGGCCCATCTGTGTGTCGCACAATTAGCGTACACTTTCTAATCGTACCGGAATCTCCCGGCAGCTCGAGCTGTCCCTGCTAATGTGACGTAAATGGCACACCGAGCCGCCGATACGCAATCACTTGACGGTGACTAGCGATGACTAATAGTCTCCCTGCGGTGGTGAATCCCCAAAAACTAACGATCAATAATATTTTGCTTCGAAAATCTTTGTTCCCACCAGCCAACTCTTCAAGGTTCTCGTTAGAGTTGGTATGATATACGTCGGACTCAGCGTCGGAGCGTTCCCGGAGCACAAAATGGCCGTCCTTCGCTCATTACACGGACGCGGACACAATGGCGGGGCGGTGGTGAGCGGTGACGATGGCAGGAGCAGAGGATCAAGTTACACATTAAGAAAATTAGCAGCTTTTCGGTTGGATGACACTCGGACACCACCACTGCTACCAATTAGTGGCTGATTTCGTGCGATCGTGATCTAGCGATCGTACTGGCGCCGTCAGGAGTGTCCATGACATTAGTGATGAGTCAGCCTGGGAGTGTCCCGTCTTTTCGCTCTATCACCGTGACCATCGCCACCAGAAGCAGCAGCAGCCGCAGCAGCAGCAGCAACAGTACGATTGACTGTCCCTACATTTGCACAGCAGGTACACGACGGCAGTGGCAACACTGGCCACTGCCTCGTATAAATAATGATGATCAGGTGTACATTGCTGTTCGAGCGAGCAACAAAGTGGACATGGCGACCATGGTGGCCTGTTTGCGAACTGAGGCAACCGGCGATTTCGTCACACAAAAAAATGTTCGTGTTTGCATTTTTTAGGGGCTACAGTAGGTGGCAGCGCAATTGACTTCGATATTGGTAGAACGGACAACGATCGTTCACTTACCTGCTCTCTTCCACCTGGATTAGCTAGTTGGCTGGGTTCGTTCGGTCTCCTGTTCGGGCTGTTCCGGTTACTGGTTATGGCAGATATCCACTACTCCCCACACTCGTCGGACAATCGGTTTTGGACAACTCTCTGCTTTGGTTAGGTGTACGGACAGAACTTCCGTAACAGAGCACGTACGGGGTTTGCAAGCAAACCTCGAAAGGTACGATTGCCACTGCCGTACGCCTTATATAGGCCATTGCATCCCGGCGTTTATCGTGCAATGTCCGGCTTATCCCATCAGACGTCAGGTTTGGACAAACAAGGCGATACTAAGATAAACGAGCTTATCAGCGACCTTAACTACGATCACGCTGGGCGTGAATGATACGTCAGAACCTAACGCACGACGCACGGTTTTGCAGACCGAGGCGAATCCATTGTGCGAATTGAAAATGTTAGTATCGTTTGCCCAATGGTGCCCATTATATGGATGCTATAAGCGGACGATCAGGTATCGGGATTCAGAAATCGTATGGAAATTGATGTCGAAAGTTCGAACAAGAGTCTCCGCTCCGGGCTAGCGCCATGTTTGCAGCGTTATTTTTAGTGTTTCGTTATTGTTTTCGCTCAACATGTGAGCCAGTTCATTTAGTTTTGCGTGAGATTATTTGCAGGCCCATTCGGTTCAGTAGACAGTTCCGATCTCTCCGAATACAATGAAGAACAGTCAGTATGGTGGAAGGATGATTTCGCATATTGAGTCTATTGAAGCAGCGGGCCGAACCAATCGAACCTAGAAACCAGCTGTCCAAATAGCGCACACAGCGTTTACAACGATGCACAAGATGATATATTCAGAAACAAAGCACATGGGCTCATTGGCAGTGCCAGTGCTTCTGCTGGTGGCCCCATCGCATCCTTGTACGCTTGCCAACTGCCTTGAACCTTATGTACCAGTACCAGCTACACGTGGAGTATCATGGCGCTTTCCGAAAAGATGGCGTTTCGTGTGTTTGCGCGATCGACATACAGCTGGCAGAAAATGGCTAGATATGTTGTTGATCCGCCACCGTACTGTTCATCGTACTCTAATGGAGTTAAAAACAACATTAACCACAGTCTGTGATTGGTAGCAATGAAGCAGCAGACGCGGGACCAATAGCGGGGACCACGTGAAGGCCGGTGGCACTGCGCGTTACTCGAACCACACACTCGCGCTTCTGCTTATCGTTTGGGAAACTTCCAAAAACCTCATCGTACTTGAGCCCGGAACCGGTCTAAACTGACTCCTGCTGGTTAGGAGCAGTACGGGCGCGCAAGAGGATGCTGAGCGTTGTGTGCAGGTGTTTACCCGTGCATAGCCGGAACTCACTTCCGGGCACACAAGCCACGTTATTGGAGGTACCAATTTGGCCGAACAATTCCCGGCGCCCTTGCAACAACAAATTTACTTTACATCCTTACCCTGCTGCTTAGTGGCACTGCTTTTGGCGGGAGTAGGGCGCGTGTGTCCGTCCGCCACTCCAACGAATTGAGGCGAAAGCAGGAGCAGGAGAGCGCCCTCTGTCTCGGGGGGCCAGCAGTCAGGGGATAATCAAATTATTCGCCATATAAATTTGTCACCCTATCTAACTCAATTTGATTCAATTGGGTTAAGCGGCGCTGCGTTGGTGTCAGTCCGCTGCTTCTCTGATAGTGCTTGAATGCTTCCAATCGGCCCTCCGTGTTCTACTGTTCGCGAAAAGGGAATTGATTTTCCCAAAATCAAATAAAAACAAGCCATGCATCACCCATCTAACACCACGGGGCATTGCTATCCCACGCAGAGACGGAAGGCAAATTGGGCGATCGAGGGCGAATGATTCATGGTCATGATAACGTTTCCACGTGATCCTCTGCGTCACCGTTGTCTGCTACGAGATGGAGCTGCGATGAGCAGCATCTTTTGTTTATGATGTTGTTTTTGTTTGTTGACGCTTATCGGTCTGCCTTCACCTGTTTCCCTTCTGAGATACAGCTTAACCCTGCTGTTACCTTAAAAAAAAACTCCCTAATTTTACCCTCGTGGACCATTTGGTCCATGGTGTATTTTCTATGGAAATGGCTATGTAAACGATTGTGTTTGGGATGTTTTGCGTTTATAACCAAAAGATATTTAATTATTTAGCTATATTTTGGTTTGAAATTCGTATTAGAAACTATAAACATGTTATTTTATTATAATATTGGTCCACAATCCAACTCACGCAAACAAATTTGGACGCGAAAAAAGACATTGTGAAAGAAAATGAGACATTATTCAGTCTGTGTTATTTCATTCTAGTGCTTAGACGTACATGTTTGACGTGATGTGTGATTCAAACGATTTAGACAGCAATTTACTGGAAGAAAATGATTGATTTTTGCCTTATATTCATACACTCCGAAAATTAAAAAAATAGTATTACTGAAACTGCATATGATTCGGGTGACGAAATTGAGTGTTTCAGTGACACATGTAATGAAAATCATCAAAATCAATAGAGAACGGTGGATCCGTTATTCGTTGCATGGAAGATTCCTTTGGGGCGATATACCGTTCCTCGAGCTCATCGGTTCACAACCTCAATATATAATCACAACACGGACAGAAACTACCCGATTTGCTTCGTCCATTCGATGTTGCGATATGAAATCTGATTTCAATTATTTTTTCCTGCGACAATTGAAGAGATTGTGATCGCAAATACCAACAAAAATGTCTAACATATTGCGACAGATAGCAGAATATTAATTCGGCAGCCTTACGAACACACATTCGAAAACTCATTCTTGCTAGTGTTCGGTTTGCTTCATTCTTTTAATCTTTTGAAAGATTATTTAATTATATTATTTTTCACAAAGTAAAGAATAAAGATGTCCATGGTTCGTTTGATGCTTTATTTGGCCTCTTATTGTTTCGTACTATTATGTCGCAAGTGACATTTCAAAAGATTGGAAGAGTATTATGTTTTCATGATTTCGATATACGAAGACAAAACCGTAACACCGATAAAATCACTCCGATTCGAGATTGTTGGATCGAGAGGTAGAAATTCTTCAACAAATGCCATGAAAATGTGTTTTACAAATTTTAAAATTGCCATGAAAATGTAACAACTGACAAGCAACTTGCGGCATTCAGAGGACGGTGTTCTTTTCCGTATATAGCATCCGCACCGGCTAAATAAGGTTTGATGTAACGATCATCGACACTTCAGCTTTATCAGAAGGATTATTGCCAGTAATTCGATCATCAGAAATAATAGAGAAATGTTATGGATCACATGAATCACTGGAAACTTCTAACCAATAGCTACTGAATAGCTATATTATGAGGAAAATGTACTATGGACCAAATGGTCCACGAGGGTAAAATTAGTAAGATTTTGTTTTTTTCAACCCCTTTCATACTTTTTATGAACTTAAATGCTGCTTAAAAATTTATGCTTATTTGCTGAAAATAGCACCATATTGAAAATTTCATGACGATTGGATTTTTAGTTTTGAAGATATAACAATAAAAACAAAACACAAAAACAACGAAAAATGGACCAGATGGTCCGAAGGTAACAGCAGGGTTAATATTTTTCCTATTTTCAGTACCCGTAAGAAATGACCACAAGAGGACAAGAGAAGCTTAATGTATAAGATAACATGACGACTGTGAAAAGAGTGCGACAGGCTGTGATACAAATGCTCGCATGTGCTCGAGGTTCGAGCATCCATTTGCATATAGTACCAAAATCAGCACCCGGCCGCTGCGGCTATGATATGGCAACAGTCGAGAACAGTGGTCATGCGCTCAGAATCGGCTGCTATCTGCTTCGTAATCTCGTGGATCTAGACTTGAGTGACAGTTTATTGTCTTAGGCTTAGGACTTATCTGAAAACGTGCGGTACACGCTCATAGCGTCAGCATGTTCGCGAACAAATTTGAGATGCTGACTGAGCACAAATCGCGAAATCCACACAACCAAGAGTACTGCTACCATTACGGGGGGAATGGCGCACTTAAGCAGCATTGCCGAATGTAATTAATGGTGAAAACAGCTGACAATTCGAAGTAATATACAGACAATAAAAGGTTTTAATAATTTACTAGAATTAAGACTGTAGCCTTTAGTCAACACCAGCGAGTCAGCATGCTATACGGGATACACGAAGCGTAAACTCTAGTATAAACTCAGAGTGTAATGCCAAAAAGATTATGCTTATGTAAAAAAGATTATCGGCCCGCAGAGCGTAAAACCGAATGTAAAAGCAAGCGTAAACTCGGCACTAACATGAAGCGTAGCGATATGAAGAGTTGAATGTTCTACAATCGCCAATATACAGCAACAACATCGTAAAATATATAAAAAGATGCTCAGAAATCAACTTATCACGTCGATTTATGTTTTTTGTGCTCAAAAACACATGTAATTGATTGTAATTGCATAATGTACTCTCAGGTGCACGAATGTAATTGCAGTTTACGTTTCGGTATAAACTTTTATGCGATTATGCCACGCCACACGAAGCGAAAAATTTTTTTGGCATTACACTCTGAGTTTATACTAGAGTTTACGCTTCGTCTGGCGCTCGCTATACGATGAAAAAGTGACGAAAATCCAGATTCCCATTTTATGCTATTCGAACCAATCCGCGTATTCAAGTACCAATAATCCACCACGAAAACAATCCTCCAACAATTCGCCGCATGAGCTACCGCCAACTACCTCGCGAGTGAGTGACATGATCTGACTGTCGTCTGCTTGAGCTCGGGGAAAAACAATGAAAAAAAGGGTAAACAAGACTAACGGCATCATTCCACAGTATCACCTTTTGTTTGTAGAGCGAAACACGTGCTTCCTTTACGCCGTAGACGACGCAAGTTAGAACTATTCATTCAGCAATGCTACACTGACATGGCTACTAATACTATCAGCTGGATTTCCAGCCAGTACACGACATGCTGAATTGGTGATAAGCATGAGCTTACGACTCGCATTGTGTTGGATTCATTGCCTCGCTAGACGGAAAATGTGGAAAATGTGCGCAATCTCACTATGTTTGAAAGCTTTTCAAGTACTTGGTATTTAGTAGCCCGTTCTGTTTCCATAGGAGTGGTCTATCAGCTGGTGTGTCTGCATGATAAGGAGAGTAACCAACGGCAGACGGTTCATTACGGACGCGATATTGCGGAAAACTGGTTCTTCGTCGAGGCCTCTGTTCAATCCCGCACAAGAAAACAAGCGTGAACAGAAGACCTTTCGCGATATTTACCATCGGAATTATCGGCAGCGAACGTCCATCCATTGAGGGCAGGTACGGTGCTCCTCAATGATAACAACAACAACAATGGAAACACAACCTCACAGTGCAGAAGAGCTGGATGTGCTAATGTGTCAACACCTGTTGGCGCGTGCTACGCGATCCACTCTTTCCTTCGCCAAAGGGGGAAGGGCATCAGCTGTACCGCAACTGGTTCGGTCCGCGAGTCCGCAATCACTTAGTCGTGAGTCGTCGTTGACCCAAAAACACTCGATTACAACCTAAACAACATGGCACAAACCTTCGATGGAGTAAATAATTGACTAGGATATTGGCACGCGTCACCGTTCAATGACGCGACGCCATTAGCGAAGCTGTTGCTTAAATCAATTCCAGGATTTTACCTTTTTGGGGTTTGCTTCGCTGTTTGTCAAACTAGCGTTAGTCGTAGGTAACGGGGTATTTGATCAATTTACGTCGCTTTTTCACTTTCGATGACACAATCAGGCATTTCTTGAAACACTCGGTAATCACCGTACCCTGTACGCCTGCAAGCTGAACCTTGCCTGCAATCTATCTGCTTGCCCACGTTTGACGGTAAAAGAAAATCGGTGATTTCCACTGGCACATAAGACGCT
>NC_064878.1:30226595-30466595 GCF_943734665.1 Anopheles aquasalis | reverse complement strand
CACAGTATAATCAAATCGAATGCACGCAATTGCTACCCGCCAAATTCATGATAGGCGGAAGATGGTATACTACAGACCAGAAGTTGCGAGAAACAACGGCCCCCAGCAGCTGACAACAGATGTTATAACCAGTTGGTCGTACACCTCACTACCAAACCTTATGCTATCCGGAGTTTATGACGCCGAAAGCCTTGAGCTGGAATTTTCCGGTGGTGAAGTGGCCCGAGGGCGTTGCGAGTGAAATAAGGAACCCCGCAAAGGGGAACCCGGGTAAGGAGTGTTACTGGCCCGAGTTTATCTGATCTCAGGGCGGGAGGACCGAAGCGTGATCTTGGCACCGAACCGCATGGAAAAAACGAGGAAACGATCAAACCAGCGGGTCGGGACGACCGCTTAGGAAAGGCCCAACAAACGAATTAACCAGATTAGCGGATCGGGACGACCGTGTGGAAAAGGCCCAACAAGAGAATTAGTCAAATCAGCGGATCGGGACGACCGTTTGGAAAAGGCACAAAGAGTGAATTGACCAAACCAGCGCACTGACCTCCAAGGGTTTAAATTCGATGCATTGAAATATATCATCTTTGAAGGATCCGGCAGTATAAAACTCAATCACAATGCAATGATAACCACTTAAGATTCAACTGTCCTTTACTATGAGAAGGAAAGAGATAATGTAGCTCTAAATGCAAAACCGATGATATTTAATTTCACGCAACTTAATTTGGATTCACGTTGACCACTGTTCCAATATTACCACCAACTCTACTACCATTTGTATTCAAACAAATGCTATTACAGCATTCCACCGATATACAAGATTTGAAGAATGCTTTTCCGCGCTTAAAGAACATCGTGTACGCACCATTGAAACATTTATGGATAACCACACCTATGCTTGTAGGTATAATAGCAATTATGTTCATAGGAATGTTGCGTTGCAAACCAAACATCAATTGTTGTGCCGATCGTAAAGGACCCGTCCTTCAACCTGTGGATATACCGTTAGTAGAGGTAACCCAGAAAAATGAGGACAAAGCAGATTACCCATTTATGGCACCGACGCATCGAAGTAACGCCTTCACTATCCTTTAAAGGTCCTTCTTTATTATTTATTTATTATTTATTTATTCTGTTACTCCTACGAGTTATTTGAAGGCCTATCAACTCCATTAAAAAAAAAAAACAGACAGAAAATAGATCAAGAGAAAACCAGAAGATTTTTACATATAAAAGCAAGTCGACGGGTGTAGAAGATCACTGTCATTCTCGATAACGTCCTCGCTAGAGCCAACCTCGGCAAGCCAGCTATAACAGCACCAACAAGCCAGGCGTACCACATTCGTTCCAGCCGAAAAATGCTGCTATTGGAAAAAGCTATCATCATCGCGGAGGAGGCCCTTCGCCGTAGCTGCAACCTGGTGCAGCACATCAATCTTACCCTTACCTGGAGGATGACGGACTGGCTGGACGAACGCCGCAACCGTCGCTTTGCTGAGCCTGGGGCCTGGGAGCTCCGCTTCTGGGAGCTCGCAAGGATGGCCCCGGAGGAGCATGCAAGGTTTCTCGGAGTGCCGTACAACCCCCCGGAAGAGGACCTGACCCCAGAGCAGCAGAGGGCGCGAGAGATGTCTCAGGCAGAGAGCTGGGACTAAAAGCATTGTAATTTTATTGAATAAAGAAGGAAAAATCCTCGGTACTTCGGAAAAAGAAAAAAAGAAACAATGATGTACAATTTAGTAAAAAAAAAAAAAAATTTGCAATCCGAAAATATTTACAGGTTCGGGAAAGAAAGAAATAGGTCGTTTGGTTTTCCGCCTCGAAAAATTAACATATAAACCGGTATTTGGAAAAAAAAAATATATATATATATATATAAGGAGAGAATTTGGAAAAAAAGGATATCTAGGTGACATGGAAAAGAAATAATACGAGGAATAGGATGTGAAAGAGAAAAGGGTCAAAGAGCAAAATGCATGACCAACAATTGGGTTCAAGTCCCAAGCTCGTAAAAAGGAAGAATAGGAAAAAAACTTGAAGAATGTGAATGAAGGGAAACATAGAGACTGTTTCAGAAATGGGTGTGGCCTTGTGGGTGCTAGCTTCGGCACATCCCTAGGATTCTTAGAGTCAAAGTGCTCTAAGACTGGGTTCGATTCCCAGTACCTTCAGCAAGCAGTAAGAGTATAGGAAAAAGGATACATGGTAGAAATGCATAAGAGAGCAAAAGAAATAATAATGAAAAATGAAAAGATTAAAACGCTAATCGTAAAAAACTGTAACAGCGAACTACATGGACGACAGCCCGCTGGGACTGCATACGTGAGAATTCGTAACAACCCAGCTGCATTCACCAGCTGCATCTATCGCTCCAGATACAAGCCCGAAGGTCGATCATAAAAACCGTCATCATGAAAGGATCGATTGGAAAAGGATCAAACGGGAAAGGATCGCAAGCAACGCCTACCTATGGAAGATACGACTGGGGAAGGACGATCGGTGCCGAGAACAATGGACCAGGTAGACGATCGATCAGCAATGGTAGATGTCCGCGGAGAACACTGTTACGAAAGGATCCGAGGGACGGTCGTAAATGATCCTTCGGAGAAGGGTAGAATGCAGGTACGTGAGGATCGCCGTACCGTGAGAGATCTAAGGATCGCGTCCCGTGAGAAGAAATCGCTGATCCTTTTGATATGAGAATGAATTATTGCGCGGATCGAAACCCGAATCAAGAAAAGGTTTTATATTGAAAAGATTGGTGGAAAAAGCGGGAAGGGTCGGGAGGTTTATGGAACGAAGGAGACTTAGAGAATAAGGAACTCTGTTAGTATATAAGCCCTAAACTTAGAATAAACTTGGCCAGTAACTTTGAATCACGAAAGACGATAACACGTGTCTGTTTCACTCCCTTCGGACTTGCAGCTATTGGACCTGGATCGTCGATCCAGAATATTCAGTTTTTCAGGTGACAGTTAAAACGCCATTGGACCACTCGCGCCGTTTAGGCTAAGTATTCAAGAGCCTCACCACCCGAGCTCTCTTCACTTTCATATCCCATCGCAAACAAATGGAAAAGCGTACGGCCACAAGCAACGAAAGTGAACCCAATTTCGAACTCGACTATATCCGTTGTTGCAAATGCCAGAAAGAGAAGAAACAATAGTGACCGAAGGTATTTAAGACAATACACTTTCGGACAAGAATCATTCTCAGTTTGGAGCCTTCACCACTAGCAACGATCTACGAGTCGCCAACGTCTTCGATCGCCTCAAGCTACCAACGGTCTACAAGTCACCAGCAATCGACTGTTCTCAAGCCATCGACACCAGCCTTGCCAGCCAGCCTACCCGAGCATCCCTACAAGCCGACGATCACCGAGCAACCACGCCATCGAAGTCCTGCTAGTAGCACCAATCGCCGAAGCCGAGTTCACTAAAACATCGCAACATGCCGCGTCCGCGCTACTATTCAGATAAGGATGTTAAATTCTATCTGAAGGAGTTAATGGAACTCCTCATCATCGACCTTGGTATCAACACCTTACCGGATGACATAGCGGAAGTAATGGACCGGTGGCGGGCCGGATACGTTGAATCAACTGAGATGACGAATCATCTCACCAACGCTATTGCGGAATACGCCCTCGGGTGGCGTAAATAAGTAATCAATAAATCGCTTAGAAAATTAAAGGCAGGCTACTAGATCAATGTTCCGAAACTCCGCTTCGTAACCAACTATAGTTTCTGGCAGTTTCCAAGCGTAAGTTTAAGTCCACGTTCCGCGCGTGGAACGCCCGCGGTTCGTGCCCACCTTCGCACCCGGACCGCCCCAACCCGGCACAAGCGCCCTGCTGGAGCGTTGCATTGAAAACCAGCTTGCATAAGGAATGACTAACTAGACTCCCATTTACTGGGAGGATAGCAAAGAAGAGCAGCCCCAGTTACACGACTATGGGGGATAGGAATGAAATAATAAGAATAAACAAGAGCCTCCGAAAATGATATATAGTTACATAGCCATGCATCGCCCAGCCGAGGACTCGTTCCAGCAGGTACCCGTTATCATCCGCCTCGACCGATCGAGCGACCTAAGCCAACATCCGGTCCAACTCTACCTATCAGGTAGACGCATCTCCGAGTATTGCGTCCAGCACGATCGACAAACCTGGACCGAACGTCCTAAAACAATATTCGCTCCGAACCTACGTACCAGGTAGATCGACAAACCTGGACCGAACGTCCTAAAACAATATTCGCTCCGAACCTACGTACCAGGTAGTTAGGACAATCAGGTTAACGCTAGTTTCGTCTAGAATTAGAAAACTAGGTTAAACCATTCTTGTGGTAGCCTTCCGAGAATAAAGACTTAAGGGGAATCCTCCTCTCATAATTATATTTCATGACCGGAAAAAAAGGTCTTTCCTAAGTGATGTTGGCAAAGATGAGATAGTTGATGATAATTTGCTTATCATAAGAACAACCATTTTCCATCATTCCATAGTATATAATCCGGTACCGACACGTTTCTAGGCACTATCGCACAAAAAAGAAGTTACAATAGATAAAGAATAGCCAGAAAGAGAGGCTTTTTTCGCTTCTGCCAAGAAGAGAGGACTAAATAAGATGTTTATTGGTTTGCAATAATAGCAAGGGAATTGCCAAACGTTAACTATATGAGAAAGAAATGTGTAGAAATAAAGATTAGTCTTATTCGAACAGTGAGCCCCTCAGTGTGTTATTCTCGAGATTCTACTAAACAGATCGAACTACACCAAACTGATCGAAACTCTAATTGCGAAGCGCGAGTGAAAGTATTATGTCTCATTACCTCCATTACCGGAAACGAGCAAGTAGCTTTGAGTAGTGATACGAGGGAATTCCGATATTCTGTTACCTTATGGTTCATTCAACGGTATTTATATTTGAATCGTACAATTAGAGATCACCGTGCCTAAACAGCTACTGGAAATAATCTTAACCTGTTTACCTATTTTAAAACAAGAAATACTTTGGGTAGATAACGATCTTGGGCACCAATTAAACAAAATTTACCCAGCAGTAATGACAGAAATGTTTAAAATGGACAAAGCATTGAACGGAAAACTTCAAGCGATCCCATTCGCAGTCACTGAATTGTAAGAAATGTAATCAAGATCTTCAATCAGTTGCTTTCAAGCAACGCATAACGTCATTAAACACGGGCAAACTTTCAAAATCTTTCGAATTTACAATAGGTGCCATCATTGAGGCCGTCGAACCATATTGAGCACTGTCCTGCGGCAGTGTATACGCTAGGGATCATCACAAACTACCTGCATCAACCTGCTCTATTTATTGATCCAAATGCATAAACGAAGGACTATCGTAAAACTACCAGCATGAAAAAAGCCTTGTGACGATGGTAAAAAGGGTCCGGTAGCCTAGGGCAGTAAACGAGGCCATTTGTTGATCAGGCAAGACGGTCGTTTCTAGCGAACGTAATTTCGTATGGTCTGAGGGGCAATCGCAAAAGACCATCCCCTTGGCCAAATGCAGGTATGGATGGATCAGTGGACCTGTGAGAAATCCCAAAGATACCTGTCCCAATATTTCCATGGAAGAAGAAATCGCTGATCGAATGGATATCGCTGATCGAATGGATATTTGCGCTGATCATAAATCGGCAGCCATGGTTAACTAGTCAGGAGAATCATAGAGCAGGCAACAATCAAGGATTAAGGACACTGCTGACTGAATAAACCACGAAAAGTTGAAGAAACCGAGAACAGTACTACGCCAGTAACCGCCATTGCTCTACTGTTTCGATTGACGCGAAGAACACTTTTAACAGCGCCAGCTAGTCGGCTATCACCAGTGCTTAGCACGATATGATAGCACTCGAATACCTGCGTCTCGATTACCATTCTGACGGTACCGGTCGGAATTATGCATTCTTTTTGGAAAGTTAAGCAGCGAACATCTGCCGCGGTGTCCTGTTCTGTTTGAGCTAACGGTCGCTTGTCACAAAACTAAGATAATGATTGAAACTACTACGACCTATAACGACGAACTTGCTTTTCGCGAAACAAATCAGTTGCTTGACTCTTCCACTGAATCGTTACACATCTCTGCGCTTAACTGAATCACGAGAAAGACGCATAGACGTCCTTACACGGCAACTGTTGACACATTACTAACTTTGAGAATGGTAAGAGTGAGTCTTGTATATGCTCGTCTAAGGATCTTACCAGCGTTCAAATGGTAGGTACTGATGCCCAACACATAGCCGGAATATGTGCATCCATATACATAACCATAAAAATATGTCTTGCTCGGAAGAGATGTTAATATGGTGGGAAAAAAACTGACCTGTCTGGGATGATGACCCGCCTACCAAAAGGGCACTTTTTTAACGGACCACACGGTGGTGTAACCAGGTATAAAAAAAGGAGCAAAAAGGGTAGTTCTCGTAAAAAAGACAACACGGCCAGAATTAGTTTGAGAATTTTACCCAAAAACATTTTTATTATATTTTGGAATTGTTTTTAAATCATACGTTTTTAATAAATTTTACGCCTACATAACATAAAAACATTATAAATCATTTTATTTTTTTTCATTTTCCAAATAATTTCATATTTTCGATAACGATCTCGGATTAACAAAATGGTAACAAATTATATCAATTAAATTATTTATTGTTTTAATCAGGTTAACTTTCTGATTGTATAAATCTTACACCGAAAAATAGTGGAACAAAGATGACTGAGCTATTCTGAAAGTATGTTTAAAATGAAATTTTATTACATACGAAGATATTGCTTTGCATATAAAGTCAAAGCCTTCCCGATATTTCTCAACAAATAGTTTGTTTAGTTTGACTTCAATAGTTTATCAGAAAAAATACAAACAGTTCATGTAATAATCATGAATGAAGCAAAGCTAAATATGCTCCAATAGGATCGAATATTCTGGTTTGTCCAATTAAATGAAAAGCATTGCATTCTTCGAGGAAAAAAGTGACCGCGCAAGCGTTGTTGCTACATCATTAAGTGATCTATCGTTGGTCTTCCACTGATGGTACGGCGGGGAGTGCAAAAGGCCGCTCCATGGAGTCGTATTGCTTGATAATGCAGCACTAAACGGGAAGTAAACTACTTATCAAAGCTAAATATCACCATGAGACCGACAGCGAACAAGTACCGTTAGCGCCTGAAGCACAAACATTTTTTCAGCTAATGCTACCTAACGCCGTGAGTTGATTTTAGCCCTACAGAGTGTTGTCTTGAGGAAAGACTAATGTCATTCAATCTCGTTCCATCGTTTCATTCTTTGAGTGATACTTTTGCTACTTTTTATGCAGTATGATTCCCAAAGTCATTCTTGAAAATTACCAAATGATGAAACTGTTGCTCTTAAATTGACTCGAAATTATTCCGCCAGCAAACAGAATACTGTAGCGTGTGACCCTCAGTTTGCTTGTGACTTGTAACAGCTTAGTTGCACACCTATCATTTCTTTTTGTGAAGCTACACTCGGATAGCCAGAATATTAACTGCTTTTGATGGTGTGGCAATTGCTGACGCCTCCGTGCGTTAATTCGTTTGGTTCATTTTGGTGTGTGTTATCGCCTATAGTCGACTGCATGCGTGACAATGACAACATGCGTCAACGTGGTCATTATCGCCTCACCATCATAAGCAACTTAACTTAATCCCCTTTTTTGTTCATGGACATTCCGTCAAAAAACTATCCGGAATAGTCGATTAAAATCTGACTGGGTAATCGGATCAAATTGATTTTTTTATCCAAGGTTGGTACAACTGTCCTTAATCAATGTGCAAATATTGAGCGGGATCCGTCAACCCGTTTCGTAACAGCAGCTGGTTAAGTAAGTCGATGTTAGTAGGGAGCGGCGTGTTTTACTATGGTTTTTACTATGGGTGATCTCAATTTGGTCCGATTGTCCAGTCAGATTTTAATCGACTATGCCGGATACTTTTTTGACGGAATGTTATAATTTTATAATTTTAATGACTTCCACATAAAAAAAAACTTCTCGGTTGATTTTGCCACGATTTAACCTTTATCAGTTATATTCAATTAAGTTATCACGCGGCGATAGCTTAACTACGAGAGAAAAAGACTAATAGAGATAGAGTTTTAAGGGGAAGAAATAAGCGAATTGATCGATTTTTTAACACATTTAGGGACCCAGAACATCTGTTAGCAATTCAAATCGTTTATGAAGCCTGTTTATTCGAGGATGATTACAGCAGGAGCTGTAATGATCCCACCAATCAACGGGAAGATGTCTTTACTGAACAAAAAAGATTTGTTTAGCTGATAATGTGAAGAAATGCAATAAGTTACCAAAAAATCTAGCAATGAGTAACTGTGACGAGTTAAGAAACTAACAATAAGAGTCATTTTACGTCATTTATTATTTACATTTGAGAATTGTGTAAACTCAATTTTTTTGAATTGAGAACAATTTAAAATATATTTTTTCCGTTGGCAAAAACTAGATATCTGCAACTGAGGCAATCATTATCATTCCTCCTTCAAAAGCATTTTTCGTATCAAATCAAACTTTCCTGTCTATCGTGGTATCGAGAGAATGTGTCGTGGTCTTGTCACACTTCTTAGGAACGAAATGGTGGCGATACGCAGGTAAAACTAATAAAACCGTTTAAAACCTTTTCATTTTGCTCTCCTAGACGCGACTATATAAATATTATGTAAAGAGTAAATAAAACTTATTTCAATACGTAAGAAAAAATGTTACACTAAAACAATCAAACTCACGTCGAGTTTATCGATTGCCTCTCTCGCGCACACGCAAATCGCTTCTACGATCGATCGCATGCTCTGTTTCAACGATTATATCCCCTTTCCTTTATCATTTATCAGCCATCGGTTGCGAATGCCATCATCGATCACAGCACCGCAGAATCGATTTGCTCTCATTTCTGTTCGTTACCTCGTCGGGTACGGGTGCAGTGCAGTGCAATGTGGTGCGTGTCATTTAATTGGAGCCGCTGCAGATTTCCCAGTGATTTCTTGTGACTGTGTTAAAAGTGTAGTGTTAAACCTAAACAAATGTTTTTAATGAACAGCCGATTTCCTTACAAGACGATCAGTCGATCGTTGCTTCAAAAGCTAAGGTAATATTCCACCCAACTTAGCGATTCACTTACACTCTCAAATCGTCTGTCTTGTCTGTCCGTGAGCCATCGGCTATAGTTGGCCGAAGGGCCACCACTACAGTTATCATTATTAAAATCGCCAGCAAATAAATTATCCGGGTTTATTGTACAGAATACTTGCCTTCATACTCTGCTCAGCTGCAGTTCCTGAGAATCTGTTGTGTAATATACCACCTTCTATAAGCCGAGAATGTGAGAAACATGACGCCACATGGGAATGAGATATGATGTATTGAGCAGAACGCATGATAAGAACGTCAATGGTGAGTGTTTTGCTTTCTCAATTTGCGTAAGAGCTGTGAACTTAGAATGTGAGTTTTAACTATTGAAAAATGTTCTTTAATGTTTTAGGTACAGTTTTATTTGCTGTTTATTCAAAAAGTATCTACCAGGCATAGCCATGGGCCACGTGATGGATTCAAGGGGCCTCCAGTAACATACAAAGGGATGCTGTCGACCTCTGCTTAGGCTTTGTTCTTTAGTCCAAAGAGCTGCTGCTAAACCTCTGCTCTGGTATGTACTCCTTTTGCTGCCTCGTCAATCCTCTGCTATTTAACAGTACCTATTCTGCTATTGTACCTCTTCAGGGATCACTCTATGGTTTTTTTTCAATTTTTTTTTATTCTGACCATTTCTTTTACACACTTACAACAATATTTACAATTCCACTCCCTGCACTTGGCACGCTTTGCCGCCACAGCATCTAGAAGCAGCCCAGCTGCATCTCTCCTGTATCTTCCACTCATCGCTTAAGGCGCGCCTTAAGCCGACCTTGCGGTGCTGCTGCATGTCGCAGCACCTCTGCCTCTCTAGGGCACGCACCACCCTATCTTTTTGCAGTCGCTGCAGCTGCCCTATGCCCGCCCTGACAACCGTTCTAGCACTTAGCCAAGAAATTGCTCTCCTCCACCCTCTGTGGCGCGATCGCGTGCCTGTCCCACCGAGCCGCTGTCACAGTCGTACCCCACCCACTGTCCACTACTCTCACCTCTGCAACTTCAGCAGCGGTGCTAGCACTGTCCATCGTCCAGCGTTCCTGCAGCACGGTGATGATAAGCCGACACGCCTGGCTTATCTCTCTCCATCGCTGCGGACTGCGCAGGAGCTCCTCTCCCAGGTTACTGTCCGTGACTGGATGACGTGTCCGAGCAGCGTCCTACGGGTGTCAGCAAACTGCGGACAGTCGAACAGCACATGCTCGACTGACTCAGCTACCATCGCTTGACGATTGTTTATATTTGTCTCTATTCGGCCGCAGTTGGCTTCATACAACGTATACAAACTTAACGTTAGAACATAAACAAAAACATATGGTGTTTGTTAACGAAATTTATTGGCAGATTCTTCACCAATCTGCGAGTCTTTATTCCTCTGCTTCCTACTAATCTTCACTAATTCTGTCAGCACTCTTGGAAAAACTCTAACACTGTTCACTAGTGTCCTTACACGACGAGAGGCTGCAAAATTCTGCCCAAGCCGGCAGAGTCTTCTATCTACCACCCTCTCGTGCCTACCTCTCCTCTGATTTCGCTCCTCACCGTTTACCGCAAACTCTCCACTCGATCTCGCTGTCACTGTAATCGCTGTCACTGGTGGTGGAGTACCGCCTAATTTCGGCAACAGTGTTGGTGATTTATCTGATTTAGCGAAAGAACACAAACCAGCAATTTAGAATATTTCTTACCTGCTCAAAAAGACTCTTTTGCGTTAACTAGAACGATTTGTGAAACTAGTTCCCTTGATCTCCTGTATGCTGACTTAAGGGCCTGTATGGTACCACATTTCTTCTCATTTTTTTCTTTCGACAGAACACAGGGTGTTTGTCTTTATAAAACGGGCAATCCTTATCAAGCGTGTGGTGTACATCCCCACACTGCAGGCATTTTCATCGACGGTTTTTCGAAATTGTATTTCAGCAATGGTGGAACGAGTCCAACTCGCGGCCACAAAGGTTGCTTTGCGTGGCGTAGAAGAAGCAGGCGCAGGAGTGAAGCAGCCACGGTAGACCAGCTCTTTTTGCCGCTGGGATTCGTAAAATTGATATTTTTATTTATTATTTGTCTCGCAGGCAGGTAGATGTTGAAAAGCGTTTCGAAGCGGAAGAGGTACGCGTATCGGGTTGCGTTCTCCTACGCGAACGCTGTGGACAATCGGATGTATCGCCGCCAAATTTGGCAGGACGCTCCGTTTGGCAGCCGTTAAACAATAAACTATAAATGCATGTCAAATTGTTGAACAAAAAGCTTCAGGCACATTGCTCCTAATGGCCATAACCGGTTGTGTGCTACAGCCTAAAACATTGTTATAGCATTAAAATACAGCGAATAATGATTATACAGATCTTCAGTCCTTAAATCTTTATATACTAAGACACTCATGTAATGCAGAAAAGTTCGATATTCTGTGCCTTTCCAATGTGTTAAGGTGAACCGATAACGACGATGCACCTCTGAAGGAAGCATAGTTTTCGTCGTAAAAGCAGACACTGTGTTTTGTTGGCGATCAGTCCACTTTGTATAGTTAAATTCCTTTTTAATAACACCATCCATGAGTTTCTTTGTAACCCCCAAAATCGATCAGATGTAGACGATCGCTAACTGGAATGTTTTCGATCATGTTTTACACATGGGAGAAAGGGACGGATGACCGACTCGAAGATTTTACTACCGTTGCAAAGAAACGAAATTCCGCGGTACACATGCTTTGTTGCCCATTTTTGAAAACCGGGATCAAGTGAGCCTTCTTCCATGCAGAAGGAAAGGTCTTTGTAGCTAGCGACAATTCGAAGGTCATAGTCAGAGGAGCTGCTAATGACATAGCGCACTGCTTAAACACCGAGGCTGGAATGCCATCGGGATCAGGAGCATAGGAAAGACGCAAGTCAGAGAGAGCCTCCCTGACCTGGTCCACGCCGATTGGTAACTCAGTGATATTAACAACTCCTTCTGGGGTATAGGAAAGGCCAGGCTCCAGGCTTACAGCAGAGGACAACGGTTCGGCAAACAGATCAGGAAAATGGCTGGCAAACAGAGAGCAGATGTCAGCAGGGCAGTTAGTTTTGGACTCATTAAGGTACATTGTGCTAGGCAGACTGCCTGAGCCTCAGCGCTTATAGAAAAAAAAAACTCCAGAAGGATTTAGGATGAGAATGCAATCGAGATTGCACACCAATAAGATGCGCTTCTAACCGAGCAATATTTTAAAGTCTACAGGCGGACATAGCATATTTCAACAGCTGTTTGTTGAACTCCGAACGGACATTGTGGTAGGCGCGCAGCGCCCTGTTACTATCCCTGTTGCTGAAGGATTCGTATGACTAAATTTGCTGTGCGGTAGCTTTAAAGTTAATGACAGAGGAGGGTGATAACTATCGATGTTCTCCAGCGGAACTATTGCAGACTCCACTGACAATAACAGGGAACAGGCCGCGTTCGCCAACACTAAGTCTAACACCCTACCCATGTGATTAGCCGCAACGTTATGCTGCTGTAAATCCAACGGCAACAGCATCGAGAGGAATGCTGCACTAGAATTAAAATTAGACTGCGTCGACGCGAAGGGAGCGGCCATTTAAGAAAATCCGTCAATCTTTCTTCTGTACAGCAGGGTTTAAAACCCGACAGATAGAGCTAAAATTTTGGCCTGGCAAGGCTATAATACAGTCGGAGGCTATCGGTTCTGCGCCGAATTGTAGTGTTGGAGCTGAAGAGTGTGTAAAGAGAGAGCCCTCGAGAGGAGAGGAAGCGATGTTAAGTGCCGGTAATGTCGTTGAAAGAGCTTCGCCTTCAATGCCCCTAGCTGGCACAGATAGAGGCAACAGGCTGGAAACTAGTGCGCATAGAACGCGTTGTCACAATTCCGTGAGCCAAATCCGCCACAGTGCAAGCCAGTCTGTGCTTCGTTTAAAGAAGTTTGAGTGAGCACGTCCACACCAACATCCTTCTCCAACGCTGGCGCCAGGCAGGTGTGAGTTGGTCTGGCCATCGAAGGTGTAGTGCAGTGAGATGAACCACGTACAGGATATGTATCCCGCTTGGACGCATCATCTGCGATTAATCGCTTAATCTCTGATGAGCGTGGGATACGGGAGAGCGCTTAGCCTGGTTCTAATCATCCAGGTCAGATGATGATGTGCTTTCATACGAACCATACCTCTGAGTATGGTTCGTAGCTGGAACATCAAAATGAAAAAAAGAGGAATGTAAAAAAGTTTAACACACAGTTAAACACAAAATACTCACTGCCCACGGTTGATATGGCGATTGAGGTTCCATTGTGATTTAAACGTCTTTGTGCAATCAGTGCAAAAAACAATGATGTTTCCAGAATTGAGCGGACGACCGAGCAGTAGACCGTCTTAATGCACATTGGATCGTTGAAATCCTTGGTCGCTCTAATGATCAGGCCTAGCATTTTGTTAGCTTTAGTGATGTGGTATTCGCCATGATCTCTAAATGTCAGCTTCGAGTCGATCCAAACTCCAAGATCCTTTACGGAATCGGCTCTTTCCAGTGGTTTACCATCTATGCAGTACGCAAACTGGATCTGGTCCCTTCTGGTTGATAGCGTCATACTGCACTGCACTTCTCGATGCAGAGCGATAGGCAATTTCTGCAACACCAGGCGTGCAAATTTTTGTAGCTCGCGTTGAAGTACATTGCAGTCGTCGACGCTTTGGATTTCGGAGAACAAGCTGGTGTCATCCGCGTAAAGTAGGATGCGCGATGCACTCAGGATGGTTGTTATGTCGTTGATATATATATATAACGAACAGCAGCGGACCGAGATTGCTTCCCTGGGGCACAGCAGATGAGCCCGGGAACGCGGTCGATAGGAGATTGCCCAGTTTTACCCGGTAGCTCCTATCCACAAGGTCCACTACGAAACCATCGGCAGCAATCAGGGCTGAAGCCCAGTCTCGCGAGTTTGGCTAACAAAATATCGTGCTGCACTTGGTCGAAGGCCGATTTGAAGTCAGTAGAGATTACGTCGACCTGACTTCTTGTATCCAGCCTACGCGAGCAATAGCTGACAAACTCTGTTAGGATCGTCGACGTCGAACGTTTGGGGACCGTGTTGATTCTGCGATAGATAGAGCGTGAAAACCGGAGCGAGTGCGTCATACGCTACCAGCTCGATCACCTTGGCGCATGCGCAAAGCGATGTCACGCCGCGATAATTGGCAGCGTCGGCCTTAGAGCCTTTTTTATGGATTGGCATCATCCAGGTAACCTTCCAAGCTGAGCATGCGGCGACCAAACAATACTGGCGTGCTCGACCGTTTGCCTGACCCAAGCACAGAATAGGGCCTTGAGACATTGCCGGTCTCTAATCTCAGACGACAGAGCCTAAGCACCGTGCCCCAGAGTGCGATTGGCTTTCCTAGCCACCGCGTCAAGTTGCTGCCGGAACGCGAAGGAGTTGTCCAAGATGACTCCAAGGTCCCGGATTTCTTACTTACGGCGAGTTATATACTCTTCGCTGCGGCCTCCTCTTGGGGGGTCGCTACATCTCCCCCCCCCCCCCCCCTTTATGGGAGCTGGAGCGCAGAGTTCGCTGCTGACTGTGTTCCGGGGCGTTTGTTGTGGGCTGAATTGCAGGAGCAGTTGAGATGAAGCGTTCCCCTAGGACCTTGCTGTAGCGAACCGACTTTTTTATTTATTTATTTATTTATTGGCGAATGGCCCGCAGACGGCCGTATCACCTGGAGATACGTACAAACAAACAAAATACTAAAAACTAGACCGGAAACTTATTACTAGGATCTAGCAAACAACAATAATAACTCGTACTTTACACAATGTGACGAACGATTGAAATCTATGTCATGGTAGAAGTGATCTAAAATACGCATAGCTGAAAGGAACGGTTCATTATGGCTATATAGCTGTCTACGAGTATCTAATGCTAGCAGGTTGCCTTGCCTGGTTCCACGAGAAGGTACCTTGATTTTGAGCCTCGCTAAGATGTCCGGTGCGTCAAGTTCATAGCATAGTATTTTAGAAACAAATAAACACTGAGCAATTCTACTGAGACTTTAATCGGAAGGTTTCGTGCTCGCTAGCACTCGAATCGGTTGGTCGGTTCTTCTCCATCGTGTGCGTTATTTCCCCATATTTTTGATGAGTCATGGTCGTTGAGATCGTGATCGCGAATGGGAGACGCCGATGTTTCGTCGAGCCACACTGATTTTAGCTTGGCAGCATCAGTCACTCCAGTCCGTGTTGGCGTGGTTTTCGTAACTCGCCGACAGGTTTTGTAGATCCAGTGTGTACCGGTGCTCCCTCATGAAGCTCACTCCTAGCAATCCTGGAGGGTTCGCCAGCTTATGTAACGAGTGGAATTTGGTCGGGAATGCTCTGCCGTTGATAATTAGATTTATCGTGCAGGTGCCCACCATGGGCAGCTTGTTTCCCGTGATGCCGACGAGGTTGGTTCGATTGCTAATATCTATTGTAGTTACACTAATTCTTCTTGCCTCTTGGAAATCCAGCAGGCTGACTACTGCCCTGGTGTTCAGGAGGAATGTGGTGGTGTATTCTGGGTTCTTTGAGACGGAGGCTGAAAGGTAATAAAGCCCATTGGGCATAACTCCTAGCGGATGATTGAGGCGGTCATCGGTTGGCTCGAGCTGGGGTGATAAATCTGTTCGAGCCTCCGCCGGCGATGGAGACGGTTGATTTACCACCCGAGCGTAGCCTGGGTTGGGGAACCCTATTTGATGTGTGGGTTCCCCTGGTACCCGTTTTTTGGCTCCTTTTTCGAGGTGAACCCCTTTGCTGGCCACGGAGGAGGGGCGATCGGTGTTTGCGGATGCGGATACTGCGGTGGTGCAGGTGGTGCGTTCCATGTTGAGGGCCTCCATTCCGGTTACCCTTTTTCTGGTGTGGTTTCTCGCCTGGCCGTAATCTTCTGGTGGCGTCGGCAACCCGATCGGTGTTCTCACTGACCTCTTCCAGTAACTCCATTAGCTGGTCGAGGTCATACGAATGGTGCATTAGTGCCAGCACCTTCCAGTTTTCGTCATTTAATCCTGTGACGAAGTGGTGTTTTATATGTTGGCCCGCATACTCCTGCAGGGCCTCATTTGCGGGGGCCCGTAGGCCTTGACTATTTTTCGGGCACGGTCCTTATAGTGGCGGAACGATTCTCCTGATCTTTCTCCTGATATCTCCTGATCTGATCTCCTGGCTGTTAAGTGTAAACGATTTACCCGCGACATCCGCGGTATCTAGCAGTGCCGTGCTTGTCGTGTTTGTTAATGGCGGGTCGTCAGCTGGCGATAAATTAATTTACACTCCTGTTACTAAAATTTGTTATTACGGTCGCGATTTTTGTCCAATCGCTCTTTATTTCTTTACGCAAACGCTTTTCCAATTCTGTCAGCACTCTTTTTCCGTCGACTCTTCTCCAGTCTTTCTTCTACCGAGAGCTGCAAAATTCTCCCGACCCCGGCAGAATCTTGCAGCCGCCAACCCGATGCCTCTTGACTCTCCAATCCTCTCTCACTCCGTTTACTCACTAACTCTCCATACTTCGGCTGTCACCGGTGGTGGAGTACCACCTAATTTCGGCAACAACTCCTGTTGGCTCTAAAAAAAACCACTGTCTTCGCTGCGCAAAGTTTCAACGCTGAATTCTGCGAGCCGTGGTTTCTGTTTTTACCTTCTTCTCTCTTTTCTCTTTCTCTTTCTACTCGTCAACCTCTCGCCTAAATGGCAACTCTAATTATCGGTTTTATGGCACCAGTGGAGGGGTACCTCAAATCATTTAACAAGGGCTTTATGAACGATAGTTTTGTACACTTTCCAGCAAGCACAAAGGGAAGTTACGCCCCGATAGTTCTCGATTTTTGTTTTATCATCTGTTGGAAATGATTTTCCAACGGAAATGAATTGAACTTGGATACAGTTTGTCGGTATCTGAATGGTTTCGCTAAGAACCACAAATTTACTGTCCTTCTTACTTTTTTCGTGTCACAATTTGTACCGAGCCGCTGTTTTTATCCTCTTTTTGGCCTCGTTCGCCTCTCTCTCTCTTCGTTGGCGCCTCTCTTTTTCCTGAGTATAGTGGTCAGTCGTTTAGAATCGATGTTTTGTGTGAGTAGTAAACAGCTTTTCAAACCTTTCGGCAAATAGATCACAAGCATGCGTTACACTTGACGCGGGCACTTTATTGTAGGACATTGCTTGCGCCAGACTATTGTTCTGCCGTTTCGATTTCACATATTGCCAGAAGCTTCTAGGGTTCCGTCGCCGATTACGTTGCACGCGGGCGATGTATTTTCGGCACAGTTTATGATCGTGACGTCGGTAGTTGTTGTGTGCAACTTTTAGGCAAATTTTCGACATCGGCGACCGTCCTCGGCTAAAACTCTTTAGGCACGATATTAGAAACAGCACCCAGAACGATCGTGGCTGAGGCGAGAACAATTTTTACCCACACTTGTTCAATGGTGTCGGACGAAGAACATTGGTGTGAGCGTAGTCGTGTGGATACGGCAATGAGGATTCCTCCTCTCTTGGTTTTTGAGCTGTTGCGGGAACTACGATCCAGGCGAAATACACAGTAGTCGTCTGTGAACAGCATCGGTGAGGGAATGTCATCGTTCAACCATGTTTCAGTAAGGACGATAACGTCATAGTGCGATGTGACACAGCAAGAATACACCAACTGGCGTTTGGTTCGCAGACCTCGAACATTTTGCTAAAGTACTGAAATTTCACTATTTGCCTTTAGTTGACAGGCACGTGGCCGGGGATCGAAGTTATTGCATCTGACATTGCATCTGTTATTGTCACACACAGCCATAGACAATGCAGCAAAATTAGTTGTCGCGAAAGTGGCTAGGGTGAGGACGCGGCCGTTTGCGAAGCTGCCTGGGCGTGACTTGCGATCACTCGCAGCGAAAGGAATCGTTTAGACCCTTGTTGGCGCGAGTACGGGGTCTCTTTAGCTTTAGCTTGACTGTCTCCTCAAGCAGGTTCACAGGTGTGCCAGATCAGGCTCGATGAAAAGAGGCGTCGCAGTATCCACCGCATACTACCATGTCGCCTTGGTCGCGAATCTCGCGTACACAGACATGACAGGTATGAGGCATGCTGGATGCAGACTGGATGAATGAGTGATTAGTGCGCCAGAATCCGCAGGAACCAACTGATCGAGCAGAACACTAACACAGACACAAAGGTTGGGTTAAGAGGGACGCTTAAACAAATGTTCAAAAATTTGAATTTGAATTTGAATTTATTGAAAACAGCTTGTTCGCCTCGTAGGGCTATACAAGGATAACTTAAAATTAACAATTATGGCTGAGCACGCGGGGTAGAAGATTACGCGTTAGGAGAGGGAGTCACGGAGGCGCGACCGGAAGGACGAAAGTGAGGTGTGGTAGTCAAATAGGCTGTTAGCATCGTTGAACGACCGCTAGGCCCGTAGCAACGGCTCATTTAGACCAAAGTTGCTTCGGCGGGGCGGAATCCGGAAAGGAGGCCTACCGCGCAGGATGCGGGAGAGAAAAAGGCGCACAATCGCAATAATCCGGAGACAATGGTAAGTCCAAGAGCAGCTCGGTGCGCTTAGAAGAAGAATGATCGGTATATACTCAAATTGGGAGCCAAAATGACTATAAAACACTAAAAACACTGCGGAGAGACCAGAGGCACGTCAAGATACAACGACGACGATTCATGTCATATTCAATTTGATAATTGCTAGTTTTCTCTATGTCACCAGACGAAGGACCTTTGCCTAATCTCTAAGCGTGTTCAGGATCACGTGCGGCCTAACTTACGGTGATTTATGTACTCTTCGCTGCGGCCTCCTTTGGGGGGTCGCTGCACTGGAATATTTTCGGCACAGCTATTTATACATGCGTGTTGTTTTTGCCCGTTTCTCGGGTGCAAGCTATTCGGCATCGGATCTCTAAACCAACCAGATAGTGATCTGAGCCTATATTGGCACCTCTAAAAGTTCTGACGTTTAACAAGCTCGATTATCTGCGGCGGTTAATCAATACATGATCGATCTGGTTGGAAGTGGCTCCATTTGGGGATACTTGTCATAGATGTCATACTTGGGGCATTGGTTGATAGCCCTGAGGAGGCGACCGTAGTACAGGTCCTTCTCCTCCTCAGGCTGATATTGGAGAATCTGCCTCGCAAGCGTAGGGTGCATGGCCTCTCATCAATAGCCCTGAACCCGATGATATCGGACTTCAACCGTTGACCTACGGCGAAGCCCGTTCCAAGAATGTGGTGTTCCGCGTGGCAGCTATAATATATGTCGTAGCGTGTGCTACCAGGGGCGAAGTTTTAGAATTATTTTTAGGAATTTGTTTTTGTGTGTCTTTGCACTGCTACTCCCAATGGCAGAGGCATATGTAATGGTGAGTCGGATAATTGTTGTGTACAGTAGTAACTAGTTTTTTCCTATTAAGTTTAGATCTCCTATTTATTAGGCTATAGAGTTTTTTAAGATGTTTTTCGCATTTTTGTATTGTGTTTCCTAGGTGTGTTTTGTAGGATAATTTCTTGTCTAGTCCTAGGTATTTAACTGATTCTCTCCATGAAATGTCTGAGTTGTTAATTTTTGTGCAACTGTGGGGAAAATTGCCTCGGATTTTTCTGCATTTCTTTGCATTTTCCATGTTTTGCAGTATTTTCCGTATTTTTTGAGGCTATTGTTTATGTTAGTTGTTATAGCATTGGGGATTGTGCTGGAGGAGCTTATTGGAAATTGCTGCATAAAGATATTGTGTGCATTTTTTGTGAGTTGGAATGTCGGATATGAAAATATTGAAGAGTAATGGGGAGAGAACACTACCCTGGGGTACTCCAGCAACTGGTGCCTATCCATCCTATGATCCTAAACGTTTCTTTATCTTTTCTTCATTTGATATTATTAGTGCTGGCACATATATTATTATTGACGCGTCTCGTAATGTTTTATTGCACAATTCTTTAAATTCACCTCGAGGTATTTGCAAAAAATTTCATCGTCACTTTTTATTGCTAAATTCTTTATATTCATTCTTCCAGCCATTTTCTCTACGGTTTTCAAACCTTCAATTACGTCACTTGTTTTTCCACCATATGACAGTTGCGCTTGAACAATAATCCTTTTCATATGTATGTGTATATGTATATATGTATTCAGTATTGTTCGCCGTCGGCTTTACAATATGTACTTACATACTAGAGCCTTACTAGTGGATAAGGAGCCACGTAGGCGAGCGCGAAACATTGATGTGGGGAGATGATCATCCTTCTGTCAAAGCTTCTGTCCTTCTGTCGAAGCTTGACTGTGATTCGGATGTTTCTCTGTTTGCTCCGTACGGTTCACTGTTTTTTGTAACGTTATTCGGCTTTGTGAGTTGAACCATTTTCGCCATCTCACTCCTGAGCGTCGGGCGCTCCTCTCCTACCGTTTGTGATCGTTTACAGTCCTGAGACACACCTGCGCTGGTTTTGCGACGATTGCATCCTGCATCGTTCCAAGGTCGCCGAGATCAGTGCGGCACTAGCGTCGCTCAAGGACGAGATGCTCTTGGAGGTCGATCGACGCTTCAGCGAGGCTGCTGAGCTGAGAGCATCGCTATTGGATGCTTTCGAACAGCGCCTTGCCTCGGCCTTAGAGCTCCATAGAGGCATCGTTCTCGATGCTGTCCGCAACCGGCACATCACCAACACTCCGAATGCCCTGCATGGACAAACGGTCCCAATGAACACGCGTGAGCCAGGGTTGGATAGTCAACCTGTCGCGTTGCACGAGGGCTCGACACCCGATGTCCCGTATGCCAATGTCACCAAGGGTCGTGTGTTGCCCCAGATGACCAACACGGTACCACGGAACCCGCCGCTTGCATTTGGCACTGCGCCCAAGTCGATCGTGAAGACCGTCCCTGCACAGCAACCAAGATTATGGCTGGCAAGATAATCTCCATAACGTAACGACCTGGAGAAGAGCCTGGCCAGGACCGGGGCGAGAATCAGCTTGGCCCCTTGGAGGACCGAGGCGGGAATGGCGTCCGGCCCGGGGTCGGAGGAGTGCTTGAGATCGCTCAGCGCGCGGAGAACGTCTGTTTCGCCCAAAGGAACCCGGTTCACCCGGGTTATTGACGTCAAACATGTAGACCAACTTATAGACTATTGCTTATAAATTAAACAGAAAGTATCATTTTTTTTACCTATCAGATATAGTACATACAGCCCAAAAATGAATAGTAAGTATTACATCGAGATTAACTAGAGGGGAAAAAAAACATTTTTTTTGGATGCCCTTGCTCATGGTTACGTCTAAACTATGGGAATATTTATTGAAGCATTTCTACATTTTGTTGATTGGACCATTTTGTGCATAACATATTCTGTGGTTTTCGATGTGAAATAACTGTCTATTTCTTAAGGTGCGAGAGGGGGCGTAAAAATTTATCAGTTCTAAAGTATGTGAGTCGTTGATCCGGTGAGATATAACATCGATAATGAAAGCTACCATAGCAAAGTCACGTCTTTTTTGAAAATTTTCAAGTCTGATTAGAAGGCACCGAGATTCATAAGAGGGCAAATGAAGCGAATTCCATCCTAATTTCCTAAGAGCGTGCAACAAAAATTGCTTCTGGATTGATTCAAGGCGATCACTTTGGTTAATTTGATAAGGGGCCCAGACCACACAACAATATTCTAGAGTAGGTCTAACGAAAGTTGTATAAAGCGTTTTGATGGTATAGGGGTCATGAAAGAGGGTAGCTAAATCTTTTTACGAAGCCAAGCGTGTTGCTAGCCTTACATATATTATTTTGTATCGACCGGGGGGTTCGATAGAGAAGGCTGGCGAAGTGCTCGGCAAAGATGTTGCTAATTTCATTGGCTGTGGTGTCCGAGATGCCGTTACGGGATATCGCAGCTGCAAAAGGCAGGCGAGCCACGCAGCGTCTTGGTGTACCTCCAGAACGGGCGCGGGTTGCTCTGGTTGAAATTCGATTCCATCTTACGCCAGTCACGGTGGTCTCGTTGTATCGCCGGTGGAAGCGGAGGAAGCGTATTTGAAGGTCTGGAGCGAGGTGAGCGAGTGGACTTTACGGTGGCTGCGGCTCACTCGGTTAAGGTCCCTCTTTAGAGCCAAGAGGTGCCGGTCGGCCCATGGTGGCAACTGTCCTCGCAGAGCAGAGCCGAAGGAATGCTATCGTCAAGCCACGTCTCGGTTAATACGCCGGTAGGGATGGAGTGCGAGAAAGAAAGTGAAGGAAGGGGTTCTGACACACAAAAAGACCTCCCGGTTAGGGAGGACATTTAGCCAGGATAGAACGGGATCGCGCAACCGCATCTGCCGGAGCTTGGCAACCAGCAAACAGTGTGAAATGCTGTCAAACGCGGCACTCAAGTCCGTGTAGACTGCATCCACCTGAGAGCCGGAAGCCGCCGGATACGCTGTATTGAGGGACATGAGGTTTGTCGCTATAGAACGCTTAGGCATAAAACCGTGTTGATCTACAGTGATAGAGGAGGAAACGAGAGGTAAGAATGAACGACTGATTCCAGGATATTTTTCGTGGCACGGAGAAGGGAAATACATCGGAAATTCAATTTCAATTTTAATTGCATAAACGTCAACGGGTCTTGTCATCTGATTGACGTGCCAGATGATGCTACATGTTACTTTCCATTTTTTAAATTCATATAACTTTCATACAAACGTTCGAGAACACAATGTCAGAAGCTTATAAAATAAAGTAACGGTTTGTACGCCGAAGTCGTCTAGGACGGAGTACGCCACATTTAGTCAGGCGTGGTGTTAAGTCGTTTGTAGTTTGTCGATACTAATGCCGAAGTATTACGTCTCAACGGTCCCGACGAGGCAGACGGCCCCACCAGTGAGAAAAGCAATCGACAGTCTAGCTGAGATTGCAGCAGTTTCCAAGCAAAGGTTGCCTGCACGGTTTGACGGCGAGGAGCTCCAGGCTTTTCTTACCGTGAAGAAGGCATCCCATAGGCATAGGGAGGCATGTTTTCGTTGTTGTAGTGTCTGGAGCGCAGGAGTGCTATTCTGGAAAACCGCTTCTGAATACTCTCGATTCTCTCTATCCAGCAGTTATGTTTCGGGAGCCAGACAATGGAGTCGTATTCGAGAGTGGGCCTTTTATTTTTTTTTATTCATTATAGAGGTTTTAAACTTTACAGTTCTTTCGCCTCTTAAGAGAATGGGCCTGACTAGCGTGTTGTACAACGTAACGTAGTGTAACGGTATTGTTTTACCTGCTGGATCGTTCGATACCACATGGCCACAGGGAATCGAGTCTTTCCAGTTTGGTTGCTGTTCTACGACTAACTTTTAATTTCCGTTCTTTAAAATCCCTTATTAATACCCTCACCCATACCATACTAATTACTCTTACAATACTAATACCCTTACAGTAGGTAGAGAAGTTTTTAAATTCTGTCGAGAATCTGGTGATGCAGCCGTTCTGTTCTCGTGGCCCTCTTTATCACATCTTCCACCTGGGGAACGAAGGACAGCAATTCGAGGCAGTCCGGCGGCAACCTTTCGTGTGGATCGGAACGAGCCCCCCTGCCGAATTCCAACCCCGCGGGAACAAGAGCTCGAATGACGAGTCAGCGAAGTGCACCGAGGACGATCGCAAGCGATGAGTACCCCTCCGCCACGGTCCCGTGCTGCTGTTACTCGTAGTAAGGTCGCAACGGTACACGGTGAAAGAATCCAAGTCCAGAAGAAGTCCAACACCATGGCGGACGGGATGTCATCTGTTAACCACGTTTCCGTAAGCATGCACAGAACGAAGCTGCAGGCGGGAACCGCCGTGCGGAAGTTAGTGAGCTTCGTGCAGAGTCCCCTTACGTTCTGGTAGTACAGAACCGGTGGGCATGGAGGCACGTGTCGGCTTGAACGGATGGAGGAGGTAGTGTCGTCGGCTGGGATGTCGGTGGAGGTGCGGTGAGTGCTGGCATCGACGTCCTTCGCCACCAGCCGGATCAACTGTACGTCACTAGAGCCCAGCTGCTCTTTGACGAAGTCATGAACCTCATTCAACGGCACTGACGGTGCAATGCGCGTGATGTACAGCCAGCACCTCGACGAGTCTAGCGGTACAGTGAGCGGCGTTTTGCTGGACATACGTCCGGTGCCGAGGAGAAGTGGAGGGGCTGGTGGTGCATCAACGGGTCTGGCGGACATAGTGACGGTTGCCGGCATCACGGCAGAAGCGCCGGAGCGCCGAGGCCGAGGATGTAAATCGTAGGTGGCAGTTGGCGTTGCGCCAAGGTGCTTCGGGCACGCGCGGGGACAACTCAGCGATAGTTTATTGTTTATTGTTTATTAAGTATGAAAACTCAACTGACACATCATGGTCTACTTGAGTTTATCTTAAAACTAGATCGCATTAACAATGTTGAAGACGATGACGTAAAATCACGTTCGCGAATTGCTTTGTCGTAACACAGAACGTAACACCGAGGTAAACGTGGACATAGTCATGTGAAAGTCAAAGCGTTGGAAGTGCGCATTGAAAAGGGACAAAGACGCTACAATGGGGTTGCTCAACCCAAAGACCGCCCGGGACCTAGGGGGAACTAACCCAGACTGTGATCGCAGGTGTCTGACAGGAGCGTAAAACGACATATGATTGATTAGCTCAACTGAATCAATGCTGGATGAAATTAGCCCAGCAATAAAGCGTACCTGCGCTACCACCCGCCTAGACTGCAGCGACTCTAATCCTAACAGTAAACATCTAGCAGAGTAATTTGGCATACTTGAGCGATCGGTCCAGCGGAGGAGCCGCAGAGCGTATTTGGTAAATTTCCGTTGTATACTCTCGATCCTGTTTATGCAAAAGCGTGGTACGAGGAGACCAGATGACACAACCAAACGCAAGTAGAGGCCGTACTATACCACAGTAGACAGTTTTCAGACACATAGGGCTATTAAAATCTTTGGTAATCTGCTTGAAAAGTCCTTAACGCTTTAAAGCTTTCCTTATGACTAAATCACGGTGATTGTTAAGCGATAATCGAGAGCCAAGGAGGACACCAAGATCACGAATGCGTTCGGTTCGTTCAACGGGACAGTCATTATACGCGGTAGTCGAATAATGCAGGACGCGAACGCGAACGCGACAAGGAAATTACAAAACATTTATCAGAACAGATTGTCAACGCGTCTGTTCTGTCACACCAGGCCACGAACGAATGGATATCACGTTGAAGCAGGCGCGAGTCGTCGTCACTACTTACTAGTCTAAACAATCTGGCGTCGTCAGCGTATATAAAAGTATCTTAGAATGCACAATGCACAAAGGCAAGTGATTGATAAAAATTACAAATACCAGTGGACCCTGGTTGCTGCCTTGCGGTACTGCCCGAAGTGGCGGCAAACGTGTTAGAAACTGAAGAATCAATTTTCACGGCGTAGCAGCGAGAGGGTCAGGTAAGATCGTAACCAACGCAGCATAAGCTCCGAACAGCCGCAGCTTCCCTAGTTTGGCGAGCAGGATCTCATGCGGGATGCGGTCGAACGCTGCCTTGAAATCCGTGTGCACGGCGTCCACTTGAGAACCAGCGTCCATATGTTGCATGCAGTAGTTAGTAAATTCGGCCAGAATCGTGGTGGTAGAACGTTTTGGCACGAATCCATGTTGTGATGCAGCAATCATCTGGACGCTGGCCGATTGTAGCATGTTGACCACCAATATCTCGAACACTTTAGCACACGCACACAATGAAGTAATCCCTCTGTAGTTCATCGTGTCGTGCGGGTCACCTTTTTTTAGTATTGGCATCATCCACGAGTATTTCCAAGCGGAGGGATAAGAGCCAAGACGTAACGATGCATTGAAGATGCGAGCTAGGATGGGTGCATCAGTGTCGGCACAGCCTTTCAGAATGGACGCGGGGATCCCATCGGGACCAGGGATGTAAGATTGTTTCAGCTTGGTGATAGCGTGGGCCACTTCATCAGAAGTCACTGAGAAACTTCTGAGGTCCAGCATATTTGAGGGCGTGTCACGGAGTGCGTTGGTCACAGTCACGGTGTCACGGCCGGGTACTGTGCTGACGAATGCAGAAGAAAAACGTGCAGCAAAGAGATTGCACGATTCCTCTACAGTTGTCGACTCAAGGCCATCGAAACGGACAGCAGCAGGAATACTTGGAACATTTCGACGATTAAACTTTTCCGCCACACGCCTCACTAATTCTTGAATTAATTCTAATTCTTTAAAAATCTTTTAAAAATCCTACAATTCTCTTCTTCTGGGTGCATTTTAATCATTGCTCCGTGCCGAAGATATCACAAGGCCGCTGCTATTGGTAACACTCCTCGCAGTGCGCTGACGCAATCGTCCTGTCTGACGTCTTCGTACTTAGCCGGCGATCAGTCGCGTCCACTGTCAGTTTGTTATCGTTCTTCTAATCAGCTGTTTACCAACACGTGCTAGTTCTTTGTCGTTAATCCTTGTTGCAACGAATTAGTAAAATATAGAGACTCTAGTATAGTTACTATACACTAGTTAGTTAGTGAGCCTAGTATCTTGCCGCCCAGCAAGTGACAAATAATAATCCATAATCTGTTTATGGCACGGTTTCGTATTCTGGTTCGTAGCAACCGTGGTATCTCACGTGGTACCCGTAAATCTCACACTCCTATTAACTTCGTCACCTTTCTATTATCTTCCTATCAAATTACCGCCCCTTCCTGATCGTCCTTTCCACCCTTCGCTATCTAATCTATCTTTATTTTAAGGACGCTTCCCACTGCATCTTTGACACTCTGCGGGTCTAACCTCTCCGATCTTTTTACCCGTGCTGGTACCCCAGGGAACCCTTCTTCACATTGCTCCTTTTCTTATGATTTTGGTGATGCTACATCGTGCACGGGGAGTTTCGTGACTGGTCGTACGTAGGTGCTGTTGATCGTCCCGCTTGCTGGCGAACACTCGGTCCCTCACGCTCCTTGGCCATGAATCCTTGGGTTTGGGAGTTAGTGCCGGGGCTGAGTCATCATCCACCGGCATTTTTCTATCTCGTTAAACAACCTGCGCAGCACCTCGTCATTCAAACGCTTGGCTGAGCTCGCAGCAACGATGTTGTCCTTCGCGAATCAGAACCTCCCAGCTACCTCCCATATGTAGCGTTTGCGGGGTGTTAAACTCCCACCGTATTCCGCGGTGGCTGGGCACTTCTCTACCATCGCATCACAGTCCGCCAGCTCCCTCCGTGCACCGACGTGCAACAGATACCCACTTCATGCTGCAGTTGGGTTAGTCCCTACATTCTGTTTGAACCGCCGCCAGTTGACCTTTGTTCCTTTTTGTTGAATGCCATTTTTCTTAACTTTTAAATGTACTTTCTAAAATCCTAAACTTAAAATAAATAATATAATAACATATAATTTTATTACAACCCCATCTTAAAACGGGACACACTAACACTGTTCTAAAAGAGGTAGTAGACTAATATGGGAAGAAGGAAAACTCTGTTTCAAAACAAAAAGTGGTAAATTGTAAAACTAATCTAAAAAGGAAGTATCCGTTTTCCGCTCCTTTGCTTTGTATCGGTCTTATTGGTTCCTGGCTCGTAATGCACCGTCGGTAGGGGTTAACGCCGCAGGCTTTTAACCTACACTTAAGCTTTTTTTGTATGCCGGAATCCACTTCAGTAGAGCCAAATTCGTTTATTTCATTCCTGTGCTCTCATAGTACTAGCCTACTGGTTTATCTTGCGATTTCTAACTGTTCAGTTAAGAGTGATCCGAACACGGGATCGTCTGCTTTTTTAATAACTCTTTCTTTCTCCTGCCTGTTCCTAACTCTGTCTGTCTCTTCGGGATTCTTCCGCTCCGGTGACGAACGTGGTTTGGAGCGGTCGTTGGAGTATCAGTCTCTCAAAACTGAAATGGAATTTATATCAATTTTATATTATTTCATCACATTAACCTAGCGCACTTACACGTCGTTTCGGCAAAAAACGTCGTAGTAAAAAAAAAGTTTAATGAGAGGGAGAAAAACATTTGACGACCGATTTCACAGCTGGTTCTGATGTCGCCTAGTTTGCCCTAATTACTTCACCTTGCACTATGGACCTGGCGTTAACATGCGGTAGTCAGCAGTATCCTTTATTCCACAGTATTTTTATCGTAGTGATGTGCAGTAGCGATCTGCTGGAATATTCGAAAGTACGAAATATTGGCAAACTGTAAAAAAACCACTGCCCTCACTCGCATTCGCTTCTACACTCAACTCTGCGATTCTGCGAGCCAACGGTAGTGGCTTCCCGTTGAATCCTCTGGTTCATTATGTTCTCTTTTTATTCCTCTTTTTTTCTCGATCTCTACATTCACTTTCTCTCGCCTAGATAGCGTTATCAGTTATCATTTTTATGGCATTTTAGAACACCACCACCATCAGCACGCGACGAGTTCTCACAGTTGCGGTCGGTTCTGATGACCGTGTAGTTGTCGCCAAATATCAGACTGGATGGAATGGACTCATTGAGCCATGTCTCAGTGAGTACCACAATATCGTACGCTTGTTCGGTGAGAGAGAGACGGAGACTGTCAATGCGTGTTCGTAATCCCCGAACATTTTGGTAGTAAATAGATACTCCAGCAGGAGTGGGGGCCGCTGGATCAGAGTGAAGTATACGGGCTCGGACGGTGCGGAAAGGCTCAGTTGGTGTCGCGTCGCGTCATTCTTGAGGGTCCACAATTCTCGAAGTTTCGTGCACGGTATTGTTGTTCCGAGGACGCCAGAAGTTGGCAGTGCGTGTCGTTCGTCGATCATCGAATTCACGGTAGTGCAGGCCAAGGGGCCACGTGTTTGGTGAATGTGCGATATCGCGCAGTGCGGCTGGATACCCAACCTTGAAAGAAACGAATGTGAGTGTATCGCGATTACGATCGCGTGGAGCGAGGCTGTACACAACCACATCAGTGGAGCCAAGGAGATTTTTTACCACTTGGGTCATCTCATCGATCGTGACGTCGGGTGCCACGCGAGTGAGATAAAGCCACGAGCGTGGTTCACTAGCCGCTACCGTTCTCACCATTCTGGTGGGCGACAGAGCGGATGCTGTCCCTTGGTGTAGCACATTCGTCTCACTTAGAGGTGGGGAGCGCTCCAGCAACCTACGTTTAAGCGCATTAACGAGTGCATCTCTGTATCTAGCATTGTTGTTATAAATGCGTTCAAGTGGTATGTGTGTGTTGCTATTCCAGTGTTCGTTAACGCATCAGACGACATGTCCTTTTTCATGGTATTGATCATGGACTCAGAACGCCGATCAAATTCAGCCAACAGTGACCGTTTGAACTCGTCCAACTCAGAGGCGCGGCGATCACATTCATGCACAAACAAAGCCTTTGGATTGTTCATGGCTTCAGCCAGATCATGTTGGACGTTGCACCCATCACACATCAACGTTTCCTTTGTTGGACGATGCACCCATCACAGAACCATAGCAGATTAGAGGACTCGCGACTCAGCTCTTTCACCGCGGCACTCGAGAGTCCAAGAGAATCGAGGTGAAACATCGACTTGCAGCATCCTTTACACACATACATGTTCGTGCTGCTGACGCTACGTGCACAAGCTCTGCATGCTGTCGCCATAGTAACCGGTAGAGTTAGCGTCCGTACGAAAAAATATAAACGATCACCACGAACACAACGCGTAGGCCCGCAAGGACAGCAACGTATATTAACAGCACCACGAAATAATGTAACGATTCACGACAAAAAAAAGCAGCAAAAACAACGGTAAAACACAAGTAAAAACTCGAATATCTTCAGATGGTGACGGAGAGACGTGCTGTGATGCGTTGCTTGAAAAACGTCAGAAGATACTAACGTTCTTGTGAAAAAACAGTTCCATAATCGATGTTCGATGCAAACAAAACGTCTGCTGTAACCACCAAAAACGTACTCCCCGTTCCTCCTTTGTCGTTCGTATCGTGCTCCTGTTTGTTTTTTTCCTGGTTTGGACGGCGAATTTGTTTTTTCACGAAGGAAGGTGAATTTGTTTTTTCACTAAGGTGATGGTGATTTCTACATTTTCGTGTACCGCATTAATGCTTCCGTCCCTTTGTTTCCTGCCTTTACATTTCGTAATGAGCAATTTAAGAGCACAAGAAGAAAATTTTACGAAAGAAAACATACCTTGCGTCGTCCACCAGTACGCAGTAAACTGCCCGAGAGTATGTAGATTTAAAATATTTCATTTAATCTATTGTTACAGAATGCTAATCAGCATCACCATTTGCTAAATATTGTGCAGGAGTGATGTAATTTACTTGAACACGCAATAGCTTCTCATTTGCTGGGGATAAAAAAAATCGTAACAATATCGTACTCTATTTGGGCTTCTCTCTTCTAAATACTCTTCCAGTATTTTGTGTTTGCAGAACTCTTCCAGCATTATTGCGATTTGGTAATTATTTGTTAAATAAGTTAGATGCAATCTCTCCAGTTGACGACATTTGATTGTTTAATCTGAAGCATTCAGCGTAGGATGAACATAAAACAACAACAATACAGCCCGTTTCAAAATTTCCATCAAAATAAGAATAATGCTCGATTGCCGCTATCCCATAAGATGCTTGATGCTTCGGGTAGTACAACACAAAAATCCAAATCATCCTTGCTACTTTACGAATTTTACTATGATTGTTCTTTATTGTTTCGTATTTAGTGTTTCACAATTCAATTACAATCGCTTGTAACTTCACACTTTGATTAGAAAATGCATCTTCCTCGGCCTGCGGATCGTTTGCAAGTTCCCGAATTTCTTTCCAATATTCAGAGTGCCAGAGCGGGCCTCACTCTCTAACGCGTGGAGAATCTGGAGTGGAGAGCCCTCTCTCCCGTTCATCATCTTTATGAACGACTGTCGATAGCTCGATTTGAGCCATCGGAAATCGGTTCTGGAACCAGAACCACTTTATGATAAGAAAAAACGCACTCACCTTAATGTTGAAGAACAAAAAACAAAAACAAACCTTGAATTAAAAAATCAATTAATAATTACCGCGTTTTACGATAGTTAATTCAATTAAAAGGCTAAAAGTCTTAACATTATTATCTTATCACTATGTTTGGACAAAAATGAAGCCTCATTTCAGTTCATTTCAAGTAAGAAGAAAATCCGACATGTCTGTATGTATGTCATAGTTTTGTTTGCAAACTTTGAAATATTCCAACATTAATCTTGCTACTTAATTTAAAATACCATCCCATAACAAATGATGTGAATTTTCGCTGATCTGTTCTAACAATGAATAGAAGATTAATGCAAGGAAACAGCCAACACCCCAAGAACAACGATTCTACAAAACTCAACGATGTTAAAAGTAAGTTTTGCTGATTCCGCTGATGTGGCGATTTTATGTGCATTCTTATTCTTATTTTTTTCGATCACTTACATCTTCCATCTTTTTGTATTTTCCATCTTTTCCACAGGATTCATCCTACTGGAAAAATTGCAACGTCAAACGATATCATTCTGCTCAACTAAAAGTGGATAGAATAGATTCTTGTGAAAGATCATGCTACATTTATTCACTGATGCGGACCGCTGCTTGTTTACACATATTCATTACAATCACTCAGTGATGATGGAATGACGACTAGAATCAACTTAAACCATAACCTAATGGAAAGGCTCTTAAATTTAGCTTATAAGTTAGTTAGTTAGTTTCAATATTATATCAGATGAAAGTTATTAGAAAGATTCAAAGATGCGCGAATCCGGAGTAACAGTTATTAGGATTACGACATAGGAAACAGATTGAACATACCTGGTGACCATATCCTTGCAGACCAATTCTCAGTATTGATCACTGCAACGATCCGCTACAACTTTGCTGTGAGGAATCCAAAATGATCTCTACGACACTCGATCATCATCAGCAACAAGTAAAAACGGATTTAATACTAAAACATCAGTGTAAGCTGACTTCAGATAACTGATAAGAATTTCATGCACAGATCGCGTGCATACTGCAAGAAGTAATGTCCGATACACCGTCATTTATTCAAGAGAGCATTGTGCTGCACGAAATTGCTCGAAGAATGAGCATCAGGAGAACAAATCATCTCGACCAGATCGTCTGCGCTTCGTTTGAAGGCAATTATCGAATTTTGCAAATAGAGAAATCACATATTCCAGAGCAAGAAAAGTTATTTTGTGCGTTAAGTTTCGATCATATGATTTCCATGCGCTTCGAAAATGAAACCATCTTTAATCAAGAATAAGTCGAAACATCTAGTGAACACCGAATCTGAATCCAGTATAACAGAAACTACAATTGTACGCATATGGAAGCATGGAAATACTATCGAAAACATTCGCATGGATGGTTGAGTTTTTGGATCTGAGAAAAGAAAGAATGATGATCGACAATAACTGGCACAACATCAACAACGTACTTGTTCCAACACTGACGACGAATATCACTTGATGGAAGCATACATGAAACATTTTGGACAACGGCTTTACTGAATTAGATATGTGGTTTTCACTGTCAAGGATGATAGTGGTGACATTGTTGGCGATTAGTGCTGTGGATGCGGTTTTGTAAGGATAATGGAATGCCAAGGTGTTGAGGAGATTCGAAAGATCAGAGAAGAAGATTGGTAGCTACACAGTTCAGGTAAAGAAATCTGTTAGTTGGAGGGATTTGTGCAAAGTATATTTAAAAATGCTTCTTAGTAGTATATGGTGAGCGGTATATTTAAAATTGGCGTATTACTCGATGTTCTATATTGAAAAATGAAAATGAAAGTGTACATAGAACGATTTAGATTTGGAATAGTAGGTAACAGAACAAATATTGTAATTGATAGGTTTCAGTGGTTAGGGTAGGATATAGGAGAACTAATTTAGGGCTAGGAAATGGTCAGTTACTCTTATGATTATGAGAATATCGAAAATGCGGGTTGTTATAATAAGCGCTTCATTGATGCTATAGATTATAGGGATCTACTTCGTTAGCCGCATGCTCAAATATTATAATAATACAAATATAAATATCGTTGACATTGGGCTTCAGATTTATGTAGCGTTGAGTAATTTTTATATTGCATATTTTACGCTATGCATTTTTTTATGCTACACATATTAAGCTGTGCAACCAATTTCAATTGAATAAAGAAATGCATTTTTGATATTAACTGCACTCCTACAGTGACCTTGATTATCTGGTTTGTTACTATTTTTGTGATTCTATTCCGTGGTCGTTGAGTTTTTTTCCGTGGCACCTGCACGACACGGTGGAGAGGTAGCCCCGCTACCATAACGCCTGGTCTCATTCTTCAGTCTCATGACTGGCTGGTAGACTTCATACCCATTTGTATTTCATTTTGTTATCTTGATTGAATGGAAATGTGAGCTCGCTATCGCAATGGAGGCGCATGGTGCTTCACACGTGGAATGGAGGCGCATGGTGGATGTGCTTTTCCGAAGAGAAATCTTTATCTTTTAAATATTTATCTTGAACGAGAGCGCAGTGACGCTGTTTAACGACGATCTAAATTTCTTTCTTTCTTTCCCGTCGCATTTGATGCTTGTTCATTGACGACAAGCCTCCGCGTAGAGGCTTTCCCGCAATTGTACGTGCCTGCAAATGTTGGAAATAAAATGACTTTGAACAGTAAGTGCTTCATTCGTGCTTTACCTTCCGTACCCATCAACTTTTCACATACACAGTCTGGAGACGCCTTGTGTGAGAGTTATTTGAGGTGCCCAGCAGTGCTGCTTCCCTTCACTAGATGTCACTGCATGCCATGTATCGTTTCACGTTTTGTCGAGCTACAGAGAGTGCCAACAGCAGCACAGTGCAAGTGACGAATGAACGATAAAACAAGAGAAGCCTAAATATGTTTCAAATAACTCACATTTTTAAAATATGGTTCTACGGGGATACGTTCTTTGCAGTGAACAAAAGAATTCGTTCGTTTGCCGTGTTCACTTCTCTTTGACTGGCGGCTCACATTACTCGGTCAGATTGACCACCCTTACTGTTTCCAACAATGTGGCATGTCAGTAATCTACGGATGGCGATCAATACGCAACGCCTAAACACCGCTCCGCCATCGTTTGTTACAGTTTATTTCTGTTAGCTGCCTCGCGTAAGTATATTGTTTGCGCGTCCCAATGCTTGACACGAAATTTTCACGCATCAAGGAGTAATCGAATTCATCAATTAACAGATGGTTAGTTTTTACGTGTAGCTTGGCCAGCAAATCCTAAGAAAGCTATCTAATGTTATCAAGCAATTGGGCGACAGGTGAACGTATAAGAAATAAAATTTAAAGAAAGTTTTTAAAAGCAAGATAGACATATAGAATTCATGTAATTTTGTCAATCACAATACTATCCCATCACAATACTTGCCCATTTTAGATCAAGATTTAGATGTAGACTAGCTGAAAGCTTAGAAAAGACATAAGCTAATAAGGTTTGTAAGTTAAGGAAACATTCGTACGTACAAATGCAAAAGTAGCCAAATAGGAAAAATAGCTCAATTTATCGATACCAGAAACGCATCTTAAATCAAATGCCAATCTACAAATCGGATCGACTCTTCTAGATGAATTTAAAGCATGAACAAAAGGAGGATAGCAAATAAAGCGGCCAGACCTAGGAAAGCTAAGGTCCTAAAATATCCGTAACGTTAGAAATACGTAGCACAATTTCGCACCGATGGTAGACTCCAGCATGGGCGGAGGACAAGAGAGCAATAAAACCTAGCTATCGCAAAAAAAAACCTAGACGCCTAAACCACATCGTTCTAGCCATACTCAAATACCTCCATTTCCGTCACACGTCTACCCGGAAATCATAGCGTTTCAGCGTGGACTACGCAAACCGTAGCGAACCATATAATAGGAGACGTACAGTTTTAACAAATTCAAAAAAAAAAACAAATTCAACACAGCTTTATTCAATTGACATTGGTTGCGAAGCTCCGAATAAGTAGAAGTATTTATACCGTCACGACGGATTCAAATTCTTAATTTATTGAAGATTTCAATATGGGTATTTATTAAAGATTTCAATACAGTACAAATAATACTTGATGTAAAATACTTAATCTAAATATGCAATATAAAAATTCATTATAGTAATGTAAACATAAAACTGATGAACAATTTCAAGAATATTTATATTAGTATAAGGACAATATTTAAGACTGCGTCTAGCGAAGTAGATGCCTACACTCTGTATTATCCAGAAAGCGCTAATTATAACAACACTCGTTTCCAATATCTTGAAAATCCTATGAATAATAAACATCCCAAGAGCCTCAGAAACGCGGTAATAAATTACTCAGATGCTTAGTAAAAACAGCATGTGACAATTAGCTGGCCCTAAACCTATTATTGTAACTTTTCCTAACCACTCAAACCTATCAATTACAAATTGTGGAAGATGGCGGCAATTGCATTATCGACGAAGATAACATCATAATTGATCATCACCAAGTGCATGTGGAAGATGGCGGCAATTGCATTATCGACGAAGATAACATCACAATTGATCATAACCAAGTGCGAGTGGAAGATGGCGGCAATTGCATTATCGACGAAGATAACATCACAATTGATCATCACCAAGTGCGAGTGGAAGATGGCGGCAATTGCATTATCGACGAAGATAACATCACAATTGATCATAACCAAGTGCGAGTGGAAGATGGCGGCAATTGCATTATCGACGAAGATAACATCACAATTGATCATAACCAAGTGCGAGCATTTAAATGCACGGTATGTTCAAAAACTTTCTCAATGCTCAGCAACATGTACCGTCACAGACGCACAGTGCATGACAATCCCGGAAACTTTAGATGTGAACCTTGCAATTACTATTTTCACTCAAAGTTGCAACTGCAACGTCACATCACAATTGATCATAACCAAGTGCGAGCATTTAAATGCACGGTATGTTCAAAAACTTTCTCAATGCTCAGCAACATATGCGGTACATTTTCGTTTGCGATATTTAAAATAGAATATAGAGCTAATCGTCAAACTTAAATCTGCCTATCACCATATACTAGTAACAACAATATACTTAGCACAAATCCCTCCAACTAACAGATTTCTTTACCTGAACTGTGTAGCTACAAATGTTCTTCTCTGATCTTTCAAATCCCCTCAAACTCTGGCATTCCATTATCCTTACAAAACCACATCCACAGCATTAATCGCCAACAATGTCACCACTATCATCCTTTACAGTGAAAACCACAGATCTAATTCAGTAAAGCCGTTGTCCAAAATGTTTCATGTGCATGTAGCAAAAGTGCAAACAATACCTCAAACGCTGGGATTTCAAAAGCTGCCATCCATTTCCCATGTAACGCCTGAACCTGCACATTAAGCGCGGACACGGAGTTTTTAAGGTTCATGTTATTTTAGCTGGACATCCACGTAGGAGTGAGCCACTGTATCGTAGCATCAGAACCGGAACGAACGATTTTTTTTCCTGACCAACCCTGCCAGCAATCCCTGCGCCTTCTCCAGAGCAACTGGCCCAAAGTACAGAGCCGATGGAATGAGAACCAACTCACATACACTGAGGATGTACTGAAGGCACTATCTGGCATTAATACGCTAACACAAAAAGTAAAGGACGTGGTGCAGGCTGGTATGTTGATGAGAAATTATTAATTTAAAGCTGAGTAACAATTGGAGGATGCACTCACCAATAGGGCTACTATGCCAGCACTCGCGCTTTCTTGTAGCAGGTGCCTCGAACCCATCCATTGAAGATTTTTTTGAGGCGACTGGTAATGCTAACGGATAAATGTAGACTTGGCCGTTCTTCATAGTGGTACCCGAGTACTCTGAACTGTTTTGGGGACCCGGCTACATAGTGAGAACAAGAGAGTCTACAGGGGCATTAAAAAAGGTGGATCGGCACGCGTTTTCCTGATCTGGAAATGGTTGGACACCGCTGTCCGCACGGCATAGAATGTCCGTACAAGTCCTGTCAACACCAGCCCCCATCGACCAGTAGAAGCACCTCCACCACCGACCCATCAGCTCAACAAACCCCCCCCCCCTGCCTTCTTCTATCCATCTCCGTCTCTACCTCCGGCATCACTCCTGTTTCAACCACGATCCCTCGCGGAAAAATCCAATAAAAAAAGGCTGGTAAACGATGAAACGGCTCCGAGCATGAGTTTCATTTAATCCACCAGCGCAACCATGGCAACCAAGACAAAGTGACTTAGCTGTCATGTTTTTGGGTCAGCTCGCAGAGATTCAAGCGCACTTTGAGTCAGAGCTGGAGCTAGCGAACCTCCCTAATCAACTCTGCCGGGAATCATTCCGCCCTCTTCAGAGCTACAGACCATACAAAACCAATTTAGAAATATCAAAATTCAGACTACCGCAAGGTGCATGTTTGGGGTGTCTCTGCCGCCTCAACATACATCAGGCCGTTCAGCATAGGATCTTTCACCGGATACATCATTCCGAGGAACAGCGAAGTACTGCGCCCCTTTGTAGGGGAGGCGGCGAATATGCTCATAGCAAACGGTATTAAGCTAAAAAAAACAGGCGGGCCCGTTCGCTTCTCTGTCCGCTGCTGTAAAGCAGACAATCAAGGAATTGGCGTGATTTTAGGTAAGTAATTGCGCTTCATAGTAGTTCGTTTGTATGGAATGGTTAATAATTTTGTTCTAATTACTTTTAATGCAGCCAAATGGATCACGAACGGCTGCCTACCCTGCCCTTTAAGCGGCTACGAGCCGGATGGTAACAAGATCCTCTTACAATTGGACCTCCGCTAGGAGACCTAGCGGAGTCTCGTGTAAATTCTGTTCTTAATTTTTTTACAAAAGTTTGACATTGTATATAACATTTTTCTTTTAGATAGTTTTCATACTTTATATAGTAAGATTTTTATTCCATTTTTTTATTAAATCGATTGAAGCATTAACGTTGGCAGATATTAAAATGCCAAGTAAATTCTTGCCATTAGAAATAGATGTAAATAGGTTCAAAAAAATTGACACAGTAGACTGTTTGATGAGAGTCTATTGTGTCAGTGTTTTACATTCTATAAGTATACCTCTATTATATGGTCTAGTATTGAAACAGGGACTTCTAAAATAACAATACTTTTCTTAAATTTTGGGTGGCTGAGAGGTTACTAACGTACAACTGTTTCAGAGAAGGTCTGTGGGTGGCAGAACAATTTCTTTGCTAGCTTGCCAAGTCGCAACCAAGCCAAGCAACCTTCTCCCACCACATGGTCTTGCAGCTGGTGGACGAGATTCGCTATCTCGGAATTCAATGGTTCTGTGGTGACGCGGATCGTGAGGACCGTCGTGGGTAGATTAAGATCAGGTTAGAAAATTAGATGGAATAGCGGTAAATTAGATGGAATAGAATAAGATGATATCAGGTTAGAAAACTAGATGGATTAGAACGCTCGAGGCATCGGAGCAGAGAGGATTAAAATAAAGACAAGTCGAGTGTCGAGGCACTCAACAGTTCCATTTGAGATTTACTTGCTCAAATGGAACTATCTGATAGTTGAGACGGGTGACCTCTCAGCCACCCATACCAACGGTTTGAGTCTAATGGAAGAGTTAGATCTGTCTGAACACAGTAGAAGCTTAACTGTGAGAAATGGGTGCCGCGTTTGCTCACAATGGAACAATATAACAAAGCATCAATGATTCGAAGAGCTGTTTGCTCGCAACACACAGGATTTTTTGCGTCGATATGAACGGAACACACGAACAACGGGAAAAACGGCCTTTTTCAGGTCCAACAAATTCTAACCCAAAAAGAGTCACTCCGAACTTGCTTGAATAGTTTCGCCAATCGCCTGTTTCGCCTGTTAATCCATTTGTTAAATCCAACGAGATTGCTTTCCCCGTCACTGAGTTACGTCCGAAATTCGTCTTGTACGAATTCTGCCGGAGCGGCGTGGCATTGCGAGGGTTGATGGCACGTTCGGAACACCTTTCCGAAAATGGGTCCGCATGGCGCCAAGGAGAAGCAAAAATGCGTTCAACAGGTTAGCAAAAGTGCAAACAATACCTCAAACGCTGGGATTTCAAAAGCTGCCATCCATTTCCCATGTAACGCCTGAACCTGCACTTTAAGCGCGGACACGGAGTTTTTAAGGTTCATGTTATTTTAGCTGGACAACCACGTAGGAGTGAGCCACTGTATCGTAGCATCAGAACCGGAACGAACGATTTTTTTTCCTGACCAACCCTGCCAGCAATCCCTGCGCCTTCTCCAGAGCAACTGGCCCAAAGTACAGAGCCGATGGAATGAGAACCAACTCACATACACTGAGGATGTACTGAAGGCACTATCTGGCATTAATACGCTAACACAAAAAGTAAAGGACGTGGTGCAGGCTGGTATGTTGATGAGAAATTATTAATTTAAAGCTGAGTAACAATTGGAGGATGCACTCACCAATAGGGCTACTATGCCAGCACTCGCGCTTTCTTGTAGCAGGTGCCTCGAACCCATCCATTGAAGATTTTTTTGAGGCGACTGGTAATGCTAACGGATAAATGTAGACTTGGCCATTCTTCATAGTGGTACCCGAGTACTCTGAACTGTTTTGGGGACCCGGCTACATAGTGAGAACAAGAGAGTCTACAGGGGCATTAAAAAAGGTGGATCGGCACGCGTTTTCCTGATCTGGAAATGGTTGGACACCGCTGTCCGCACGGCATAGAATGTCCGTACAAGTCCTGTCAACACCAGCCCCCATCGACCAGTAGAAGCACCTCCACCACCGACCCATCAGCTCAACAAACCCCCCCCCCCCCCCCTGCCTTCTTCTATCCATCTCCGTCTCTACCTCCGGCATCACTCCTGTTTCAACCACGATCCCTCGCGGAAAAATCCAATAAAAAAAGGCTGGTAAACGATGAAACGTCTCCGAGCATGAGTTTCATTTAATCCACCAGCGCAACCATGGCAACCAAGACAAAGTGACTTAGCTGTCATGTTTTTGGGTCAGCTCGCAGAGATTCAAGCGCACTTTGAGTCAGAGCTGGAGCTAGCGAACCTCCCTAATCAACTCTGCCGGGAATCATTCCGCCCTCTTCAGAGCTACAGACCATACAAAACCAATTTAGCAATATCAAAATTCAGACTACCGCAAGGTGCATGTTTGGGGTGTCTCTGCCGCCTCAACATACATCAGGCCGTTCAGCATAGGATCTTTCACCGGATACATCATTCCGAGGAACAGCGAAGTACTGCGCCCCTTTGTAGGGGAGGCGGCGAATATGCTCATAGCAAACGGTATTAAGCGAAAAAAAACAGGCGGGCCCGTTCGCTTCTCTGTCCGCTGCTGTAAAGCAGACAATCAAGGAATTGGCGTGATTTTAGGTAAGTAATTGCGCTTCATAGTAGTTCGTTTGTATGGAATGGTTAATAATTTTGTTCTAATTACTTTTAATGCAGCCAAATGGATCACGAACGGCTGCCTACCCTGCCCTTTAAGCGGCTACGAGCCGGATGGTAACAAGATCCTCTTACAATTGGACCTCCGCTAGGAGACCTAGCGGAGTCTCGTGTAAATTCTGTTCTTAATTTTTTTACAAAAGTTTGACATTGTATATAACATTTTTCTTTTAGATAGTTTTCATACTTTATATAGTAAGATTTTTATTCCATTTTTTTATTAAATCGATTGAAGCATTAACGTTGGCAGATATTAAAATGCCAAGTAAATTCTTGCCATTAGAAATAGATGTAAATAGGTTCAAAAAAATTGACACAGTAGACTGTTTGATGAGAGTCTATTGTGTCAGTGTTTTACATTCTATAAGTATACCTCTATTATATGGTCTAGTATTGAAACAGGGACTTCTAAAATAACAATACTTTTCTTAAATTTTGGGTGGCTGAGAGGTTACTAACGTACAACTGTTTCAGAGAAGGTCTGTGGGTGGCAGAACAATTTCTTTGCTAGCTTGCCAAGTCGCAACCAAGCCAAGCAACCTTCTCCCACCACATGGTCTTGCAGCTGGTGGACGAGATTCGCTATCTCGGAATTCAATGGTTCTGTGGTGACGCGGATCGTGAGGACCGTCGTGGGTAGATTAAGATCAGGTTAGAAAATTAGATGGAATAGCGGTAAATTAGATGGAATAGAATAAGATGATATCAGGTTAGAAAACTAGATGGATTAGAACGCTCGAGGCATCGGAGCAGAGAGGATTAAAATAAAGACAAGTCGAGTGTCGAGGCACTCAACAGTTCCATTTGAGATTTACTTGCTCAAATGGAACTATCTGATAGTTGAGACGGGTGACCTCTCAGCCACCCATACCAACGGTTTGAGTCTAATGGAAGAGTTAGATCTGTCTGAACACAGTAGAAGCTTAACTGTGAGAAATGGGTGCCGCGTTTGCTCACAATGGAACAATATAACAAAGCATCAATGATTCGAAGAGCTGTTTGCTCGCAACACACAGGATTTTTTGCGTCGATATGAACGGAACACACGAACAACGGGAAAAACGGCCTTTTTCAGGTCCAACAAATTCTAACCCAAAAAGAGTCACTCCGAACTTGCTTGAATAGTTTCGCCAATCGCCTGTTTCGCCTGTTAATCCATTTGTTAAATCCAACGAGATTGCTTTCCCCGTCACTGAGTTACGTCCGAAATTCGTCTTGTACGAATTCTGCCGGAGCGGCGTGGCATTGCGAGGGTTGATGGCACGTTCGGAACACCTTTCCGAAAATGGGTCCGCATGGCGCCAAGGAGAAGCAAAAATGCGTTCAACAGGTTAGCAAAAGTGCAAACAATACCTCAAACGCTGGGATTTCAAAAGCTGCCATCCATTTCCCATGTAACGCCTGAACCTGCACTTTAAGCGCGGACACGGAGTTTTTAAGGTTCATGTTATTTTAGCTGGACAACCACGTAGGAGTGAGCCACTGTATCGTAGCATCAGAACCGGAACGAACGATTTTTTTTCCTGACCAACCCTGCCAGCAATCCTCCCTGCGCCTTCTCCAGAGCAACTGGCCCAAAGTACAGAGCCGATGGAATGAGAACCAACTCACATACACTGAGGATGTACTGAAGGCACTATCTGGCATTAATACGCTAACACAAAAAGTAAAGGACGTGGTGCAGGCTGGTATGTTGATGAGAAATTATTAATTTAAAGCTGAGTAACAATTGGAGGATGCACTCACCAATAGGGCTACTATGCCAGCACTCGCGCTTTCTTGTAGCAGGTGCCTCGAACCCATCCATTGAAGATTTTTTTGAGGCGACTGGTAATGCTAACGGATAAATGTAGACTTGGCCATTCTTCATAGTGGTACCCGAGTACTCTGAACTGTTTTGGGGACCCGGCTACATAGTGAGAACAAGAGAGTCTACAGGGGCATTAAAAAAGGTGGATCGGCACGCGTTTTCCTGATCTGGAAATGGTTGGACACCGCTGTCCGCACGGCATAGAATGTCCGTACAAGTCCTGTCAACACCAGCCCCCATCGACCAGTAGAAGCACCTCCACCACCGACCCATCAGCTCAACAAACCCCCCCCCCCCCCTGCCTTCTTCTATCCATCTCCGTCTCTACCTCCGGCATCACTCCTGTTTCAACCACGATCCCTCGCGGAAAAATCCAATAAAAAAAGGCTGGTAAACGATGAAACGGCTCCGAGCATGAGTTTCATTTAATCCACCAGCGCAACCATGGCAACCAAGACAAAGTGACTTAGCTGTCATGTTTTTGGGTCAGCTCGCAGAGATTCAAGCGCACTTTGAGTCAGAGCTGGAGCTAGCGAACCTCCCTAATCAACTCTGCCGGGAATCATTCCGCCCTCTTCAGAGCTACAGACCATACAAAACCAATTTAGAAATATCAAAATTCAGACTACCGCAAGGTGCATGTTTGGGGTGTCTCTGCCGCCTCAACATACATCAGGCCGTTCAGCATAGGATCTTTCACCGGATACATCATTCCGAGGAACAGCGAAGTACTGCGCCCCTTTGTAGGGGAGGCGGCGAATATGCTCATAGCAAACGGTATTAAGCGAAAAAAAAACAGGCGGGCCCGTTCGCTTCTCTGTCCGCTGCTGTAAAGCAGACAATCAAGGAATTGGCGTGATTTTAGGTAAGTAATTGCGCTTCATAGTAGTTCGTTTGTATGGAATGGTTAATAATTTTGTTCTAATTACTTTTAATGCAGCCAAATGGATCACGAACGGCTGCCTACCCTGCCCTTTAAGCGGCTACGAGCCGGATGGTAACAAGATCCTCTTACAATTGGACCTCCGCTAGGAGACCTAGCGGAGTCTCGTGTAAATTCTGTTCTTAATTTTTTTACAAAAGTTTGACATTGTATATAACATTTTTCTTTTAGATAGTTTTCATACTTTATATAGTAAGATTTTTATTCCATTTTTTTATTAAATCGATTGAAGCATTAACGTTGGCAGATATTAAAATGCCAAGTAAATTCTTGCCATTAGAAATAGATGTAAATAGGTTCAAAAAAATTGACACAGTAGACTGTTTGATGAGAGTCTATTGTGTCAGTGTTTTACATTCTATAAGTATACCTCTATTATATGGTCTAGTATTGAAACAGGGACTTCTAAAATAACAATACTTTTCTTAAATTTTGGGTGGCTGAGAGGTTACTAACGTACAACTGTTTCAGAGAAGGTCTGTGGGTGGCAGAACAATTTCTTTGCTAGCTTGCCAAGTCGCAACCAAGCCAAGCAACCTTCTCCCACCACATGGTCTTGCACCTGGTGGACGAGATTCGCTATCTCGGAATTCAATGGTTCTGTGGTGACGCGGATCGTGAGGACCGTCGTGGGTAGATTAAGATCAGGTTAGAAAATTAGATGGAATAGCGGTAAATTAGATGGAATAGAATAAGATGATATCAGGTTAGAAAACTAGATGGATTAGAACGCTCGAGGCATCGGAGCAGAGAGGATTAAAATAAAGACAAGTCGAGTGTCGAGGCACTCAACAGTTCCATTTGAGATTTACTTGCTCAAATGGAACTATCTGATAGTTGAGACGGGTGACCTCTCAGCCACCCATACCAACGGTTTGAGTCTAATGGAAGAGTTAGATCTGTCTGAACACAGTAGAAGCTTAACTGTGAGAAATGGGTGCCGCGTTTGCTCACAATGGAACAATATAACAAAGCATCAATGATTCGAAGAGCTGTTTGCTCGCAACACACAGGATTTTTTGCGTCGATATGAACGGAACACACGAACAACGGGAAAAACGGCCTTTTTCAGGTCCAACAAATTCTAACCCAAAAAGAGTCACTCCGAACTTGCTTGAATAGTTTCGCCAATCGCCTGTTTCGCCTGTTAATCCATTTGTTAAATCCAACGAGATTGCTTTCCCCGTCACTGAGTTACGTCCGAAATTCGTCTTGTACGAATTCTGCCGGAGCGGCGTGGCATTGCGAGGGTTGATGGCACGTTCGGAGCACCTTTCCGAAAATGGGTCCGCATGGCGCCAAGGAGAAGCAAAAATGCGTTCAACAGGTTAGCAAAAGTGCAAACAATACCTCAAACGCTGGGATTTCAAAAGCTGCCATCCATTTCCCATGTAACGCCTGAACCTGCACTTTAAGCGCGGACACGGAGTTTTTAAGGTTCATGTTATTTTAGCTGGACAACCACGTAGGAGTGAGCCACTGTATCGTAGCATCAGAACCGGAACGAACGATTTTTTTTCCTGACCAACCCTGCCAGCAATCCCTGCGCCTTCTCCAGAGCAACTGGCCCAAAGTACAGAGCCGATGGAATGAGAACCAACTCACATACACTGAGGATGTACTGAAGGCACTATCTGGCATTAATACGCTAACACAAAAAGTAAAGGACGTGGTGCAGGCTGGTATGTTGATGAGAAATTATTAATTTAAAGCTGAGTAACAATTGGAGGATGCACTCACCAATAGGGCTACTATGCCAGCACTCGCGCTTTCTTGTAGCAGGTGCCTCGAACCCATCCATTGAAGATTTTTTTGAGGCGACTGGTAATGCTAACGGATAAATGTAGACTTGGCCATTCTTCATAGTGGTACCCGAGTACTCTGAACTGTTTTGGGGACCCGGCTACATAGTGAGAACAAGAGAGTCTACAGGGGCATTAAAAAAGGTGGATCGGCACGCGTTTTCCTGATCTGGAAATGGTTGGACACCGCTGTCCGCACGGCATAGAATGTCCGTACAAGTCCTGTCAACACCAGCCCCCATCGACCAGTAGAAGCACCTCCACCACCGACCCATCAGCTCAACAAACCCCCCCCCCCCCTGCCTTCTTCTATCCATCTCCGTCTCTACCTCCGGCATCACTCCTGTTTCAACCACGATCCCTCGCGGAAAAATCCAATAAAAAAAAGGCTGGTAAACGATGAAACGGCTCCGAGCATGAGTTTCATTTAATCCACCAGCGCAACCATGGCAACCAAGACAAAGTGACTTAGCTGTCATGTTTTTGGGTCAGCTCGCAGAGATTCAAGCGCACTTTGAGTCAGAGCTGGAGCTAGCGAACCTCCCTAATCAACTCTGCCGGGAATCATTCCGCCCTCTTCAGAGCTACAGACCATACAAAACCAATTTAGAAATATCAAAATTCAGACTACCGCAAGGTGCATGTTTGGGGTGTCTCTGCCGCCTCAACATACATCAGGCCGTTCAGCATAGGATCTTTCACCGGATACATCATTCCGAGGAACAGCGAAGTACTGCGCCCCTTTGTAGGGGAGGCGGCGAATATGCTCATAGCAAACGGTATTAAGCGAAAAAAAACAGGCGGGCCCGTTCGCTTCTCTGTCCGCTGCTGTAAAGCAGACAATCAAGGAATTGGCGTGATTTTAGGTAAGTAATTGCGCTTCATAGTAGTTCGTTTGTATGGAATGGTTAATAATTTTGTTCTAATTACTTTTAATGCAGCCAAATGGATCACGAACGGCTGCCTACCCTGCCCTTTAAGCGGCTACGAGCCGGATGGTAACAAGATCCTCTTACAATTGGACCTCCGCTAGGAGACCTAGCGGAGTCTCGTGTAAATTCTGTTCTTAATTTTTTTACAAAAGTTTGACATTGTATATAACATTTTTCTTTTAGATAGTTTTCATACTTTATATAGTAAGATTTTTATTCCATTTTTTTATTAAATCGATTGAAGCATTAACGTTGGCAGATATTAAAATGCCAAGTAAATTCTTGCCATTAGAAATAGATGTAAATAGGTTCAAAAAAATTGACACAGTAGACTGTTTGATGAGAGTCTATTGTGTCAGTGTTTTACATTCTATAAGTATACCTCTATTATATGGTCTAGTATTGAAACAGGGACTTCTAAAATAACAATACTTTTCTTAAATTTTGGGTGGCTGAGAGGTTACTAACGTACAACTGTTTCAGAGAAGGTCTGTGGGTGGCAGAACAATTTCTTTGCTAGCTTGCCAAGTCGCAACCAAGCCAAGCAACCTTCTCCCACCACATGGTCTTGCACCTGGTGGACGAGATTCGCTATCTCGGAATTCAATGGTTCTGTGGTGACGCGGATCGTGAGGACCGTCGTGGGTAGATTAAGATCAGGTTAGAAAATTAGATGGAATAGCGGTAAATTAGATGGAATAGAATAAGATGATATCAGGTTAGAAAACTAGATGGATTAGAACGCTCGAGGCATCGGAGCAGAGAGGATTAAAATAAAGACAAGTCGAGTGTCGAGGCACTCAACAGTTCCATTTGAGATTTACTTGCTCAAATGGAACTATCTGATAGTTGAGACGGGTGACCTCTCAGCCACCCATACCAACGGTTTGAGTCTAATGGAAGAGTTAGATCTGTCTGAACACAGTAGAAGCTTAACTGTGAGAAATGGGTGCCGCGTTTGCTCACAATGGAACAATATAACAAAGCATCAATGATTCGAAGAGCTGTTTGCTCGCAACACACAGGATTTTTTGCGTCGATATGAACGGAACACGCGAACAACGGGAAAAACGGCCTTTTTCAGGTCCAACAAATTCTAACCCAAAAAGAGTCACTCCGAACTTGCTTGAATAGTTTCGCCAATCGCCTGTTTCGCCTGTTAATCCATTTGTTAAATCCAACGAGATTGCTTTCCCCGTCACTGAGTTACGTCCGAAATTCGTCTTGTACGAATTCTGCCGGAGCGGCGTGGCATTGCGAGGGTTGATGGCACGTTCGGAGCACCTTTCCGAAAATGGGTCCGCATGGCGCCAAGGAGAAGCAAAAATGCGTTCAACAGGTTAGCAAAAGTGCAAACAATACCTCAAACGCTGGGATTTCAAAAGCTGCCATCCATTTCCCATGTAACGCCTGAACCTGCACTTTAAGCGCGGACACGGAGTTTTTAAGGTTCATGTTATTTTAGCTGGACAACCACGTAGGAGTGAGCCACTGTATCGTAGCATCAGAACCGGAACGAACGATTTTTTTCCTGACCAACCCTGCCAGCAATCCCTGCGCCTTCTCCAGAGTAACTGGCCCAAAGTACAGAGCCGATGGAATGAGAACCAACTCACATACACTGAGGATGTACTGAAGGCACTATCTGGCATTAATACGCTAACACAAAAAGTAAAGGACGTGGTGCAGGCTGGTATGTTGATGAGAAATTATTAATTTAAAGCTGAGTAACAATTGGAGGATGCACTCACCAATAGGGCTACTATGCCAGCACTCGCGCTTTCTTGTAGCAGGTGCCTCGAACCCATCCATTGAAGATTTTTTTGAGGCGACTGGTAATGCTAACGGATAAATGTAGACTTGGCCATTCTTCATAGTGGTACCCGAGTACTCTGAACTGTTTTGGGGACCCGGCTACATAGTGAGAACAAGAGAGTCTACAGGGGCATTAAAAAAGGTGGATCGGCACGCGTTTTCCTGATCTGGAAATGGTTGGACACCGCTGTCCGCACGGCATAGAATGTCCGTACAAGTCCTGTCAACACCAGCCCCCATCGACCAGTAGAAGCACCTCCACCACCGACCCATCAGCTCAACAAACCCCCCCCCCCCCTGCCTTCTTCTATCCATCTCCGTCTCTACCTCCGGCATCACTCCTGTTTCAACCACGATCCCTCGCGGAAAAATCCAATAAAAAAAGGCTGGTAAACGATGAAACGGCTCTGAGCATGAGTTTCATTTAATCCACCAGCGCAACCATGGCAACCAAGACAAAGTGACTTAGCTGTCATGTTTTTGGGTCAGCTCGCAGAGATTCAAGCGCACTTTGAGTCAGAGCTGGAGCTAGCGAACCTCCCTAATCAACTCTGCCGGGAATCATTCCGCCCTCTTCAGAGCTACAGACCATACAAAACCAATTTAGAAATATCAAAATTCAGACTACCGCAAGGTGCATGTTTGGGGTGTCTCTGCCGCCTCAACATACATCAGGCCGTTCAGCATAGGATCTTTCACCGGATACATCATTCCGAGGAACAGCGAAGTACTGCGCCCCTTTGTAGGGGAGGCGGCGAATATGCTCATAGCAAACGGTATTAAGCGAAAAAAAACAGGCGGGCCCGTTCGCTTCTCTGTCCGCTGCTGTAAAGCAGACAATCAAGGAATTGGCGTGATTTTAGGTAAGTAATTGCGCTTCATAGTAGTTCGTTTGTATGGAATGGTTAATAATTTTGTTCTAATTACTTTTAATGCAGCCAAATGGATCACGAACGGCTGCCTACCCTGCCCTTTAAGCGGCTACGAGCCGGATGGTAACAAGATCCTCTTACAATTGGACCTCCGCTAGGAGACCTAGCGGAGTCTCGTGTAAATTCTGTTCTTAATTTTTTTACAAAAGTTTGACATTGTATATAACATTTTTCTTTTAGATAGTTTTCATACTTTATATAGTAAGATTTTTATTCCATTTTTTTATTAAATCGATTGAAGCATTAACGTTGGCAGATATTAAAATGCCAAGTAAATTCTTGCCATTAGAAATAGATGTAAATAGGTTCAAAAAAATTGACACAGTAGACTGTTTGATGAGAGTCTATTGTGTCAGTGTTTTACATTCTATAAGTATACCTCTATTATATGGTCTAGTATTGAAACAGGGACTTCTAAAATAACAATACTTTTCTTAAATTTTGGGTGGCTGAGAGGTTACTAACGTACAACTGTTTCAGAGAAGGTCTGTGGGTGGCAGAACAATTTCTTTGCTAGCTTGCCAAGTCGCAACCAAGCCAAGCAACCTTCTCCCACCACATGGTCTTGCACCTGGTGGACGAGATTCGCTATCTCGGAATTCAATGGTTCTGTGGTGACGCGGATCGTGAGGACCGTCGTGGGTAGATTAAGATCAGGTTAGAAAATTAGATGGAATAGCGGTAAATTAGATGGAATAGAATAAGATGATATCAGGTTAGAAAACTAGATGGATTAGAACGCTCGAGGCATCGGAGCAGAGAGGATTAAAATAAAGACAAGTCGAGTGTCGAGGCACTCAACAGTTCCATTTGAGATTTACTTGCTCAAATGGAACTATCTGATAGTTGAGACGGGTGACCTCTCAGCCACCCATACCAACGGTTTGAGTCTAATGGAAGAGTTAGATCTGTCTGAACACAGTAGAAGCTTAACTGTGAGAAATGGGTGCCGCGTTTGCTCACAATGGAACAATATAACAAAGCATCAATGATTCGAAGAGCTGTTTGCTCGCAACACACAGGATTTTTTGCGTCGATATGAACGGAACACACGAACAACGGGAAAAACGGCCTTTTTCAGGTCCAACAAATTCTAACCCAAAAAGAGTCACTCCGAACTTGCTTGAATAGTTTCGCCAATCGCCTGTTTCGCCTGTTAATCCATTTGTTAAATCCAACGAGATTGCTTTCCCCGTCACTGAGTTACGTCCGAAATTCGTCTTGTACGAATTCTGCCGGAGCGGCGTGGCATTGCGAGGGTTGATGGCACGTTCGGAACACCTTTCCGAAAATGGGTCCGCATGGCGCCAAGGAGAAGCAAAAATGCGTTCAACAGGTTAGCAAAAGTGCAAACAATACCTCAAACGCTGGGATTTCAAAAGCTGCCATCCATTTCCCATGTAACGCCTGAACCTGCACATTAAGCGCGGACACGGAGTTTTTAAGGTTCATGTTATTTTAGCTGGACAACCACGTAGGAGTGAGCCACTGTATCTGTTGCGAATTGGGGTACCCCTCCATCGGCTCCAAACTAAACAAACAAGCGATTGACAGTCGAGTAGTAGGACAGTCGAGTAGCAGGACACGGAAGAAGAATAGAGAGGGAAAAAAAGAGGATTCGGCGGGAAGAGCAGACGAAACTACCGCGCCGAATAGAGTAGTCGAATTTTTATTCGCTCGAATATTCGATTATTTGTATTATTTGCTCGTTACTAAAAGCGAATAAAATATATTCTTACATCGGACGCGACGTCTCTCATTATTCAACAATAAAAATTCGACTATTAGATTGTTGAAAAACTAGTGAAAATTAGAAGCTGCTGAAGTTTCGAGAAACTATCGAAACTAGGTGAACTACCGTTAGCTTGAAGAAGTGGCGTTGCTGAAGCTTGGTGAACTATCGTTAGTTTGAAGAAGTGGCGTTGCCGAACTATTGGTGAGACTGATGAGTGTGAGAAGCGGTGCTAGCAACTCGAGCGCGGGGTTGATGACCGACGTCGTAGTGGCAACGACCTCCACTCGAAAGATGGAGGACACAGCGGCGTCATCCGCGAAGACGCCAGCCGGCCAGACGGCGAGCCCAACTGCAAAGGAGACAGCGTCACACCCAGCAAGTGCGATGGCGGGAAAAACCGGGCGTGTGAAGTCAGTGACCGCGACAGCCCGCCAACCGAAGGGGACGGTCCGAAAAAATGTGCATACGCCGGCGTCTGCGGCTGGTAAGCCCACCCCGCCAGGACCGAAGCCGGTAAAAACTAGAACGACGCAGCCGAAACAGCAACGAAAACCAGCTGAAAACCCGGAAGTGAAGTTGCCGGCTGCGGAACCAGAAGATCGGCCGCTTCCACCCATCACGCCGAAAGTGCAAGGAACTCCGTCCATCGTAAGCGGTCGGAGCCATTCGTCGAGGGCTGTGCGGGAACTATGCCAGCTCAAGCTGCAGCAGCTAGCGGAGGAGAAGGCTCTAGAGGACTCCTACTTAGAGCAAAGGTTAGCAGAGAAAAAGTCCCTGGATGCGGCGTACCTGGCAAAGAAGTACGAGCTCCTGGCCGAGGAAGCAGAGCTGTGCGCAGAGAGCGGGGGTTCAACGACATCGAGCTGCACTAGAAGGACGAACCGGACTCACGAGTGGGTCGAAAGCACCCGCGCTACTACGAACGAGGCGATCGCAGTGGCGACAGCTCGCCCACCGTCACTAGCAATGCCAGGAGCAGTGCAGATGAGTTCCACGGTAGCAGAGCAACCCACAGCGCCATTTAGGCCGGAGCGGCAGGTTAGTTGGTTACAATACAGCGACCAGTTTCAGCTGTCCACTTCGCAGATTCAGGCGCGGAAGGCTGTGTCAAGGGAGCTACCCACCTTTAAAGGGGAACCGGAGGGTTGGCCCATGTTTATCGCGGGCTTCCACCACACTACACACATGTGCGGCTACACGCCGGAGGAGAACATCGTGAGGCTCCAGAGCAGTCTCAAAGGCAAGGCGCTGGACACCGTCCGGGCTCTACTAATGCATCCCGAAAACGTCGACCAAGCTATCGAAACGTTGAAGACTAGGTTCGGGCAACCGGAGATAATAGTACATCAGCTGATAGACAACATCAGTCGGCTACCGCCTATCCGAGACGATAATCCAGAGGCGCTGATGGACTTCGCGGTACAGGTTCAGAATTTATGCTCAACCGCAAAGGCTTGCGAAATGAACGAGCACATGTACAACATCACTCTGCTCCACCAGTTGGTGCAAAAACTATCGCCGACTTTGAGACTCAACTGGGCAGAGCAGCGAACTAAGTTGGGTCCTGTGAGCTTAACTGACTTCAGTGCATGGGCTTTCTCTCTCGCCAAAGCTGTACACGCGGTATCTTATAGCCTACCTCGCGCAGAGGAAGCTAGCAAAGTCGCAAGAGAGGTCGCGCACCCCAGACGGCGTGGTAATCCGAGCCCACGGCCAGAGTACAAAGTGTTCACCAACGCGCACACAGAGAGAGCGGTCGAGCGGTGCACGCTGTGTAAAGCAGACTGCCCCGGACTTGCCGACTGCGAACAGTTCCGGAAACTCACGTGGCAGGGGAAGTGGGACTTCGTAAAAAGACACCGAAGGTGTTTTAACTGTCTCGCCCCTATGCACGGACGCTGCAATCGAACGAGCTGCGCGGCGGAAGAGTGCCCCGGGAGACATCACACGCTACTGCACAAACATGAAACCGAGGTAGATGCAAAAAGATCTGAAAATGTAAGCGGAGCATTATCGACGAAGATAACATCACAATTGATCATAACCAAGTGCGAGTGGAAGATGGCGGCAATTGCATTATCGACGAAGATAACATCACAATTGATCATAACCAAGTGCGAGCATTTAAATGCACGGTATGTTCAAAAACTTTCTCAATGCTCAGCAACATGTACCGTCACAGACGCACAGTGCATGACAATCCCGGAAACTTTAGATGTGAACCTTGCAATTACTATTTTCACTCAAAGTTGCAACTGCAACGTCACATCACAATTGATCATAACCAAGTGCGAGCATTTAAATGCACGGTATGTTCAAAAACTTTCTCAATGCTCAGCAACATATGCGGTACATTTTCGTTTGCGATATTTAAAATAGAATATAGAGCTAATCGTCAAACTTAAATCTGCCTATCACCATATACTAGTAACAACAATATACTTAGCACAAATCCCTCCAACTAACAGATTTCTTTACCTGAACTGTGTAGCTACAAATGTTCTTCTCTGATCTTTCAAATCCCCTCAAACTCTGGCATTCCATTATCCTTACAAAACCACATCCACAGCATTAATCGCCAACAATGTCACCACTATCATCCTTTACAGTGAAAACCACAGATCTAATTCAGTAAAGCCGTTGTCCAAAATGTTTCATGTGCATGTAGCAAAAGTGCAAACAATACCTCAAACGCTGGGATTTCAAAAGCTGCCATCCATTTCCCATGTAACGCCTGAACCTGCACATTAAGCGCGGACACGGAGTTTTTAAGGTTCATGTTATTTTAGCTGGACATCCACGTAGGAGTGAGCCACTGTATCGTAGCATCAGAACCGGAACGAACGATTTTTTTCCTGACCAACCCTGCCAGCAATCCCTGCGCCTTCTCCAGAGTAACTGGCCCAAAGTACAGAGCCGATGGAATGAGAACCAACTCACATACACTGAGGATGTACTGAAGGCACTATCTGGCATTAATACGCTAACACAAAAAGTAAAGGACGTGGTGCAGGCTGGTATGTTGATGAGAAATTATTAATTTAAAGCTGAGTAACAATTGGAGGATGCACTCACCAATAGGGCTACTATGCCAGCACTCGCGCTTTCTTGTAGCAGGTGCCTCGAACCCATCCATTGAAGATTTTTTTGAGGCGACTGGTAATGCTAACGGATAAATGTAGACTTGGCCATTCTTCATAGTGGTACCCGAGTACTCTGAACTGTTTTGGGGACCCGGCTACATAGTGAGAACAAGAGAGTCTACAGGGGCATTAAAAAAGGTGGATCGGCACGCGTTTTCCTGATCTGGAAATGGTTGGACACCGCTGTCCGCACGGCATAGAATGTCCGTACAAGTCCTGTCAACACCAGCCCCCATCGACCAGTAGAAGCACCTCCACCACCGACCCATCAGCTCAACAAACCCCCCCCCCCCTGCCTTCTTCTATCCATCTCCGTCTCTACCTCCGGCATCACTCCTGTTTCAACCACGATCCCTCGCGGAAAAATCCAATAAAAAAAGGCTGGTAAACGATGAAACGGCTCTGAGCATGAGTTTCATTTAATCCACCAGCGCAACCATGGCAACCAAGACAAAGTGACTTAGCTGTCATGTTTTTGGGTCAGCTCGCAGAGATTCAAGCGCACTTTGAGTCAGAGCTGGAGCTAGCGAACCTCCCTAATCAACTCTGCCGGGAATCATTCCGCCCTCTTCAGAGCTACAGACCATACAAAACCAATTTAGAAATATCAAAATTCAGACTACCGCAAGGTGCATGTTTGGGGTGTCTCTGCCGCCTCAACATACATCAGGCCGTTCAGCATAGGATCTTTCACCGGATACATCATTCCGAGGAACAGCGAAGTACTGCGCCCCTTTGTAGGGGAGGCGGCGAATATGCTCATAGCAAACGGTATTAAGCGAAAAAAAACAGGCGGGCCCGTTCGCTTCTCTGTCCGCTGCTGTAAAGCAGACAATCAAGGAATTGGCGTGATTTTAGGTAAGTAATTGCGCTTCATAGTAGTTCGTTTGTATGGAATGGTTAATAATTTTGTTCTAATTACTTTTAATGCAGCCAAATGGATCACGAACGGCTGCCTACCCTGCCCTTTAAGCGGCTACGAGCCGGATGGTAACAAGATCCTCTTACAATTGGACCTCCGCTAGGAGACCTAGCGGAGTCTCGTGTAAATTCTGTTCTTAATTTTTTTACAAAAGTTTGACATTGTATATAACATTTTTCTTTTAGATAGTTTTCATACTTTATATAGTAAGATTTTTATTCCATTTTTTTATTAAATCGATTGAAGCATTAACGTTGGCAGATATTAAAATGCCAAGTAAATTCTTGCCATTAGAAATAGATGTAAATAGGTTCAAAAAAATTGACACAGTAGACTGTTTGATGAGAGTCTATTGTGTCAGTGTTTTACATTCTATAAGTATACCTCTATTATATGGTCTAGTATTGAAACAGGGACTTCTAAAATAACAATACTTTTCTTAAATTTTGGGTGGCTGAGAGGTTACTAACGTACAACTGTTTCAGAGAAGGTCTGTGGGTGGCAGAACAATTTCTTTGCTAGCTTGCCAAGTCGCAACCAAGCCAAGCAACCTTCTCCCACCACATGGTCTTGCACCTGGTGGACGAGATTCGCTATCTCGGAATTCAATGGTTCTGTGGTGACGCGGATCGTGAGGACCGTCGTGGGTAGATTAAGATCAGGTTAGAAAATTAGATGGAATAGCGGTAAATTAGATGGAATAGAATAAGATGATATCAGGTTAGAAAACTAGATGGATTAGAACGCTCGAGGCATCGGAGCAGAGAGGATTAAAATAAAGACAAGTCGAGTGTCGAGGCACTCAACAGTTCCATTTGAGATTTACTTGCTCAAATGGAACTATCTGATAGTTGAGACGGGTGACCTCTCAGCCACCCATACCAACGGTTTGAGTCTAATGGAAGAGTTAGATCTGTCTGAACACAGTAGAAGCTTAACTGTGAGAAATGGGTGCCGCGTTTGCTCACAATGGAACAATATAACAAAGCATCAATGATTCGAAGAGCTGTTTGCTCGCAACACACAGGATTTTTTGCGTCGATATGAACGGAACACACGAACAACGGGAAAAACGGCCTTTTTCAGGTCCAACAAATTCTAACCCAAAAAGAGTCACTCCGAACTTGCTTGAATAGTTTCGCCAATCGCCTGTTTCGCCTGTTAATCCATTTGTTAAATCCAACGAGATTGCTTTCCCCGTCACTGAGTTACGTCCGAAATTCGTCTTGTACGAATTCTGCCGGAGCGGCGTGGCATTGCGAGGGTTGATGGCACGTTCGGAACACCTTTCCGAAAATGGGTCCGCATGGCGCCAAGGAGAAGCAAAAATGCGTTCAACAGGTTAGCAAAAGTGCAAACAATACCTCAAACGCTGGGATTTCAAAAGCTGCCATCCATTTCCCATGTAACGCCTGAACCTGCACATTAAGCGCGGACACGGAGTTTTTAAGGTTCATGTTATTTTAGCTGGACAACCACGTAGGAGTGAGCCACTGTATCTGTTGCGAATTGGGGTACCCCTCCATCGGCTCCAAACTAAACAAACAAGCGATTGACAGTCGAGTAGTAGGACAGTCGAGTAGCAGGACACGGAAGAAGAATAGAGAGGGAAAAAAAGAGGATTCGGCGGGAAGAGCAGACGAAACTACCGCGCCGAATAGAGTAGTCGAATTTTTATTCGCTCGAATATTCGATTATTTGTATTATTTGCTCGTTACTAAAAGCGAATAAAATATATTCTTACATCGGACGCGACGTCTCTCATTATTCAACAATAAAAATTCGACTATTAGATTGTTGAAAAACTAGTGAAAATTAGAAGCTGCTGAAGTTTCGAGAAACTATCGAAACTAGGTGAACTACCGTTAGCTTGAAGAAGTGGCGTTGCTGAAGCTTGGTGAACTATCGTTAGTTTGAAGAAGTGGCGTTGCCGAACTATTGGTGAGACTGATGAGTGTGAGAAGCGGTGCTAGCAACTCGAGCGCGGGGTTGATGACCGACGTCGTAGTGGCAACGACCTCCACTCGAAAGATGGAGGACACAGCGGCGTCATCCGCGAAGACGCCAGCCGGCCAGACGGCGAGCCCAACTGCAAAGGAGACAGCGTCACACCCAGCAAGTGCGATGGCGGGAAAAACCGGGCGTGTGAAGTCAGTGACCGCGACAGCCCGCCAACCGAAGGGGACGGTCCGAAAAAATGTGCATACGCCGGCGTCTGCGGCTGGTAAGCCCACCCCGCCAGGACCGAAGCCGGTAAAAACTAGAACGACGCAGCCGAAACAGCAACGAAAACCAGCTGAAAACCCGGAAGTGAAGTTGCCGGCTGCGGAACCAGAAGATCGGCCGCTTCCACCCATCACGCCGAAAGTGCAAGGAACTCCGTCCATCGTAAGCGGTCGGAGCCATTCGTCGAGGGCTGTGCGGGAACTATGCCAGCTCAAGCTGCAGCAGCTAGCGGAGGAGAAGGCTCTAGAGGACTCCTACTTAGAGCAAAGGTTAGCAGAGAAAAAGTCCCTGGATGCGGCGTACCTGGCAAAGAAGTACGAGCTCCTGGCCGAGGAAGCAGAGCTGTGCGCAGAGAGCGGGGGTTCAACGACATCGAGCTGCACTAGAAGGACGAACCGGACTCACGAGTGGGTCGAAAGCACCCGCGCTACTACGAACGAGGCGATCGCAGTGGCGACAGCTCGCCCACCGTCACTAGCAATGCCAGGAGCAGTGCAGATGAGTTCCACGGTAGCAGAGCAACCCACAGCGCCATTTAGGCCGGAGCGGCAGGTTAGTTGGTTACAATACAGCGACCAGTTTCAGCTGTCCACTTCGCAGATTCAGGCGCGGAAGGCTGTGTCAAGGGAGCTACCCACCTTTAAAGGGGAACCGGAGGGTTGGCCCATGTTTATCGCGGGCTTCCACCACACTACACACATGTGCGGCTACACGCCGGAGGAGAACATCGTGAGGCTCCAGAGCAGTCTCAAAGGCAAGGCGCTGGACACCGTCCGGGCTCTACTAATGCATCCCGAAAACGTCGACCAAGCTATCGAAACGTTGAAGACTAGGTTCGGGCAACCGGAGATAATAGTACATCAGCTGATAGACAACATCAGTCGGCTACCGCCTATCCGAGACGATAATCCAGAGGCGCTGATGGACTTCGCGGTACAGGTTCAGAATTTATGCTCAACCGCAAAGGCTTGCGAAATGAACGAGCACATGTACAACATCACTCTGCTCCACCAGTTGGTGCAAAAACTATCGCCGACTTTGAGACTCAACTGGGCAGAGCAGCGAACTAAGTTGGGTCCTGTGAGCTTAACTGACTTCAGTGCATGGGCTTTCTCTCTCGCCAAAGCTGTACACGCGGTATCTTATAGCCTACCTCGCGCAGAGGAAGCTAGCAAAGTCGCAAGAGAGGTCGCGCACCCCAGACGGCGTGGTAATCCGAGCCCACGGCCAGAGTACAAAGTGTTCACCAACGCGCACACAGAGAGAGCGGTCGAGCGGTGCACGCTGTGTAAAGCAGACTGCCCCGGACTTGCCGACTGCGAACAGTTCCGGAAACTCACGTGGCAGGGGAAGTGGGACTTCGTAAAAAGACACCGAAGGTGTTTTAACTGTCTCGCCCCTATGCACGGACGCTGCAATCGAACGAGCTGCGCGGCGGAAGAGTGCCCCGGGAGACATCACACGCTACTGCACAAACATGAAACCGAGGTAGATGCAAAAAGATCTGAAAATGTAAGCGGAGCATTATCGACGAAGATAACATCACAATTGATCATAACCAAGTGCGAGTGGAAGATGGCGGCAATTGCATTATCGACGAAGATAACATCACAATTGATCATAACCAAGTGCGAGCATTTAAATGCACGGTATGTTCAAAAACTTTCTCAATGCTCAGCAACATGTACCGTCACAGACGCACAGTGCATGACAATCCCGGAAACTTTAGATGTGAACCTTGCAATTACTATTTTCACTCAAAGTTGCAACTGCAACGTCACATCACAATTGATCATAACCAAGTGCGAGCATTTAAATGCACGGTATGTTCAAAAACTTTCTCAATGCTCAGCAACATATGCGGTACATTTTCGTTTGCGATATTTAAAATAGAATATAGAGCTAATCGTCAAACTTAAATCTGCCTATCACCATATACTAGTAACAACAATATACTTAGCACAAATCCCTCCAACTAACAGATTTCTTTACCTGAACTGTGTAGCTACAAATGTTCTTCTCTGATCTTTCAAATCCCCTCAAACTCTGGCATTCCATTATCCTTACAAAACCACATCCACAGCATTAATCGCCAACAATGTCACCACTATCATCCTTTACAGTGAAAACCACAGATCTAATTCAGTAAAGCCGTTGTCCAAAATGTTTCATGTGCATGTAGCAAAAGTGCAAACAATACCTCAAACGCTGGGATTTCAAAAGCTGCCATCCATTTCCCATGTAACGCCTGAACCTGCACATTAAGCGCGGACACGGAGTTTTTAAGGTTCATGTTATTTTAGCTGGACATCCACGTAGGAGTGAGCCACTGTATCGTAGCATCAGAACCGGAACGAACGATTTTTTTTCCTGACCAACCCTGCCAGCAATCCCTGCGCCTTCTCCAGAGCAACTGGCCCAAAGTACAGAGCCGATGGAATGAGAACCAACTCACATACACTGAGGATGTACTGAAGGCACTATCTGGCATTAATACGCTAACACAAAAAGTAAAGGACGTGGTGCAGGCTGGTATGTTGATGAGAAATTATTAATTTAAAGCTGAGTAACAATTGGAGGATGCACTCACCAATAGGGCTACTATGCCAGCACTCGCGCTTTCTTGTAGCAGGTGCCTCGAACCCATCCATTGAAGATTTTTTTGAGGCGACTGGTAATGCTAACGGATAAATGTAGACTTGGCCGTTCTTCATAGTGGTACCCGAGTACTCTGAACTGTTTTGGGGACCCGGCTACATAGTGAGAACAAGAGAGTCTACAGGGGCATTAAAAAAGGTGGATCGGCACGCGTTTTCCTGATCTGGAAATGGTTGGACACCGCTGTCCGCACGGCATAGAATGTCCGTACAAGTCCTGTCAACACCAGCCCCCATCGACCAGTAGAAGCACCTCCACCACCGACCCATCAGCTCAACAAACCCCCCCCCCCTGCCTTCTTCTATCCATCTCCGTCTCTACCTCCGGCATCACTCCTGTTTCAACCACGATCCCTCGCGGAAAAATCCAATAAAAAAAGGCTGGTAAACGATGAAACGGCTCCGAGCATGAGTTTCATTTAATCCACCAGCGCAACCATGGCAACCAAGACAAAGTGACTTAGCTGTCATGTTTTTGGGTCAGCTCGCAGAGATTCAAGCGCACTTTGAGTCAGAGCTGGAGCTAGCGAACCTCCCTAATCAACTCTGCCGGGAATCATTCCGCCCTCTTCAGAGCTACAGACCATACAAAACCAATTTAGAAATATCAAAATTCAGACTACCGCAAGGTGCATGTTTGGGGTGTCTCTGCCGCCTCAACATACATCAATATGCTCATAGCAAACGGTATTAAGCGAAAAAAAACAGGCGGGCCCGTTCGCTTCTCTGTCCGCTGCTGTAAAGCAGACAATCAAGGAATTGGCGTGATTTTAGGTAAGTAATTGCGCTTCATAGTAGTTCGTTTGTATGGAATGGTTAATAATTTTGTTCTAATTACTTTTAATGCAGCCAAATGGATCACGAACGGCTGCCTACCCTGCCCTTTAAGCGGCTACGAGCCGGATGGTAACAAGATCCTCTTACAATTGGACCTCCGCTAGGAGACCTAGCGGAGTCTCGTGTAAATTCTGTTCTTAATTTTTTTACAAAAGTTTGACATTGTATATAACATTTTTCTTTTAGATAGTTTTCATACTTTATATAGTAAGATTTTTATTCCATTTTTTTATTAAATCGATTGAAGCATTAACGTTGGCAGATATTAAAATGCCAAGTAAATTCTTGCCATTAGAAATAGATGTAAATAGGTTCAAAAAAATTGACACAGTAGACTGTTTGATGAGTCTATTGTGTCAGTGTTTTACATTCTATAAGTATACCTCTATTATATGGTCTAGTATTGAAACAGGGACTTCTAAAATAACAATACTTTTCTTAAATTTTGGGTGGCTGAGAGGTTACTAACGTACAACTGTTTCAGAGAAGGTCTGTGGGTGGCAGAACAATTTCTTTGCTAGCTTGCCAAGTCGCAACCAAGCCAAGCAACCTTCTCCCACCACATGGTCTTGCACCTGGTGGACGAGATTCGCTATCTCGGAATTCAATGGTTCTGTGGTGACGCGGATCGTGGGGACCGTCGTGGGTAGATTAAGATCAGGTTAGAAAATTAGATGGAATAGCGGTAAATTAGATGGAATAGAATAAGATGATATCAGGTTAGAAAACTAGATGGATTAGAACGCTCGAGGCATCGGAGCAGAGAGGATTAAAATAAAGACAAGTCGAGTGTCGAGGCACTCAACAGTTCCATTTGAGATTTACTTGCTCAAATGGAACTATCTGATAGTTGAGACGGGTGACCTCTCAGCCACCCATACCAACGGTTTGAGTCTAATGGAAGAGTTAGATCTGTCTGAACACAGTAGAAGCTTAACTGTGAGAAATGGGTGCCGCGTTTGCTCACAATGGAACAATATAACAAAGCATCAATGATTCGAAGAGCTGTTTGCTCGCAACACACAGGATTTTTTGCGTTGATATGAACGGAACACACGAACAACGGGAAAAACGGCCTTTTTCAGGTCCAACAAATTCTAACCCAAAAAGAGTCACTCCGAACTTGCTTGAATAGTTTCGCCTGTTAATCCATTTGTTAAATCCAACGAGATTGCTTTCCCCGTCACTGAGTTACGTCCGAAATTCGTCTTGTACGAATTCTGCCGGAGCGGCGTGGCATTGCGAGGGTTGATGGCACGTTCGGAGCACCTTTCCGAAAATGGGTCCGCATGGCGCCAAGGAGAAGCAAAAATGCGTTCAACAGGTTAGCAAAAGTGCAAACAATACCTCAAACGCTGGGATTTCAAAAGCTGCCATCCATTTCCCATGTAACGCCTGAACCTGCACATTAAGCGCGGACACGGAGTTTTTAAGGTTCATGTTATTTTAGCTGGACAACCACGTAGGAGTGAGCCACTGTATCGTAGCATCAGAACCGGAACGAACGATTTTTTTTCCTGACCAACCCTGCCAGCAATCCCTGCGCCTTCTCCAGAGCAACTGGCCCAAAGTACAGAGCCGATGGAATGAGAACCAACTCACATACACTGAGGATGTACTGAAGGCACTATCTGGCATTAATACGCTAACACAAAAAGTAAAGGACGTGGTGCAGGCTGGTATGTTGATGAGAAATTATTAATTTAAAGCTGAGTAACAATTGGAGGATGCACTCACCAATAGGGCTACTATGCCAGCACTCGCGCTTTCTTGTAGCAGGTGCCTCGAACCCATCCATTGAAGATTTTTTTGAGGCGACTGGTAATGCTAACGGATAAATGTAGACTTGGCCGTTCTTCATAGTGGTACCCGAGTACTCTGAACTGTTTTGGGGACCCGGCTACATAGTGAGAACAAGAGAGTCTACAGGGGCATTAAAAAAGGTGGATCGGCACGCGTTTTCCTGATCTGGAAATGGTTGGACACCGCTGTCCGCACGGCATAGAATGTCCGTACAAGTCCTGTCAACACCAGCCCCCATCGACCAGTAGAAGCACCTCCACCACCGACCCATCAGCTCAACAAACCCCCCCCCCCCCTGCCTTCTTCTATCCATCTCCGTCTCTACCTCCGGCATCACTCCTGTTTCAACCACGATCCCTCGCGGAAAAATCCAATAAAAAAATGCTGGTAAACGATGAAACGGCTCCGAGCATGAGTTTCATTTAATCCACCAGCGCAACCATGGCAACCAAGACAAAGTGACTTAGCTGTCATGTTTTTGGGTCAGCTCGCAGAGATTCAAGCGCACTTTGAGTCAGAGCTGGAGCTAGCGAACCTCCCTAATCAACTCTGCCGGGAATCATTCCGCCCTCTTCAGAGCTACAGACCATACAAAACCAATTTAGAAATATCAAAATTCAGACTACCGCAAGGTGCATGTTTGGGGTGTCTCTGCCGCCTCAACATACATCAGGCCGTTCAGCATAGGATCTTTCACCGGATACATCATTCCGAGGAACAGCGAAGTACTGCGCCCCTTTGTAGGGGAGGCGGCGAATATGCTCATAGCAAACGGTATTAAGCTAAAAAAAACAGGCGGGCCCGTTCGCTTCTCTGTCCGCTGCTGTAAAGCAGACAATCAAGGAATTGGCGTGATTTTAGGTAAGTAATTGCGCTTCATAGTAGTTCGTTTGTATGGAATGGTTAATAATTTTGTTCTAATTACTTTTAATGCAGCCAAATGGATCACGAACGGCTGCCTACCCTGCCCTTTAAGCGGCTACGAGCCGGATGGTAACAAGATCCTCTTACAATTGGACCTCCGCTAGGAGACCTAGCGGAGTCTCGTGTAAATTCTGTTCTTAATTTTTTTACAAAAGTTTGACATTGTATATAACATTTTTCTTTTAGATAGTTTTCATACTTTATATAGTAAGATTTTTATTCCATTTTTTTATTAAATCGATTGAAGCATTAACGTTGGCAGATATTAAAATGCCAAGTAAATTCTTGCCATTAGAAATAGATGTAAATAGGTTCAAAAAAATTGACACAGTAGACTGTTTGATGAGAGTCTATTGTGTCAGTGTTTTACATTCTATAAGTATACCTCTATTATATGGTCTAGTATTGAAACAGGGACTTCTAAAATAACAATACTTTTCTTAAATTTTGGGTGGCTGAGAGGTTACTAACGTACAACTGTTTCAGAGAAGGTCTGTGGGTGGCAGAACAATTTCTTTGCTAGCTTGCCAAGTCGCAACCAAGCCAAGCAACCTTCTCCCACCACATGGTCTTGCACCTGGTGGACGAGATTCGCTATCTCGGAATTCAATGGTTCTGTGGTGACGCGGATCGTGAGGACCGTCGTGGGTAGATTAAGATCAGGTTAGAAAATTAGATGGAATAGCGGTAAATTAGATGGAATAGAATAAGATGATATCAGGTTAGAAAACTAGATGGATTAGAACGCTCGAGGCATCGGAGCAGAGAGGATTAAAATAAAGACAAGTCGAGTGTCGAGGCACTCAACAGTTCCATTTGAGATTTACTTGCTCAAATGGAACTATCTGATAGTTGAGACGGGTGACCTCTCAGCCACCCATACCAACGGTTTGAGTCTAATGGAAGAGTTAGATCTGTCTGAACACAGTAGAAGCTTAACTGTGAGAAATGGGTGCCGCGTTTGCTCACAATGGAACAATATAACAAAGCATCAATGATTCGAAGAGCTGTTTGCTCGCAACACACAGGATTTTTTGCGTCGATATGAACGGAACACACGAACAACGGGAAAAACGGCCTTTTTCAGGTCCAACAAATTCTACCCCAAAAAGAGTCACTCCGAACTTGCTTGAATAGTTTCGCCAATCGCCTGTTTCGCCTGTTAATCCATTTGTTAAATCCAACGAGATTGCTTTCCCCGTCACTGAGTTACGTCCGAAATTCTTCTTGTACGAATTCTGCCGGAGCGGCGTGGCATTGCGAGGGTTGATGGCACGTTCGGAGCACCTTTCCGAAAATGGGTCCGCATGGCGCCAAGGAGAAGCAAAAATGCGTTCAACAGGTTAGCAAAAGTGCAAACAATACCTCAAACGCTGGGATTTCAAAAGCTGCCATCCATTTCCCATGTAACGCCTGAACCTGCACATTAAGCGCGGACACGGAGTTTTTAAGGTTCATGTTATTTTAGCTGGACAACCACGTAGGAGTGAGCCACTGTATCGTAGCATCAGAACCGGAACGAACGATTTTTTTCCTGACCAACCCTGCCAGCAATCCCTGCGCCTTCTCCAGAGTAACTGGCCCAAAGTACAGAGCCGATGGAATGAGAACCAACTCACATACACTGAGGATGTACTGAAGGCACTATCTGGCATTAATACGCTAACACAAAAAGTAAAGGACGTGGTGCAGGCTGGTATGTTGATGAGAAATTATTAATTTAAAGCTGAGTAACAATTGGAGGATGCACTCACCAATAGGGCTACTATGCCAGCACTCGCGCTTTCTTGTAGCAGGTGCCTCGAACCCATCCATTGAAGATTTTTTTGAGGCGACTGGTAATGCTAACGGATAAATGTAGACTTGGCCGTTCTTCATAGTGGTACCCGAGTACTCTGAACTGTTTTGGGGACCCGGCTACATAGTGAGAACAAGAGAGTCTACAGGGGCATTAAAAAAGGTGGATCGGCACGCGTTTTCCTGATCTGGAAATGGTTGGACACCGCTGTCCGCACGGCATAGAATGTCCGTACAAGTCCTGTCAACACCAGCCCCCATCGACCAGTAGAAGCACCTCCACCACCGACCCATCAGCTCAACAAACCCCCCCCCCCCCCCTGCCTTCTTCTATCCATCTCCGTCTCTACCTCCGGCATCACTCCTGTTTCAACCACGATCCCTCGCGGAAAAATCCAATAAAAAAAGGCTGGTAAACGAGTGCTCCCACAGTGGTGGGAGTGAGTGGGAGGGCCGGCTGCACCAGCGGATTAGCCTGAAAAGGAACGGATTGCCGTTGGTGTGGCAGAGGGCCGGAGACCGTTTAGGTTAATAAATGGTTGTTCTAAAATGAAACGGCTCCGAGCATGAGTTTCATTTAATCCACCAGCGCAACCATGGCAACCAAGACAAAGTGACTTAGCTGTCATGTTTTTGGGTCAGCTCGCAGAGATTCAAGCGCACTTTGAGTCAGAGCTGGAGCTAGCGAACCTCCCTAATCAACTCTGCCGGGAATCATTCCGCCCTCTTCAGAGCTACAGACCATACAAAACCAATTTAGAAATATCAAAATTCAGACTACCGCAAGGTGCATGTTTGGGGTGTCTCTGCCGCCTCAACATACATCAATATGCTCATAGCAAACGGTATTAAGCGAAAAAAAACAGGCGGGCCCGTTCGCTTCTCTGTCCGCTGCTGTAAAGCAGACAATCAAGGAATTGGCGTGATTTTAGGTAAGTAATTGCGCTTCATAGTAGTTCGTTTGTATGGAATGGTTAATAATTTTGTTCTAATTACTTTTAATGCAGCCAAATGGATCACGAACGGCTGCCTACCCTGCCCTTTAAGCGGCTACGAGCCGGATGGTAACAAGATCCTCTTACAATTGGACCTCCGCTAGGAGACCTAGCGGAGTCTCGTGTAAATTCTGTTCTTAATTTTTTTACAAAAGTTTGACATTGTATATAACATTTTTCTTTTAGATAGTTTTCATACTTTATATAGTAAGATTTTTATTCCATTTTTTTATTAAATCGATTGAAGCATTAACGTTGGCAGATATTAAAATGCCAAGTAAATTCTTGCCATTAGAAATAGATGTAAATAGGTTCAAAAAAATTGACACAGTAGACTGTTTGATGAGTCTATTGTGTCAGTGTTTTACATTCTATAAGTATACCTCTATTATATGGTCTAGTATTGAAACAGGGACTTCTAAAATAACAATACTTTTCTTAAATTTTGGGTGGCTGAGAGGTTACTAACGTACAACTGTTTCAGAGAAGGTCTGTGGGTGGCAGAACAATTTCTTTGCTAGCTTGCCAAGTCGCAACCAAGCCAAGCAACCTTCTCCCACCACATGGTCTTGCACCTGGTGGACGAGATTCGCTATCTCGGAATTCAATGGTTCTGTGGTGACGCGGATCGTGAGGACCGTCGTGGGTAGATTAAGATCAGGTTAGAAAATTAGATGGAATAGCGGTAAATTAGATGGAATAGAATAAGATGATATCAGGTTAGAAAACTAGATGGATTAGAACGCTCGAGGCATCGGAGCAGAGAGGATTAAAATAAAGACAAGTCGAGTGTCGAGGCACTCAACAGTTCCATTTGAGATTTACTTGCTCAAATGGAACTATCTGATAGTTGAGACGGGTGACCTCTCAGCCACCCATACCAACGGTTTGAGTCTAATGGAAGAGTTAGATCTGTCTGAACACAGTAGAAGCTTAACTGTGAGAAATGGGTGCCGCGTTTGCTCACAATGGAACAATATAACAAAGCATCAATGATTCGAAGAGCTGTTTGCTCGCAACACACAGGATTTTTTGCGTCGATATGAACGGAACACACGAACAACGGGAAAAACGGCCTTTTTCAGGTCCAACAAATTCTACCCCAAAAAGAGTCACTCCGAACTTGCTTGAATAGTTTCGCCTGTTAATCCATTTGTTAAATCCAACGAGATTGCTTTCCCCGTCACTGAGTTACGTCCGAAATTCGTCTTGTACGAATTCTGCCGGAGCGGCGTGGCATTGCGAGGGTTGATGGCACGTTCGGAGCACCTTTCCGAAAATGGGTCCGCATGGCGCCAAGGAGAAGCAAAAATGCGTTCAACAGGTTAGCAAAAGTGCAAACAATACCTCAAACGCTGGGATTTCAAAAGCTGCCATCCATTTCCCATGTAACGCCTGAACCTGCACATTAAGCGCGGACACGGAGTTTTTAAGGTTCATGTTATTTTAGCTGGACAACCACGTAGGAGTGAGCCACTGTATCGTAGCATCAGAACCGGAACGAACGATTTTTTTCCTGACCAACCCTGCCAGCAATCCCTGCGCCTTCTCCAGAGCAACTGGCCCAAAGTACAGAGCCGATGGAATGAGAACCAACTCACATACACTGAGGATGTACTGAAGGCACTATCTGGCATTAATACGCTAACACAAAAAGTAAAGGACGTGGTGCAGGCTGGTATGTTGATGAGAAATTATTAATTTAAAGCTGAGTAACAATTGGAGGATGCACTCACCAATAGGGCTACTATGCCAGCACTCGCGCTTTCTTGTAGCAGGTGCCTCGAACCCATCCATTGAAGATTTTTTTGAGGCGACTGGTAATGCTAACGGATAAATGTAGACTTGGCCGTTCTTCATAGTGGTACCCGAGTACTCTGAACTGTTTTGGGGACCCGGCTACATAGTGAGAACAAGAGAGTCTACAGGGGCATTAAAAAAGGTGGATCGGCACGCGTTTTCCTGATCTGGAAATGGTTGGACACCGCTGTCCGCACGGCATAGAATGTCCGTACAAGTCCTGTCAACACCAGCCCCCATCGACCAGTAGAAGCACCTCCACCACCGACCCATCAGCTCAACAAACCCCCCCCCCTGCCTTCTTCTATCCATCTCCGTCTCTACCTCCGGCATCACTCCTGTTTCAACCACGATCCCTCGCGGAAAAATCCAATAAAAAAATGCTGGTAAACGATGAAACGGCTCCGAGCATGAGTTTCATTTAATCCACCAGCGCAACCATGGCAACCAAGACAAAGTGACTTAGCTGTCATGTTTTTGGGTCAGCTCGCAGAGATTCAAGCGCACTTTGAGTCAGAGCTGGAGCTAGCGAACCTCCCTAATCAACTCTGCCGGGAATCATTCCGCCCTCTTCAGAGCTACAGACCATACAAAACCAATTTAGAAATATCAAAATTCAGACTACCGCAAGGTGCATGTTTGGGGTGTCTCTGCCGCCTCAACATACATCAGGCCGTTCAGCATAGGATCTTTCACCGGATACATCATTCCGAGGAACAGCGAAGTACTGCGCCCCTTTGTAGGGGAGGCGGCGAATATGCTCATAGCAAACGGTATTAAGCTAAAAAAAAACAGGCGGGCCCGTTCGCTTCTCTGTCCGCTGCTGTAAAGCAGACAATCAAGGAATTGGCGTGATTTTAGGTAAGTAATTGCGCTTCATAGTAGTTCGTTTGTATGGAATGGTTAATAATTTTGTTCTAATTACTTTTAATGCAGCCAAATCTAATGGAAGAGTTAGATCTGTCTGAACACAGTAGAAGCTTAACTGTGAGAAATGGGTGCCGCGTTTGCTCACAATGGAACAATATAACAAAGCATCAATGATTCGAAGAGCTGTTTGCTCGCAACACACAGGATTTTTTGCGTCGATATGTAACAATGGACGAAACATGGATTCACCATTTAACTCCTGAGTCAAGCCGCCAGTCAACTGAAAAATATACGACTGGCGAAAGCCGCTCCAGGCGTCCAAAAGCACAACAGTCAGCCGGCAAAGTGTTGGCGTCCGTATTCTGCGATTCGAATGGTGTTATACTACATGGAGTTATTGGATCGTTTGAAGGCTGAAATAGCGAAAAAATGCCCACATATTTTGAAGAAGAAAGCCATCTTTCATCAAGACAACGCGCCATGTCACACATCAATCAAAACGATGACCAAGTTCAACAAAGGCTTCCAATTGCATTTGCATCCCCTACACTCGCCGGATCTAGGCCCCCCGTGTCTATTGGCTCTTTTCGGATCTCAAAAAGATGCTCCAGGGGAAAAGAAAGAAGCCATTATTCAAAACAAAAATCGCTGGTCTACGTCAAATGCAGCCATTGGTCTCGAAAATATAAGATGAATTCTTGGACGATCACGAAAAGGCAATGAAGAAAAAATAGGAACTAAAATTCATGAACTATATTACTTCGCAAAACTTCACAAGAAATTAGGCAAGAATTTAACGTTAATGTTGGTAAATCAACTACAACGAAGATAATAAGGGAATTTACAAACTCCCTTAAAATAATTCACCTATACCCCGAAAGGTCAAATGTGCAGAATGTATCAAAGAGATACGGAAAGTGTATGCAATTCGGTTTACGGATCCCAAAGAATTTGGGTAGAATCCCAAAGGCCGGAATAATTTTAGTTGATGAAGTTTGCTTCAAAGTAGCATGCGTGTAATAAGAGGCAGTTCAAGTGTTGGTAGCAGGGCTGTATAGGTTGTTCCGCAACCTAAAAATACATTTTTACATACAAAATTCTACACAATCACATTTGGAATCCGCCAGCACGGTCTGGGAGAAAAAACGCAAAGGTACAAGAAGACGAAGGTTTTCATCACTGGTGCAACCATGAGTGCATGATTGTACAGAGAAGACGGGCCTCAGAAGAGAATTTTCCTTTCATTTCTTTGCTTAGATATAAGCTATTCTATGTGGCCCAATTCTAACTGGTACATTCTTCACAATTTTAGAAAGCTGCGGGAACCAACTACAATCTCACTGAACGTAAACATTGACAGCATGTCTGTGTTCCGTGTTCCACTACGACACAGTTCTGGCCAATGTTAATAAACATTCACATACATATGTTTAGTTTGTTAATGATAACATCTCTACTTCAGGAGAAGAGAAAAATTATTTGAATCCATTTATAACTTCTTTTGCATCTTGTACAACTCTGACCGATCGAACTTCAAGTTCTAACAAATCGTTTGCATATCGGGTTTACGTCGTACCTCCAACAACCAGGTTGCTACAGGAGCTACGCGAGCTCCGGTCGCGGGCCTCCACGCTGTTGGAAGCCTTACCGTTACCCCTGCGTAGTACGCTTCCGACAGCTCCTCCATCATCCCGCGCATCCCGCTTCCTTCCCCGTGTTTGCTTAATTTCTCTTTAAGAATTGAAACGCACTTACAACGCTCGGTGCGCGAAAACGCATGATAAGAAAGCAGAAAGGCCGTCGGGAAAACGGTCAGGGGTAGTCGTAGGTAGTCACGGCGGCTACGGGCCCGTTGCCGTTGGCTTTCAAGGGAACCGGAAGCTGCATCCTCAGCGAGAGGGTCCACGCGGAAAAAGAAGACTTTGTCAAAGAACAGCAAGGCTCTAACGACGTAAAGTTGATCCGGCTGGTGGCACAGGACCGCGACCGACAACAGCATTTGCGGAGATCAAAGCGGAGATGTCGCTGGCATTGCGAGACAAGGCTCTCTCTCCAGCCACCTGGCCAACGGGTTTTGTCTTCCGCGATTTTTGCGACTACGGTAGGGATACCATAGATAGCCACTGGTGAAAATTTGAATATTTTTTTCTTTTTTTAGGCAAATGCGGCTGAACCGCTTTAAGAAGCGTCGCTCCTTTCTCTGCATTGACCTTTTTTTTTTTCAACACATGCCAACGTGATCCGTTCGCCAGAACTCTCTTTTATGCGGAAATGCCACAGTACTACACATGGAATACGTTCAGGAAAATGATCCAGAGAAAAAAGCACCAACACTTGGTACTTCGACATGCGAATGTTTTTCCATCTGATGCTACTGGACAAATTTATACAGTGAATCCATCTCACGATGAATGTTTTTATCTCCGTTACTTTTGATAAATGTTCGCGAACCAACATCAGTTGAATTTCTTCGCACAGTGGATAGTGCAGTTCAGTTCGGCCTATCGAGAGGCCTGTCAACGTTTACGTTTGATAGAAAACGACGCACACTGGGATTTCATGCTTGCCGAAGTTATTGCGACGGCGGCAGCAATGCAAATTCGTGCACTGTTTGTAATAATTTCGACCTGCTTTTCAATTATATCCGAAACGACTGTGAAACAAATACAAGAACGGCATGGCTGATGACATTTTGAATCGCGTTCGAACAGTAACATCAAATAAAGAACTTAAAATAACCGAGAATATCCGGAATGAAGATCATGGTCATAATTGATAACCGAAGATCCGAATCAGGTTGAGAACGACTTCTTTGCTGGTGTCTACCTGTACAGCCGTTGCATGACGGCCAGCAACCCAATACAGAAGGATTTGGTATATTTGCTCGACTTGTTTAATGTCGCCCGGCAGAAGGTGAGCTTGTCTAACCGTAGCGCAACGTAAATTGTAACGATATCGTTGCGTATTATGTTCTTTCCAGTTCGAAGCAATCCGGGCCGAGCATGAAGTGACACGGGCTATGTTTGCGAACAGCGACGATGAAGGTCAGTCGGAGTTCGAAGGAGGTGAACGCCGGGAGGTGTTGATCCGTGCAGCGGGTCTGCCCCGCAGCTCCCCAGTGTCTAAGCGATCGGAGGTGGAGGACATCCTGTTGGAGTCGCTCCCAGTCGATAAGCTTGGCGTGCAGTTTTACTATTCCCTCGTCCACATGGTAGGCATGATCGGCACCAAAACTGGGTAAGTCATCACCAGCGGCCACAAACGCTCTGTCTCTCTCTTTCCCTTTCCCGCTCCAGAGTCTAACACATCACCGATCATTAATTCTTATTTTTTTATACAGGACGGAGGCGTTCACGCAGTGTGTAGAGCAACTGCTGCGTGATTCCCGGCGGCTGCTGACAACCATTGCTAACCCAGGAATGAGGGTGCTGGAAATCAGTGCCCTACGAATGATATTCGCCGTGGAGAAGGCGAAACATTCAGCCAAAGGTAGGTGTTACCATATTTGCTATTACCAGAAATTTTTGACGTACCTTAACCAGGCGGCTCCTCATATCGTATTGTTTCGTGGTAACGAGTTAATTAACGTTGCCCCAACCTTCCCGGCACTACGCTTAAGCGCGCTAGGAGGCTTCACGCGTGTGAGCATCATCTCGTAGCACCGGATGCACGATCAGAAAAGCGAGCAGGAAAAACCGGATATGGCGAAAGATGGTGGAATGCAGGGCGAGTCGGATGGGTCGGTTTGTCTCGTATGGTCGTGCGGTACGGAAGTCTCGAAATTAAGGGGGGAGTAGTGTTATATATCCGTAGTGCACATTGGGTGGCTATGTTGCAACTATAAAAGAGCGGCTACGCACAATCATGAGTTCAGATAACTGTGAATAAACGCTCGATACACAATTTATGTGTTTTCAAGTTGTGAGGACAGTAATGAATCATCAAAAAAGGATGTATTAAACAAATTTGGCATTTTTTTAAATGGGTCGCCAAATGGAGCTGGGAGAATGTTTATGATTTCTTTGTTGTTGGCCACAATACGTGTCAGATCACAAATCGCGCTTGCAGTTGCTACATCAGGAAGGGCAGCAACGTCATTGGAAGGTCGTCGAACGCCACATTCAATTATGAAGCTACCATTGAATCTACAATTATTAAATGATAGAAAATATCGAAATCTTCTGCTATGACAAAAGTTCTGCAGGAATGTTTCATTAGACATTCCTCCATCAAGAAACGAGCATTGGAAAGAAACATCGGAAGTTCTTTCGGGGAAGCAATGATTTTGGTTGGTCGGCGATTTTGGCCCAACACTACGATTCCTCGATCAACAGCAGCGGATCTAATTTGTGGGAATATGTTAAAAACTGTTAGTGACATCGAGTGATACGTTAAAAACTGATATTAGATAAGAATTTATGAGTTACAATGGCAGTGTTATTCGTGCATTTCGAAAATTTGTTGCTGAGATGAAATCACGCATTCACCGATGAACTTTTGCTGAACAGACAGAAACTTTTCAAATCAATGTAAAATTTCCTGGACACTGTTGATAAAGAAAATATACACAACGATCCTGATAAGGTAAAAGCCTTTTTGAATAAAGTGAAACCATCGAATATATAAGAGGTTCGGCCATTTGTTGGCCATCGATAAACTACAACGCTAAATTTTGTCCAAATTTAAAATCCTTTGCAGGAACTGCTGAAGGATGGCGTTAAATTTTTTTGGGCGATACAAAAGCAACAAAAAACGTATTTGGACAGATTATACGGCAACTAATTTCCTATCTCGTTATCCATTAAAAGAGACAGAGGATGATACAGATTATATAAAACTTGAAGGCGGATCTCTCCGAGTTTCATAAGTTTCATTGAATTAGCGACTCGTTCGTTAGTTGAAAGAAACAACTGCTAATTGAAGGTCACGGTTCCGGTTGAAGGGAAGGTGTGGAGCAGGGTGTTCTTTTGAGGACACCACATTGTTGTGCCCTATAAATTGCCTACAAGTATGCTCCAGGAGCTAAATTACGTTCTTCTATAAATAATTAAATGGGAGCTAGTGTTACATATTCGTAGTGTGTAGGGCACATTGATTGCTATGTGCTTGGTTATGAAAGGGATAGCATCTAATGTTAAGTCTTTTAGTTCAAGCCATGGGCCAAGGTGTATGAAATATGTGATAAATATGGAATATGATATCAACGAGTACTTATCGATGACGGCAAGCTGAATCAACTCATTATTGCACCAATAGGGTGTCTCCTGTGCGTGGTACAGCGTCCTTGCCCCTGCAAGCAACATGCAATTTTCGTGACCACCGTCGTTGGTAGAATCGATTCACCGATACTCTTGATTGTCGAGCTAAAACAAGTTGCTTAAAGACAAAAATTGTGTTAATAAATCATAATTAATGATTATACAGTTTGGTAGCATGTGTACACCTTATTACCTCTGGCATTTTGCTGATTCTGTTTGCTCATAGCAAATGCCCCCGGATTAAAGACTTTCTTCATGTTGGATTATGCCCAGGCGTCCCAACAGCATTTGTAGCGAGAGATCATCGGCTTAGCTGCACATGGGTTAATCTGTGCTCCAACGTTACGGAACACAGTTAAGGACGAGGATCTTTCCTGAAAACAGAATATACAAGTACGTAAATGTCTACGGTATTCTCTTGGTGTTCGCTACAACACCAGTAAAATCCTCAAGGCCATCGATGATCACACCACATGGGTCACACATGCAAAATTATTTCACTTGCAATGCGCAGCTTAAATGAAAATCAAAGAGCGCATTGCTTTTAATTTGCCCGAAATAGCGAATGGAAGGAATGGACGAGGCACGGCTAGTTTTCAACGCCCATCAATAAGAATACATTTTGTTACTTGAAAAATATTAAGTACGAAATTGTCACAATCTGGGAATGCGCTCAGAATGAGAAATTATTCAAACCATATTATCCAAACCCACGCCTAATTCCTATAGCAATGCGATATTAACTAAAAACAGGATGAAAAGGATTCGGCTATTAGATAATAGGGTTGGAAAATTTATGACTAACCGCTGCTTATCAAAAGGATACAATATAACTTACCATCAAATTAATTACACCACAATTGAAACAACACTTTTTCGTTTTCCTAGAAAGGGGCACTGCCTCCGTCAAGTGCAAAAATGGCCGCGCAAATCACACCGAACCACACCTCGCAAAGAGCAGAACAAAATTGATCGAACACGAGCATGCTGCGCCTTCTTTGCTCGATTGTGGCGAGCTAGTCGATGAACGGTTTTGGAGGGAACGCGCGATCCCATAAGCTAGCAATTTCAGATTTGCGCATTGGAGTAAATGAGAAAGACGATGAGACAACTCTATCCATGGTCGTTGAAAATCGAGTTTGGAAATCGATTTTACGTTTTAAGTTACAAATTCAAAATCATTCAGGAATTCAATTCTATGCAATAAAATAGGGATACAGAATATTTTTTGTGAATTCAAAATAGCTCTCAAAGTGGAAAATTCGAGAATCAAGTTTCATCGATCGAAAGTAGAGTTGTCTCATCAGCTATCTCATTTACTCCAATGCGCAGATATCGATTCGCTGAAACTCGATCAATCAGCTACTCTAGCTTATGGGATACCGTGTTCCCTCCAAAAGCGTTCATCGACTAGCTCGCCACAATCGAGCAAAGAAGGCGCAGCCAGCTCGTGTTCGATCGATTTTGTTCTGCTCTTTGCGAGGTGTGGTTCGGCGTGGTTTGCGCGGCCATTTTTGCACTTGACGGAGGCAGTGCCACTTTCTAGGAAAACGAAAAAGTGTTGTTTCAATTGTGGTGTAATTAATTTGATGGTAAGTTATATTGTATCCTTTTGATAAGCAGCGGTTAGTCATAAATTTTGCAAACCTATTATCTAATAGCCGGATCACTTTAATCCTGTTTTTAGTTAATATCGCATTGCTATAGGAATTAGGCGTGGGTTTGGATAATATGGTTTGAATAATTTCTCACTCTGAGCGCATTCCCAGATTGTGACAATTTTGTACTTACTATTTTTCAAGGAACAAAATGTATTCTTATTGATGGGCGTTGAAAACTAGCCGTGCCTCGTCCATTCCTTCCATTCGCTATTTCCGGCAAATTTAAAGCAATGCGCTCTTTGATGTTCATTTAAGCTGCGCAGTACAAGTGAAATAATTTTGCATGGGGTATCAATGTGGTGTGATCAATGATGGCCTTGAGGATTGTGCTGGTGTTGTAGCGAAAACCAAGAGAAAATCGTAGTCATTCACGTACTTGTATGTTCTGTTCTAAGGAAAGAGCTCCATCCTTAATGGTGTTCCGTGCGTTGGTCTACAGAATAGCCCGTGTGCACCTCGGAAGATGATCTCTCGCAACAAATACTCCAGGGACGCCTGGGCAATCCAACGTGAAGAAAGTCTTTAACCCGGGGGCAATTGCTATGAGTAAAAAGAAACAGCCAAATTCCAGAGGTAATAAGGTGTACACATGCTACCAAAGTGTATAATCATTAATTATGATTTATTAATACATTTTTTGTCTTTAACCAACTTGTTTTAGCTCGACAATCAAGAGTATCGGTGAATCGATTATACCAACGACGGTCACGTATATTGTATGCTGCTTGCAGGGGCAAGGACGCTGTACCACGCACAGGAGACACCCTATTGGTGCAATAATGAGTTGATTCAGCTTGCCGTCATCGATAGGTACTCGTTGATATCATATTCCATATTTATCACATATTTCATACATATTGCGGGTCCATGGCTTGAACAAGAACACTGAACCCTAGATGTCACAATAGACGATCAGCAGTGCTTACATCTATTACGAATTGATTTATGCATTCACGAAAGGAGGAGACCGATGTATTAAGGTCGGATAGACTGGATTTAGCATTAATCTTTTGGAATGCAAAAGCAAATGCGTTCGATTCGTCTAGCGATAGTTCGACTGAACATACTAAATCTAAGCAAGCTGACGCGATATGACTCGGTTTTAGTAAGTTTGTCTGCCACTTCTTAATAGATAAGGGAAGCAGGAAGTTCTGCTCGAACACTGCATGCTTCGCTTAGTCTCTCGATGAACAATTCCATCATCTTATGGCTGATGAATCTATCAGGGCAATTTTTTTGGAAAGTTTCTCATCATTTGAACACTTTGTTAACGAATCTATGTATTTATATCTTTTTCTTATTTTTATTTTTACGCTATTGCATCGCAGGAGTATTGTTCGTTTAGAATCTGACAACTAGTATTGAACAAACACCTCGGACTTCTCTAGGGTGTAATATTAATCTGACTTAGGAAATGATCTTGTTCAACAGTCGCATAATATGTTTGTTCTGCCTAAACTAAATTTGTCTACCCCATTTGCTATTTCCAGTCCACGAACAATTCTGCGGAAATCTACGAATATGAAGAGGCGAGCCGCCAATTCTATGGCCACTGTTTGTTCCTGTCCGTTAAACTGCGTCTACACGACAGCGGGTAGGTAAATATTTTTTGTAGTAAAGCTCCTGTGCGTTCAAAAGTTCGGTGAATTTATTATCGTGTAAGAAGGCACGAAGAGTTTTTTATGGCCAGAAGCCTTTCACACCTTGACGATTTCATTTTCACTCTCCCCTGTAGAACATGAATAGTGAACAGGCGCAGCTAATTTATCAACTGCTGGGAAGCTGGTTGACCTTTTTAAGATTAGATTTATTACGTGGGCGAAGCCGCCCCACGCGTCTTAGGATGCGGCCAATGTTAATGGAACGAAATGAGCAAGTGGGCCGATTCATTCAGTCAGTTTTGAGCGAGGAGACTGAGGCCTCCTTGATCAGATACATGAGGATGACTAAGGAGGATTTCAAATATATCCTGGCGTTAATCGCGCCAAAAATAAGGCGACAAGACACGGCAATGCGCCTTGCAATAACAGCGAGGGATAAATTTATCGTTACAATGAGATATCTTGCTACCGGCGAAGATTATGGTAGTTTGGAGTTATCGTACAGGGTAAGTATATAATCTTGCTTCATTATAAATTAAGGATATATAATACATTTATTGGAAATATTGCAGATTTCAAGACAATCAATTTCACTATTCATTCCCGAAGTGTGCGACAGTTTAATCATTCTCCTTCGCGATTACGTAAAGGTACATTATTTATAGTATAGTAAATATTGTATTATTTATGTTGGTAGCTGCTGCAACTAGCCGTTAGACTGTACGATACGTTTTCACTGCGCTCAGCCGATCTGCGCGGTTCAGGGTAAATGTAGTGTTCTATTTGCCATACGAGGTCCTTGTTGTATTATAGTGTTGCATTAGCTATATTAAAGTTGCTTTGGCTAGTAGCGCTATGTTTGTGCGTACAACAATTTATAGCGATGTAAAAGATCTTCCAACAACACTCAAGATATGCAGAAACGTAAAGACACGACTATTCGTTTGAATCGGGTATTTAAGTTCATTTGTTTTTCATTTGTATATTACATCACGTATAAAAATTAAAAAAAAAGCAATTCCTTACTTAGATAATAACAAAGCAAAAGAAGAACGATATTTTAGTGAATTAATAATACGGAATATAATACAACTATTGAAAAAATAATTACCCATATACACTAATCCTAGCGGATTCCATGCTTTTCGAACAGTCGATTCTCCTTCTCAGGATACATCAGTTTCTCGAATTGTTCTTCTTGGCCGCCATCGTCACAAATCTGGAACCTTCAGTCTCGGGTGTAAACAGAGCTTCGTTTAATTTTTCCGCCATTTGCTACAGACCGGAGACAGTCTTCGTCACCTCCTCGTTGTACGTTAAATTGAGTTCATTCCATCAGTGCTTCTGATTTTGCGCCCCGATGCGCGGTGGAGTGACCATCGTTGACGGCGAAGGGGCCGTCGTTGGAGACGGAGGGGTCGATGATAGGTCGTATAATAGGAGTGAGGGACATTGGCAGACTGGTTCTAGCTGCCGCTAGCATCGGTTTTCGTTTGGATGGTCCAGGTATCGGTAGCATAGGTTTTCGTTGGGATGTCTTTTGTGTGGCATGGTTTTGTTGTGCCAGTGTTGTCACCTGGCACGTAGAGGGGGCGTTGATTCGGGTTGGTTAAGATAAAAAAGAAAGGAATATGGTTAGGTTGTTCTTATATGACTAATATTAGCACTACTAAGTATTCGTTCTGCAATATTTACGAACAAATTTTTTAGTTAATGTATATTTTCAATTATGTTTTGCAGCTTCCAGCTACAAACGATGAATGGTTACGTGTATCGGCGACATTTCAAGACAGATGGCAATTCCCGCATGCTATAGGAGCTATAGATGGAAAACGTATCCTCATAAAAAACCCCAATTTTTCGGGGTCAGATAACTTCAATTACAAGCAGTTCTGTAGTATCGTCTTGTTGGCCATAGTTGATGCAAATTCTAATTTTATTTTCGCTGACGTTGGATATAAAGGTCGCATTTCTGATGGCGGTGTTTTACGCTACTCTTCTCTGTACAGAATGCTTGAAAATAATTTACTACAAATACCGGATCCAGAATGCTTGACAAATGAACCACCATCATCTATTAAAGTGCCTTATATGCTTTTAGGCGACAAGGCATTTGCCTTTACAACATACTGCTTAAGACCTTTTGAAGGAAATACACGGTCGGGATCCGTTAAAAGAATATTCAATAACCGGCACTCCAGAGCGCGCATGACTGTAGAGATGGCGTTCCGAATGTTGTCAGCTAGATTTCGAGTGCTAAGAACGGTCATGGAGCAAGATACAGACACCGGAAGCAAAATTGTGCTAGCCACAATCTACGTGCACAATTTTATACGAAGAGGACTGGAGCAGAAATCAACTGACAGCTACCAACACGACGTTGATACCAACGACCCTAACGGTCTTCAAGAACCACTGCCAGGTGTATATCATCGTCCAAGCGATAATCTCTTGGAAATGCGCATGTATTTGGCTCAACGCTTTGCAATGAACAATGAAGAATGTGTGAAGTATGTGTGAAAATTACTTATGATGTAGTCCGGCATAGTTGTTGCGAACGAACTAAGTCCATGAAATCTATCCATAATATTCCACACAACCCCAACGTAAAATTGGGAAATAAAGGACTTTCTGCGTACTTCAGGAAACTTCACCGCGCATTCACGAACCATAATTCTTAAATATATCAAACTAATATATTCTTAAAACACAATACAACTCGCCGTGTCGATTGAGGATCCCGCATCGAAGGTGTCCTGAAGAAACGACATGGCCTCAAACACGAACCATGTCGGTTTTGCAACCGAACTAACAGCTGTTGGAGGGAAACCATGTTTCTTTAAAGGAAATGGTAACTATTTATACATGTTCTTATGTAAATTGGATCACCTACCGCTACCCGTCACCATAGTTTTATAAATATTTTTATTTATTATTATTTCTAGTGGTCCGGTACGACGCTTGCAGCGCCTTCCATTTCCTTCGATTTCTATCGCAAATAGCCGGATTGCCCTATTTGCGCTCCTATGTGGCCTCCCACACGTCACCCTGCCGGAATGTATTCCTGTACAAAGCATCCACCCTATCCCATAGTCATGGGTAGCATTCAACTAAATTAATGAACTGAAGAGCACCTTTCCTTCTCCATGTAGAGAACGGATTCAGGAAGAAACGAACACTATAGTGAGCGGAATTTGAGAGCAAAATCCGTTGACTCCGCACGATCGTCGCCCGCGTTGGCCACAGTGCATCGTGGCCGAGCACTTGGCTAAACACATGCATTTTACTCATATCGTACTATATCCCAAATTTATACACTTTATTTCATCAACATTTTAACCTGAAACATGAAACTCGAGTTTAAAATATTGCACGCATGTAGTAGTATCACCAGAATACTTCATTTGTCAGACTACTTTTGAACATTTGCTATAACGAATGTTACACAATTTTTTTTTTAATTTTTATAACGGCTTTCAACTCGTAACATATTCGGCAAGTACACGCGTGGTTTCGTCACGAATTATCTCAGCTGTATGACACTTATTCAATTCATTTACTATTAGCATCCGTAGAATCATGTATGACTCTGCTATGAACCGTGCGGGTTTTTTCATTTTCGAGACTTTCCGTGTAATTGATCCATCCTTTTTCTCTTGTAGAAAACTGCTTTTACTGATAGCATCTCCGTACCTATTTTGCGATCAATTGATGGTACTTCTAGCGCATTAGTATGAATTTGCAGTAGATCTTTCAGACCAGGTTGGTCCAATGCGTTAAATGGGAAACCTTTCGCATCATTTTTACGAAAAGTTCTGCTAGCAAATCGATATCTGAATAGATACAATAGGTATCGTTACTGTTCTGTGGAAGGTTCTGTTGCGCATCTCAGCATTCCATTGATATGTTGTATTACTCAAAGTGCATTTCCAGGATATCATTTAAGAAAAAAATAAATTTATTGAATTAGCATCGACTATGTTTTTTTCATTCTATTTCAATAAAAATATGCTTATTTCCTCGATATACATTTGATGGATTATTGGATGCGGCCAGACGAACCCCCGTCGTTGTTATTCGTCACTTAACCCTAAACAGCAGAATTAAACGTTCCTTGTTCAGGTATTAAGTAGATTTTTTTATTCCACGAACATCACATTCTACGACATCCGACTTGCACAACACTTGTTTCCATTTATTTTCGTATTGAATTGATTCGATTCGTGTTGAAGAAGGTCAATATATTGTTCTACAATCAAACGCTTATGATATCGTTCTTGTTCCTATCAGCCTGAGTTATGCTATCCTCACCATCACTGTTACTCGGCCGGCTCGCTCACTCCTGTGGCTGTCCGCGAAGGACGACAGCCAGGCCGGACACGAATAACGGAAAACAAACCGTCGGCAGCCAACTCTCAGTTGCCCCTCTCGCCCCCCTGGGCCTATGGAGCGTGCCGGATTTTCGCGCTCTGGAATAGTTTCGGATAATTAGGCTCGGCTCTAGTTCCTCCTCTCTTTCGGGAGGCTATAAGCTCTGCCAAGGACTCTACACAGTGATGTTCTGTTTCAAAATCCCGTTTATTCCTCGTTCCGGCCCCCCTTTTATATTAGGGCCGGACGAGGTCCTGTCCCCCCGGGACACACTTCCCATAACGCGTGGGTGTTCTTGTCTAAACTATAATCCGTCATCCCGGCGATCGTTATCACTTTCTTCTCACTCGCCCGGAGGTAGGCCACCGCGTAACAATCACAAATTGGCCAAAAGTGGGTTTTCTGTTGGTTACTATCAGTTGACAAATGACAGCCAAAGCACGCGGTTGAACAAGTTCCAAGAAAGCAACAAAACCATGCTTGGCAACCATTAAAGCAATCAAAGACGCCGGAAGAAGTTTCTTGTGGAGTGGAGACCTGCAAACAGCCGAAGAGTGAAAAAAAACCATGAAAAAGAGGGCCTGGGAAGAAAGTGATGAGGGTGGTAGACCCCGGGGGGCGTATCCCCCTACGCAATGACTTCGTTCTCTTCGTGGGGAGCCCAAGAGAAAAGAAAAGGAAGAAAAACACGCAAAAACCTTTCCTCCTAAAGGGGGAGAACACCGACGATGGAGATCAGATTATGCTCATTGAAACAGTGGATATAGGAAAGAACCTATCGTACGTTAATCCGTTCCTGCTGGGGAAAACAATTGAATCAGCAATAGGCGAGAAGCCACTAGAAGCAAGAAGATTACGGGATGGAAAGATTCTTGTTCGCTTGAGCTGCTTGAGAAAGCTTGAGAAGCTAAAAGCAATCCAATGGAGAAAAGAATCGATCCCTATCAGGGTGATTGAACACCCTACTTTGAATCTATTAAAAGGAGTGATAAGATGCGAGGACATCGCATTCATCAAGGAAGAGGAGATCCTGGAGGGAATGAATGCGCAAGGTGTTACAGAGGTGCAAATAATCAAGAGAAAGGATCAAGGCGATAAGATAATTTATACGAAAATGGCAATCATCACGTTCAAAAAACCGAAGCTACCTCGTAAGGTAGACTTCGGCCTATACATGTTAAAAGTGGAGTTATATGTGCCTCGCCCAATATGGTGCACAACGTGCATGCGGCTTGGTCATACCAAAAAGTGGTGTAAGGCTGAACAGGTGTGTGTCAAGTGCAGTGAACCGATACACCTGAAGGACTGCGAATATATCAAATGCGTATCGTGTGGTGGAAATCATCACACTCTGGATAAAAACTGTCCAGTGTACATGGATGAGTACGAGATCCAACGCATTAGGACCGAGGAAAGGATACCGTATGGCGAAGCCAGAAGAATAAGGAGAGAGGCTTGCCCGGCCATCCAGCAACCAGCAACGGAAGTTACGCCAGCGCTATGACGGCCAACACTCAACAGAACCGACAGATAAAAGATCGTAAACCTACAGAAAAGTCAATAGCAACAACTGCAAACAGAACCACAGCGAAATCGACACCACCAACATCAACAACAACGACAGAAATTACAACACCTATAACAACAACCATAGAAAGAACAACATCAACATCCGAACAACTCAACAACAACTCGACAATGCAACAACAACAAAAAGAAAAAGCACAACACATGCACAAAGCTAACAATAGCGACACAGACACAGAATCACACAACAGCAAACATCATACCGAAGACCACAGTACCAAAACAAAAAGTAGGTTAACAGACACAGAAACCTTGATGTGTAGCGACCCTGGAACTGGAAACTCCAATATGAAAACCAAGAGAAGAATATCACCAAGAGACGACACTGAGTTCATCATTTCGAGCGATGACGAAGACGCAAACACACCAATGTACCTGAGCGACCAGCCGGGTCAACAAAACTAAATCACAAGATGACGAAAAAGATCATCCAAGCCAATATACACGGATGGAAAAAACAGGGACGAAATTATAAGAATGGCTATGCAAAAAGATGCCGACGTCGTCCTGTGCCTGCAGGAAACGTGGCTGAAACCGGACGACAACATATACATGAAAGGATATCAGATAGCAAAGTGCTGTAGAGAAGATGGCTATGGTGGCAGTCTGATAGCCGTCAAGAAATGTTACAAGGTAGGGAGGACGAAAGTCATAGACACCAACGGACATGACGGTTATGTCAGTATACGTGAGTCCCAGGACGACAGTTTCTACTTACAGTAATACAATCAAAAGAATAATAACAGATATCAAAGAGTCACGATCTCGTGGGGGACTTTAACGCTCATCACCAGACATGGGGCAATGCGCAAGCAGACAGCAGAGGGGAAATCCTGCTTCACGAGATTAACGACACTAATCGCATGTTACTACACAACCAGGAACCGACCTTTATAAACCCTGACCCCAACAAGAGTAATTCGGCAATAGACCTTTCGATTATAAACACGTCAATGTACCTGAGGTCCAAACGGACAGAGTAAGCGACCAACAAATAGGAGGTAGCGGTCACCGGGTAATTGTAACAGAAATCGAAGGATGTGAAAAGAAAAAAGAAAAAAAACTGTGATAGTAAATCCTAAGCGAATGGCCTGTGATATTTACAAAATGAATGTTCCGGAAAGCTTTGAGCTGAACCGTTTTACCAAAGAAATCTCGTCCATAAGGGAAGCAAACACAAAGACGATCAACATATCCCCCAAGTCCTGGTGGGACGATGAGGTTGAAAAAGCTTACGAAGAAAAGAAGGCCGCGAACAAAAACTACTCTGCCAACAGGACCCTCGATAACGAAATTGAAGCAAAAAGAAAACTCGCCAAATTTAGGTACCTAAAGAAGTTAAACAAAACTAATAACTGGGAAAAGTGGCTGAACAGAGTGGATGACCAGAAGTCTAGCGGTGAACTATGGCGGCTGATCGCCAAATGCAAGGGCAGCAAGTGGATAAACGGCGGCACAAATGCAGTGCACAACGACTTGGAAACCGCAAAGGAATTCATGAAGCTAAACTTCCCAGATATCGGAAGTAAAAATGAGACCAAATATATGACACAAAGGACAACGGACGAGGACCCGATGGACCAAAAAAATGGAAAAGGCTGCTTGACGCAAAACGAAACACTGCCCCTGGCATGGATGGCATCAGTTATGAGATGCTCAGGATGCTGAACGACGAATACACTGAAAGTCTGATTGAAAACCTCAAATAAAGGTAGAGAAGAGGGAAAGTTGGGAAAGAGCTAAAGGTAATAAAAATCGTGGCAATCCCAAAACAGGGAAGAGACCCTCTGGATGCCCAAAACTACCGCCCAATTGCGCTACTGCCGACAATAACGAAAATAGCCAACTCCGCAGTGTTAGAAATACTTCAAGAATCCGCAGAGAAACATCAAGCAATCCCAAACACATCCTTTAGTTTTCGGAAAAAAAAATCTATCCACACGGCTACGAACCTCTTGGTGAACGAAATCTTCAAAAATAATCGAGAAGGAACCTATACAGGCGATCGGTAACTCTCGAATATTTTTGGGGGCCGTATACATTCCCCCGTATCTGAGTTCCGACACCGACACGCTTAGCGCTCTGAATGAGAACATCTGCATAGTTACTCGCCAAATGAAACGAAACGATAAGCTACTATTAGCCGGGGACCTAAACCAGTCGACCTGCAACTGGCAGACCAACGAAGCGGGGCACTATGAGCCGATCCCCTGCTCATCTGGCCACAACTATATTATCGACATTCTGCAACAGCACAATCTTCGTCAACTCAACGGATCGAGGAACGCTTCATGCAAATTGCTCGATCTCGTTCTGGCTACCACGGATACGGCGTGCGTTGTTGCCTCTGATGACGACCCTTTTCTTCCTGTTGATCCGCACCACCCACCTCTCAGGATGTCATTAGAAGTTTTTCAGTCAAGTTCTCTGGCCTCTATTGTGCAGGATCCTCCTGACGACGCGCGAATTTTAAACTATAGACGTGCAGATATCGCGAGCCTCTGCGAGAACATTAACTTATTTAATGACAATTTTATGACCACCAATGACAAGAACCGCGACATTGACAATGCAGTTAAAGAATTCTCTGATTTTATGAATGCCGCTTTAATATCGAATGTACCAGAAGCTAAACCCAAAGAGCACCCACCATGGTCAAACGCTAACTTGAAACGTCTTAAAGCATCAAAAAACAAAGCATTTCGATACGTTATGAGATGGCAGGATCGCCGCTCAAAAATTCACTACTCGATCATAAACTGCAGATACCGCACTGCCAATAAGCGATTGCATACAGCATACATATACCGACGGCAACGACAACTCTACAGCGAACCTAAGAAATTCTGGTTATTCATAAACGAAAGGCTCAACACTAAGGCCGCAGGAACCGGAGTCCCGAAACTAGTATCGTTTAAAGGTATAACGGCCGGTTCACAGCAGGAGTCATGTGACTTATTCGCTCAAAGGTTCCGAGAGAGCTTCGCACCAAAAATGTCCGATTACCGTTCTATTGCAAGTGCAATCTCAAACACTCCCATCGACGTCTGTGACATACGATTCCCAGTTATTAGTGTAGCATCGGTGATAAAAGCGATTCGGCGACTTAAACCATCACTAAACCCGGGCCCAGACGGTATTCCGGCGTACATACTGGTCAAATGCTGTGAAGCCATCGCTCCTATCCTGGTCAAAATATTCAACCTATCTTTCAAATCCAGCACTTATCCGTCAGCTTGGAAGGTTTCCTGGATGATGCCAATTCATAAAAAAGATTCTAAAGCTGATGCCGCCAATTATCGCGGTGTGACATCGCTCTGTGCATGCGCCAAGGTGATCGAGCTGATCGCATATGATGCACTCGCCCCGGTATTCACAGGCTATCTATCTCAGAATCAACACGGGTTCGTCCCCAAACGATCAACGTCGACCATATTAACAGAGTTCGTCAGCTATTGCTCGCGTAGGCTGGATGCAAGAAGTCAGGTTGACGTAATTTATACCGACTTCAAATCGGCCTTTGACCAAGTACAGCACGATATTTTGTTGGCTAAACTCGCGAGACTGGGCTTCAGCCCCGACTGTTGCCGTTGGTTTCGGAGTTACCTTGTGGATAGGAGCTACCGGGTAAAGTTGGGTAATCTCTTATCGACCGCGTTCCCGGGCTCTTCAGGTGTGCCCCAGGGAAGCAATCTCGGTCCGTTGCTGTTTATAATTTACATTAATGACGTAACAACAATCTTGGGTGCATCGCACATCTTACTATATGCGGATGACACCAGGTTATTCACCGAAATCAAAAGCAACGACGACTGCCATTTACTTCAACGTGAGCTACATAACTTTCATGCCTGGTGTTGCAGAAATTGCTTATCTCTCTGCATTGAGAAGTGCAGAGTGATGACGCTAACAAATAGAACAGATCCGATCCAGTTTGCCTACTGCCTTGATAACGAGCCACTGGTAAGAGCCGATTCCGTAAAGGATCTTGGAGTTTGGGTGGATTCAACCCTCTCCTTTAAATCTCATGGCGAATACATTATATCAAAAGCCAATAAAACGCTAGGCCTCGTCATTAGAGCGACCAAAGATTTCAACGACCCGATGTGTATCAAGACGGTTTACTGCTCGGTCGTTCGCTCTATTCTTGAAACCTGCAGTGTCGCATGGTCACCTAGCACTCGCCGTCAAACGGACCGAATTGAAGCGCTCCAGCGGAAAATCACAAGGTATGCGGTCCGCCGGCTTCCCTGGGGAGAAGGAGTCCCGCTTCCGCCGTACCATGTGAGATGCCAGCTGCTCGGCTTGGAGTCCTTAGCTACTCGCAGAGTAAATGCCCAGGTGTTGTTCGTTGCTGGCCTCCTGGACGGTAGAATAGACGCACCTGCCCTACTAGAACAACTGAACGTTATCGCCCCTTCTCGGCCACTGCGCCCGCGCGGTTTTCTGTGCCCAAATATCGTGAAATCTGGAATCGGCATTAGAGACCCGATACGGCTTATGTGTTGCTCATTTAATGTAAATTATCACTGTTACGACTTTTCTCTGTCCGTCGCGGCGTTAAAGGAGGCTCTTCGAGTTCGTCCTCGCGTGTAATGTTTATAATTGTAAATTATTATTATGTGCAAGATCTCTTCTCATGTCAAATTGTGCGCTCACAAAGGCCAACGGCCCAGTGGACGCGAGAGGTTACCAATAAACAATAAACAATAAACAATAAACAATATTCGTTGATTTATAAAGCGCCTACAACAGTGTTAACATCGAAAAGCTAACGAGAATACTGCAGGCAACCATGGTGCCAGTAGCAGTGGTAAACTGGATCCACAACCTATTCACTAATAGAAGAATGAAAATCCAAGTAGGAAAAGAAAGTGTGACGAGGGTGGTGTCGCACGGCCTCCCTCAAAGGGATGTACTATCGCCAAACACTATTCAATATATACACAAAGGAACTCCATAAAGCAATCCACGGACGAAAAACAAAAATCATACAATACGCAGACGACTTCACCATAATGACGGCAGGCACAATCGAATACATTAAGGCAGTTACAAAAATCACTGAACAGTTTCACGAACACATCCAAGGGATTAGACATGGAGGTAAACGAGGACAAAACAAAACTCATGATATTCCCAAAGGAGGCAAAGGTCGACATCAACTTAAACGGACAAGGCATTGAAAGGGTAAAAGAGTACAAGTACCTCGGCTCAACAATTGATCAGGCACTCAAGTTTCAAAAACATACCAACATTTGCATCCAAAAAGCGCAAAAAAAACTTGATGTCATGAAGATGATATGTAACCGCTCAAACAATGTCAAGTCCACCGAGCAATTATCAGAGGAACCATGGAGTTCGGGGCATCCCTGATAAATAATGCTAATAAAACCACGCTAGACAAAATAGACAAGGTGCTCCATCAGTCACTTAGGAAGGTGACAGGATGTACGAGGACCACGCCTATTAACACCTTAATGGCGTTGGCGGCAGAAGTTCCGTCCCGTATACGAAGAAAGTATGTCATAGTCAAAGAAATGGTCAAAACGTTAGCCTATTCGGTGGTGAACAGGCAACAGCTCACCAACATAAAAAGAGCAAGCACTACGAAACGGTACTCTGGACAAGAACGGTCGACAATTGAGAATGACACCCTCACTAAAAGGACCCCCACCTGTATAATCAACGAGCTCAAAAACTGTGATATAGTGATAAGAGGTAAAGTACCTGGCCTTCTAGGAAGCAAATGCGATTTTAATACGCAAGCTGCAAAGCAGATCTGCTATGAGTATATCAGTAAACAAGCCAAAGATCGTCCACGGATTTACACCGATGGGAGTGTAACTAACTCCGGATGCGGTATAGGCATTGTAATTGAGGACCCAGTAACGACAAAAGAATGGGCATATAAGCTAGCCAGATGTGTAGCAATTAGTACAGTAGAGCTCACTGCCATCGACAAGGCATTGAAGCTGGCGATAACAAGAGAAATCCATCGTTCCATAATCTTCACCGGCAGCAGGGTAGCCTGTGAAATACGGAAGAGGGCGCTTGAGAGTGATATTAGCGAAGAGACAGCCAGCAATGTGCTAAACAATTGCAGGTACTTAGAGGCAGACATCCAATGGATTCCCAGCCATGTGGGAATCCATGGAAACGAGAGAGCCGACACGATGGCAAAAACAGGCACCAACTGTGATAGAACCATCGACAAACAGGTCAGCCTAAAAGACATAATCACCGAACTAAAGAATAAAATGACGGACGAAGCTAACCAATGGTACACGCAATACAGTACCGAAAAGGGAAACACACTCTACAACATACAAAGGACTCTAACGACAAAAAATGTGGCACCACAAGACGACGCTAAAAGCCAAAGAAATCAGGATAATCAAAAGACTCCTCGCAGGACACGACCATAGCAGATACTGGCTGGCCAAAATGAGAATTCTGAACAATGAAAACTGTGATACCTGTGGCGATCCTGAAACAGGAAGACATGGAACATTTTTCTGTGAGAGGTATAGAGTGGAAAGACGAAATCGAAACATCACGTTGGAAAAATTTGAAGAAAGTTTTAAGAAGAGGGACACGACCTACCTCAAAGCCGTAGCTAGCTTTGTGATGCAAAACAAGATAGAATTGTAAAGGAAGCTAAAAGGGGCTAAAGCGACCGAGTTGTGGCGCGCAACAATCAACCTCCGAGGAAGCCCGGAATAAGGCCGGGTTTTTAGAAAAACCCCGCAGCCCGAAGTAAATGGCGGGTTCGCTCAACCTCGCGCCTACATAAGGTCGCCCAAGCCACCGAAGCATATAATTATACGTCTGGTTCCGAGTGGTTTACATTTCAGACTGACCTTTTATTTAAAAATTGCAAATATACAATTATTATCTATTACTAATACTACCTTAAACCTAAGTCTACACGACTCTACAATATCAACCTAACCTACCAACTATAACTCCTCCCCTATAAGTACAATCAACATCCTCGTGATTGATTTGTTATTTCATTTTTAATTCGTGATGCCGAATAAAAGAAAATAATTTGATACTACTCTGTACAATCTTGGAAGTATGTAAGCCTGTTTTCCTATTTTTGCAAAGTAGGTACAAACCAATCCCTATTGCTCAATGTGTTCACTGTTACTGTATGATGTGTCTCTGCTTTCTGCGATGGGTAATATTCACGAGAATTATTTTTTTTTATTTTTCAAAAAAAATAATTCATTTTCATAATCGATAATTGCATTAAACTGTGCAAGTGTTTCTGAACCAATGAGAAAGTCAAAATAATCGTGAAATTTAAATTGATAGAATTCTGACGGTATACAAATGTTGGGAAAAAGATATTTTTTTCCTATTTTATAAACTTTGTTAGAACTGCATACATTTTTAATAGATACGTGAGAAGTTGGTTGCGTGTATTTTATAATGCCATTTGGTACAATGTTTTTGTTTGCACCCGTGTCTTTTGGTGTTTTCAAATTAAATCCTTTTAGATCTTTTAGCAGAATGTGTTTCATTTCTTCGAATGTTTGCGGGTTGCCTCCTACGCATAACGCGTCTTTTGCCCTACCCGTTACTTTGTTTTTTACAATGTTGAAAAATATTTCATTTTGCTCCTGCGTTACCTGTCCTTGAAACAGAACCAGTGTCTGTTCTGTGGTCTCTAATCAAGCGTAAAGTTGACGCCCATTTCCATCGAACTCAGGTAGCAGCTTAATCGCATCAGGGATTAAACAATCCATCGATTCGCTCTGCGTTGTCGGTCGCTGGTCGTTGATCTCTGCGTTGTTCCATCGGTCGATCAGGGATCGCTCGATCCGTTGAAATTTCTTGCTGTGATCCGAAAGTATTTGGTGGCAAATGTTCACTATTTCCTCGAGCTTTTGGTTGATTTGATAGATTTCACTTTTTTCAATCCAAATTCACTCCGAATGATGAGCTTAACATGGTTTCCGTGAGTGCGATTTCACTTAGAATTATCGCTACTCTGGACTTGTGAAAGTAATTTCTCTAAGAACGATTACTTCACTTTAGTCGTCGTGGGTGAAGGTGATTCTCTTAGAACATCCACGCTTCACTTTTGCCGGTTCTTTTTCTTTGTCACGAAAGCGGCGAGGCCTCAACTTAAAATCGACACGCGGCACGATTTTAATGGTTACCCGGACCTACTGCAACACAAGTTTTCTTTGTCTTGTGCTTTTGCACTGTCTTCGTACTCAAAGGCCGGACGGCTGCGCCAATTATACGTCTGCTTCAAAGTGGTTTACGTTTCAGACTGTTTTTATTTAAAAATATGCAATTATTATCTATTACTAATACTACCTTAAACCTAAGTCTACACGACTCTACAATATCAACCTAACCTACCAACTATAACTATATGCATAAACGAAAAGAAGCAGATGACAGAAGTAGAACAACAACGAAGAAGAGTTTTGAAAAATTCAGAAAACTCCCAACAAAAATATAGTAGAACACAGAAAATTAGGACATATGGCCACAGTAGCCGGTCTCTACAATAGCAGAGGTCTATATCTCCAGGAAGCTGGATTCAATAGCCGTACTGGAGTAAATCCTCACTGAAGAAGAAGAAGAAGAAGCTAGCATCACGTAAAAATGCACGTAAAAACTAAACATCTGATGATTGATAAATTCGATGCGTGATTGATGCGTGAACGTTTCGTGTAAGCCAAGCATTGGGACGATCCGGATGAGAAGGATTTGAATCGCTCTAGTTTCACGCGCAAACAATATACTTATGCGAGGTAGCTAACAGAAACAAACTGTAACAAGTGATGGCGGAGCGGGGTTTGCCCGTTGCGTACTGATCGTCATCCGCAGATTACTAACATGTAACATTGTAGCAAACAGTAAGAGTGGTCAACCGGACGGAGTAGTGTGAGCCACCAGTCATAGTGAAGTGAACACGGCAAACGAACGAATTCTTTTGTTATGTGCAGTCCCTTATCCCCCCAGAACCATATCTTAAAAAAGCGACTTATTTGAAACTTGCTTAAACTTATCTTGTTTTATCGTTCATTCGTCACTTGCACTGTGCTGCTGTTGGCGCTCTCTGTAGCTCGACAAAACGTGAAACGATACATGGCATGCAGTGACATCTAGTGAAGGGAAGCAGCACTGCTGGGCACCTCAAACAACTCTCACACAAGGCGTCTCCAGACTGTGTATGTGAAAAGTAGATGGGTACGGAAGGTAAAGCACGAATGAAGCACTTACTGTTCAAAGTCATTTTATTTCCATCATATGCAGGCACGTAGAATTGCGGGAAAGCCCCTACGAGGTGGCTTGTCGTCAATGAACAAGCATCAAATGCGACGGGAAAGAAAGAAAAAATTTTGATCGTCGTTAAACAGTGTCACTGCGCTCTCGTTCAAGATAAATATTTAAAAGATAAAGATTTCTCCTCGGAAAAGCTCATCCACCATGCGCCTCCATCCCACGCGTGAAGCACCATGCGCCTCCATTGCGATAGCGAGCTCACATTTCCATTCGATCAAGATAACAAAATGAAATACAAATGGGTATGAAGTTGTTCTTCGTTCGTCGTCAGAAAATTCATCAGGATTGTGGAGAAGCTTTTACTTTCTGCAATGACAATCAAAATGTTTGAAATTCAAATAGGCAAATGGGTGGTGAATTCTTGTGATGGTGGGTCCAGTTGTCATGGTGGGGGGTTTTTGAAACCATGCTTGGGTTCTGGAGTGTGTTCTAAACCGGGCGAAAGAATGACTGGAGGAATTTGCGGAGGAGGGCAGAATAAAAAGTGGGAGTAAGTCTTGGAACGGTATCGGAAACCGACGCACGAGTCTAATTAATTTCGGCAAAATCGGATTTACGCCGATTCTGAACACAAAACATGTTTCGAAACCACACTCATTGATCCATTCTGATATGTTTCGTTCCTACTTACCTAATATATTCGTGTTCAACTATCGGTAAGCTTAGTTTAGTCATGAAGCTCATCACATTTGTTCCAGAGACTACCAGCCAGTCATGAGACTGAAGAATGAGACCAGGCGTTATGGTAGCGGAGTTACCTCTCCACCGTGTCGTGCAGGTGCCACGGAAAAAACCCAACGACCACGGAATAGAATCACATAAATAGTAACAAACCAGATAATCAAGGTCACTGTAGGAGTGCAGTTAATATCAAAAATGCATTTCTTTATTCAATTGAAATTGGTTGCAAAGCTTACTATGTCTAGCATAAAAAAATGCATAAAATATGCAATATATATTACTTAACGCTACATAAATCTGAAGCACAATGTCAACGATATTTATATTTGTATTATTATAATATTTAAGCCTGCGGCTACCGAAGTAGATCCCTATAATCTATAGCATCAATGAAGCGCTTATTTGTTATAAAACCCGCATTTTCGATATTCTCATAATCATAAGAGTAACTGACCGTTTCCTAGCCCTAAATTAGTTCTATATCCTACCCTAACCACTGAAACCTATCAATTACAATATTTGTTCTGTTACCTACTATTCCAAATCTAAATCGTTCTATGTACACTTTCATTTTCATTTTTCAATATAGAACATCGAGTAATACGCCACTTTTAAATATACCGCTCACCATATACTACTAAGAAGCATTTTTAAATATACTTTGCACAAATCCCTCCAACTAACAGATTTCTTTACGTGAACTGTGTAGCTACCAATCTTCTTCTCTGTTCTTTCGAATCTCCTTAACACCTTGGCATTCCATTACCCTTCCAAACCGCATCCACAGCATTAATCGCCAACAATGTCACCACTATCACCCTTGACAGTGAAAACCACAGATTTAATTCAGTAAAGCTGTTGTCCAAAATGTTTCATGTATGCTTTCATCAAGTGATATTCGTCGTCAATGTAGGAACAATTACGTTGTTGAAGTTGTGCCGATTGTCGATCATCATTCTTTGTTTTTTCTTCTCCGATCCAGCAACTCTACCATCCACGTGAGTGTTTTCGATAGCATTTCCATGCTTCCACAGGCGTACAATTGTAGATTCTGTGATCCTGGTTGTTGATTCGGTGTCTATAGGTTGTTTGGACTTATTCTTGTTTGAAGATGGTTTCATTTTCGAAGCGCAGGGAAACCATACGATCTAAACTTAACGCACAAGATATCGCTCCTTGCTCTGGAGTATGTGATTTCTCTAATTGCGATATTCAATAATTGCCTTCAAACGAAGCGCAGACGATCTGGTCGAGATGGCTTGTTATCCTCATGCTCATTCTTCGAGCAATTTCGTGCAGCAGAATGCCCTCTTGAATAAATGACGGTGCATCGGACATTACTTCTTGCAGTATGCACTCGTTCAATATTTCTGCATGAGGTTGTTGGCAGCAGTTGATGAATTTCTTATTATTGTTATCTGAAGTCAGCTTATGCTCATGTTTTAGTATTAAATCCGTTTTTACTTGTTGCTGATGATGTACGAGTGTCGTAGAGATCATTTTGGTTTCCTCACAGCAAAGTTGTAGCGGATCGTTGCAGTGATCAATACTGAGAATTGATCTGCAAGGATATGGTCACCAGGTATGTTCAATCTGTTTCCTATGTCGTAATCCTAATAACTGTTACTCCGGATTCGCGCATCTTTGAATCTTTTTAATAACTTTCATCTGATATAATATTGAAACTAACTAACTAACTTATAAGCTAAATTTAAGAGCCTTTCCATTAGATTATGGTTTGAGTTGATTCTAGTCGTCATTCCATCATCACTGAGTGATTGTAATGAATATGTGTAAACAAGCAACGGTCCGCATCAGTGAATAAATGTAGCATGATCTTTCACAAGAATCTATTCTATCCACTTTTAGCTGAGCAGAATGATATCGTTTGACGTTGCATTTTTCTAGTGGGATGAATCCTGTGGAAAAGATGGAAAATACAAGAAGATGGAAGATGTAAGTGATCTAAAAGAATACGAAAAATATGCACATAAAATCGCCACATCAGCGGAATCAGCAAAACTTACTTTTAACATCGTTGAGTTTTGTAGAATCGTTGTTCTTGGGGTGTTGGCTGTTTCCTTGCATTAATCTTCTATTCATTGTTAGAACAGATCAGCGAAAATTCACATCATTTGTTATGGGATGGTATTTTAAATTAAGTAGCAAGATTAATGTTGGAATATTTCAAAGTTCGCAAACAAAACTATGACATACATACAGACATGTCTGATTTTCTTCTTACTTGAAATGAACTGAAATGAGGCTTCATTTTTGTCCAAACATAGTGATAAGATAATAATGTTAAGACTTTTAGCCTTTTAATTGAATTAACTATCGTAAAACGCGGTAATTATTAATTGATTTTTTCATTCAAGGTTTGTTTTTGTTTTTTGTTCTTCAACATTAAGGTGAGTGCGTTTTTTCTTATCATAAAGTGGTTCTGGTTCCAGAACCAATTTCCGATGGCTCAAATCGAGCTATCGCCAGTCGTTCATAAAGATGATGAACGGGAGAGAGGGCTCTCCACTCCAGATTCTCCACGCGTTAGAGAGTGAGGCCCGCTCTGGCACTCTGAATATTGGAAAGAAATTCGGGAACTTGCAAACGATCCGCTGGGCATGGAAGATGCATTTTCTAATCAAAGTGTGAAGTTACAAGCGTTTGTAATTGAATTGTGAAACACTAAATACGAAACAATAAAGAACAATCATAGTAAAATTCGTAAAGTAACAAGGATGATTTGGATTTTTGTGTTGTACAACCCGAAGCATCAAGCATCTTATGGGATAGCGGCAATCGAGCATTATTCTTATTTTGATGGAAATTTTGAAACGGGCTGTATTGTTGTTTTTTTATGTTCATCCTACGCTGAATGCTTCAGATTAAACAATCAAATGGCAAATGTCGTCAACTGGAGAGATTGCATCTAACTTATTTAACAAATAATTACCAAATCGCAATAATGCTGGAAGAGTTCTGCAAACACAAAATACTGGAAGAGTATTTAGAAGAGAGAAGCCCAAATAGAGTACGATATTGTTACGATTTTTTTTATCGCCTGCAAATGAGAAGCTATTGCGTGTTCAAGTAAATTACATCACTCCTGCACAATATTTAGCAAATGGTGATGCTGATTAGCATTCTGTAACATTCTATTAAATGAAATATTTTGAATCTACATACTCTCGGGCAGTTTACTGCATACTGGTGGACGACCCAAGGTATATTTTCTTTCGTAAAATTTTCTTCTTGTGCTCTTAAATTGCTCATTACGAAATGTAAAGCCAACAAACAAAGGGACGAAAGCATAAATGCGGTACACGAAAATGTAGAAATCACCATCACCTTCGTGAAAAAACAAATTCACCAACCAAAACAGGAAAAAAACGAACAGGAGCACGATACAAACGACAAAGGAGGAACGGGGAGTACGTTTTTGGTGGTTACAGCAGACGTTTTGTTTGCATCGAACATCGATTTTGGAACTGTTTTTTCACAAGAACGTTAGTATCTTCCTGCTTGTGCATCATCTTCAGTAAGATCTTACTGCTTGTTAGATATTTGGGGTACCCCTCCACCGGTGCCATAAAAATGATAACGGATAACGCTATCTAGGCGAGAGAAAGTGAATGTAGAGATCGAGAAAAAAAGAGGAATAAAAAGAGAACATAATGAACCAGAGGATTCAACGGGAAGCCACTACCGTTGGCTCGCAGAATCGCAGAGTTGAGTGTAGAAGCGAATGCGAGTGAGGGCAGTGGTTTTTTTACAGTTTGCCAATATTTCCGTACTTTCGAATATTCCAGCAGATCGCTACTGCACATCACTACGATAAAAATACTGTGGAATAAAGGATACTGCTGACTACCGCATGTTAACGCCAGGTCCATAGTGCAAGGTGAAGTAATTAGGGCAAACTAGGCGACATCAGAACCAGCTGTGAAATCGGTCGTCAAATGTTTTTCTCCCTCTCATTCAACTTTTTTTTTTACTACGACGTTTTTTGCCGAAACGACGTGTAAGTGCGCTAGGTTAATGTGATGAAATAATATAAAATTGATATAAATTCCATTTCAGTTTTGAGAGACTGATACTCCAACGACCGCTCCAAACCACGTTCGTCACCTGAGCGGAAGAATCCCGAACAGACAGACAGAGTTAGCAACAGGCAGGAGAAAGAAAGAGTTATTAAAAAAGCAGACGATCCCGTGTTCGGATCACTCTTAACTGAACAGTTAGAAATCGCAAGATAAACCAGTAGGCTAGTACTATGAGAGCACAGGAATGAAATAAACGAATTTGGCTCTACTGAAGTGAATTCGGTAAAACTCGGGAAAAATCGGTATTTCTCAAGCAAATCAAACGACAGGTGGTTTTTGACAAAGGACAAGAAAGTATTTACGATGCTGTCAGTCCACAATCAAACCGCACTGTGGGCAAAAGAAGTAACGTGTGCCACACTGTTGGGGAGGATGACAATACTTGAGCCAAACCTTGTGAATATTACCTTAGTTCTAAATCTTGATGGGGCTACGGTGAATAGAACTAATCAAATGGACCGGCAGTTCTGGCCGGTATCAATAATGATCCGCGAAGCAATGCACCTAAAGCCTGGTTTTCTGTCCTGCTACTTTGGAGTAGGTATTACCAGGAGAGAAAGCCAGTCTACCCTTGTCCCTCAGGCAAACGTGTTAGAACCGTTTGTTGAACAAATGTTGCCGATTGAGGGCATCGGTATGGTAGTAAACAATGTCCACAGAAATATTCGCCTTGGTTTTGTCGTTGCCGACTGCCAGGCACAGCAGATCATAGCAAAAAAAGCCAACGTGGACAGCAGTCCCCATTGGCGAGGCTACGATTTGATGCGGATCGCATAATTGTTAGCGATCCACATCATCTGTTCCATCTGGGGATGATGAAGCAGCTGCTGGACACATGGATAAAGAAATGGACTCCACAGGGAAAAACATATTTTTACACAGCTTTTATACGAATACTTGAATCGGCGCCGACGGAACTTTCAAGTGTGCGCAAGTATTTGTCGCCCGTTAGCAAAAGATATCACCGCAAGTTACACTGGACGGGCCCGGTGTTCGCCTACTTATTGAATTATGGCAGCATCGCCTTGTTACCAGAACTTCTTGATAGCGAGCAATGGGAAAGCTTCACAACCCTGCATTACGCAGTCTCGGTCTCAAAGGCACAGTCAAACTGTTCCAACTCACCAGATAAAAATGTGGCTCTTTTTCTCTCGGCTGACAACGGATACCACAGATGAGCAGGTTGTGGATATGGTTCATCATTGTCTTGGAGCCGCCGATGTGATCGTACGATGACTACTAGCGCGTGACCGGGACATTGCGTCGTTGCCGTTCCTCTCCTTCAAGGTCGGCGTACCGTTGGCTTTGCGGGAGAACGCACTCGACCCAGCAACCTGGCGAACGGTGTAAGCTTCCGCGAGTTCGTCGACAGGCCTCGACTCGCTAACCCGTCGACTAAACTTACCTCTCTGGCGGCTCTGGAGCTGGCGCATTCGCACTTCCTGGCCAACAGATGCACCCCTTCTCCGCCTTCTCGAGCGTCGCTGTTGCTTGATGATGCTACTCTTAGTCAACTGCGTAAGAGGCCACGAGCCGATAACGGCTTAGCCAACGAGGACGAATGACTTGGATGTTCACGTAATGACATGTCCGTGTTCGAGCCCACTGTCATGCCACAGCTTAACGCCTACTCCAGCCGTCGTGGATCCAAAGCCTAATGATGATGAACTGAGTCACCATAACACAACGGAAACAAAGTAATCGTCCCTTAACGAGTGGTTCGAACGTATCGATTTACTATCAGAATGTTGAGAACAAAACTTTACATCCTCCGACTAGCAATTGCCGATGGAGAATTTGCTGTATTTGTGTTGACCGAGACCTGGCTAGACGACACTATCCCGACGCCGCTATTCTGCTCAGATGACTTTATCGTTTTCCGTTGTGATCGTAATACTGACAACAGCATTTACCGTCGAGGTGGTGGTGTGCTAATTGCCGTTAAGAACACAATTGCAGCCCGTGAAATAGAAACGTACACTCGTTCACTCGAAAACCTCTACAAGTTGAAGTACAAGTTGACGAGTCTGCAATATCACTGTTACCACGTGACCAGCATCGCCCACCGTTGCTGATTTCTCTCTATTCGTCATGTTTGGTATCGTCCAGAAACTTCCTACATTCTGACTTCACACCGAAGCTGAACTTTAAACGCACTGACTTGACGAAACTTCGGTCACTGATCAATTCATACTCGACCGAATTTATGTGCTCGTCCAATATGACTGTTGATGAAGAAGTTGAATCAATCACGTTATTTATGGTGACCGCGCTGCAATCTTGCACTCCTGCTGGACCTCCTTGGTCCAACCCGCAGTTGAAGCGAATGAAAAAAGACAGAACAAAGCAATTCGCGCCTTTAAAAAGCACAAGGATCGCAAGTCCCCAAATATCTTGCGCACAATCAGTTATTCCGCCGGCCTAATCGTTGGCTAATCAGCACAAACACGACTTTTCAACGTTAACTTCCGTTCAGTTGGATTTAGACTCCCTCGGTTTTTAAGAAATTCGACGCAAAGATCGCTGTATTATAATGGAATAAAAATGTATAATAGCCTACCAACTCAAGTGAAACATGTAACCAGCGTCTGAATGGTGACTCGGACGTTAGTGTTCACTCGCCAATGCAACTACGGAAGCGCCCAAGGACCCTGACAAAAGAGAGCTTTCGCAAAATGTAACTGTCAGCGTCTACCACCACAACCCAGTGTCATCAATGCTAAAGTAGATCATCCTACGTCACAATATGCGCAGCATCCTACGTCACAACATCTCCGTATCTATTATCAAAATGTTCGAGGACACAGAACAAAACTACTCGAGCTTGGTCTGGCTTTAATTGAATGCGACTTTGATATCATCGTATTGACGGAAACTTGGCTCGTTTGCTGCTCGGCAATTTAACGCCAACTTTGTGAAGTTCAGTTTTGGTGCCTCAGGGAAAGCCTTCCGCGACTGTCTGCGTTATAATATCTGTGATGTGACCAATGTTAGTTTCTAAGTTTTTGTTTCCCAACTTGATTAGATCGTGGTAGTGCGTCGAGTGGTGTTCTTAATAAATAAACAAATAAACAATCAGTAACAATTACGGACGCTTCAACTACGCCTGCCACCGAGCACACACGAGGAAAATGCAGCTCAATTTGTGCCGTGATCCCAAACAATTCTGGAAATTTGTTAATCGTCGCCGTAAGTGCTCATCTTTGCGCACAACAATTATCTATAATGGCAAAGAGGCGTCGTGTCCTGTCGAGTCCTGTGAAATCTTCGCGGAGCGCTTCTCCTACACTTTTGCTGAACGTATTCGCGACAAATCGTTTATTGAGAGCGCTCTGGTCGGCGTGCGCTCAAACGTAATTGGGAATATCGATATTTGTGTTCACACCGACACTGTACTAACTGCAATCAAGCGCTTAAAGTATACGCACCAACTAACTAAAAACCAACCAACGCTATCCATAAAAAAGGGGACAAGACCAACGCTAGCAACTATCGTGGAGTGACGTCACTGTGCGCATTCGCTAAACTGTTGGAGTCGCTAGTACATGGTGCTATCATATCCCGTGCCATTAACTTCATAACTCCGGCACAGCATGGTTTTGTTCCTAAAAAATCCGATCAACACTCTGCTTATGGAATATACCAGCTTCTGCCTGCAAAGCATGTACTCCGGAGCACAGGTTGACGCCGTATATACGGATTTTCAAGCGGCGTTTGATACGGTTTCCCACGCCATTCTCCTGGCCAAGCTGGATAAGATTGGATGCCCTGATCAACTGTTGGCTTGATTCCGTTCCTATCTCCTGAATCGGAACTACCGAGTTAAAGTTGGGCAACACCTCTCTCCCACAGTCCCACAGGGGAGCAATCTGGGTCCTCTCCTGTTCTCATTATACATCAACGATGCCGCGTCAGTAATTCGGGACAGCTGCATCCTTAACTTATCGATGTCGATGATGCTAGGATCTTCCGTTCGGTGCGATCCATCGATGACTGCCGGGCGCTCCAGGACGACTTGGTGCGCTTCTCTACGTGGTGCAACCGCAATGCATTGTCGCTCTGTGTACCGAAGTGCATCGTTATCCCGTTCAGTCGCGCCCGGTGCCGTCTTGAATGCAGCTACTCTTTGGATCTATCCACGATAACTCGAGCCGAAACAGTCCGTGATCTCGGAGTTATCCTCGATGGCCACCTGTCGTTCAGGGAGCATGTGAATCACCTCGACGGCTAGTGCAACCGATCGAATCGAAAGGATACAACGCAGATTTACTCGTTTCGCGATTCGGGCCCTTCACTGGGCTGCTGATGGCTCGGCCCCCGACTGCAGGACGAGATGCATTCTGCTGGGGATTTCGCCTCTGGAGCACAGGCGTCAGGGAGCGCAGTGCTGTTTCATCGCGGGCCTGCCTCTAGGGAACGTCAGCGCGCCTAACATCCTATGCCAACTGCTTATGGTCGCGCCTACGAGACCGCTTCCTGGTCGACGCACTTCCTGGCTGAACGTCGTAGTCGCTCGTGTTACGGTTATAATGAACCTTTGTTCAGTGCTGTTCGTCGTTCGTCAACTCCGTGTTCGGTCAATTTGACTTTAATAGTAATGTACTCTCGTTTCGTGGTCGTATTGGTTTTGTGCGTCCATATTAAAGTGTGTCAATGTCAATGTAGGACGTTCAAAGCGAAGTTGAAGAAAAGGGAAAAATAAAGCAGTGCACCTGATTCAAGCAAGCAAATCACACGCATCGCAATTGGTTCTTTCTAATTTCTCGAGCTATCGGAAACAGCCGTGCTAGCGGTTATTGAGAATGTTGCTCCGTTTAGGCCTGTTTCTCACCTACGGCAGGTGCTCATGGATGGTGCCAACCTTCAAAAACGGGAATGCTAATATGGTCGAGAACTACTGAGGCATTACATCACTTTGCGTATGCTCGGAAGTCCTCGAGATTGTGGTGCACGATGCCATTCTTTGTGTCGAAAAGCATACCATCTCGTCTCGTCAACATGGATTTGTGCGCTAGAGAGAGAGAGAGAGAGCCAGCGCATGAAGGTAGAAATTAGCCGGCGCACCAACATGCGCGGGAGGAAAAGAAGGAAGGACAATCGAAGGAAGGAAGATCATCTGAACAACCGTGAACGGAACGGACGCCTTAATTTGTGTACCGTCTGTGTGTTAGAAGTATTTTTTGTGCGTCAGTCAGGCCCACCCTTGAGTACTGCTCCATAGTTTGGACCCCTTACCAGGATTCATGGATCGCGTGTATCCAGACCTTTCAACGAAAGTTTCAAACATGTCACAGTGAGGAGTCTGCTTGTGAAGGATAGGGATGTTGCTGCGGTAACATTCCTATCATACAATCACTCAGGAAGAGGGCACTTCATCCATCTACGTGACGGAACGGATTGCTGTTCCGTGATTTTATGGAAAAATCGCGACCTACCAATGCACCACCGAAAACAATCTCACTACCACTTCAACCGACACGCGACAGCGTTCCTCTGTGTATTAACGCAGATTAATAATTGCTTAAATGGCAACCGAGTTATGCTCGACCTAATCTTTGCCAGTACGCCACTCCTCTAACATATCGCTACTGTACATCGGTCTCCGTTTGCTCTGGTACCAGAAGATGCACACCACCCTGCAATTGACACTGAGATTGATTGATGAGATGATTCGGTCACGGTGCGAACGTAGAACATTTCGTTGCGTGAAAGTGCATCGTGAAAGAATCTGCGACAATTCGTTTGACACCAAAATCGGTTCCGTGAAGGAAGATATCTGCGACTACTGTGGAGGACGGAAAGGTCGCCAGCGTAGCGTCCAGCGGTCAATGCCAGGGCAGCAGGTTTATGAAAGGTCGGCCGCGTGACCCGCGGTGCCCAAGGGGGAAAAAAGTGCCCATTTTGAGGTCCAATCCGCCGATTGTGACGCGGCCGAAGTGATTGCCCAACTCCAAAAAATCAAGCAAATCTCCCATATATATTTCTCGTGCCCAAACCATCACTTCGGCCGCGTCACAATCCGCGGATTATGCCTCTCAACGGACGCTTTTTGGACGCTGAAGTGCGACAAAATGATACCGGCAGACGCTGTTTGGACTGTTTTTTATTTTTTAACCGCTTTCAGATTTTATGAAAAAATATTAATAATTAAAACACTATTACATGTAACATGTATTTGGTGACCCCGACGTGATTCGTTGGGGGAAAGTGCGTGTGTGGTCTTCTTGGGCCATTTTCGCGCTATTCTAGAAGTTCCGAGACTGTCCAATCCAACGTCAATTGGATTGATGCGGATTATTGACGTGACGGAGACAGCGCTCACTTCAGTGCGACAAGTCGCGGGCAAGGCAGACGAGCCTCTGTCCGCGCTGGAAGACGGATTTGTCGTGAGTATCATACTCTCGAAGCTAGACGACGAGACGTTGGGCAAGGTAACGAGTCGGACCGACCAGCAGTCGATACCGACATGGAAGGAGCTGCGGGGCCAACTCGACTCGTTCGCCAACCGACTCTATTACACACCCAAGGGCCAGAAGGAGCAAGCATCCCGTGGCAGCTCCAGACATCCCCCCACAACACAGGAGGCCGCGTTCGTGGCCACTACGACGACGCACGCTAAAAGGGTAGTTGATGCTCCAAAACCCTGCATCGCTCAGGATCCAGCAACGGCATCGCGATCCCCCGCGAAGGAACGATCGAGGCTGTGCTACGTGTGCGACCAGGCGGGTCACTTCATCACGGAGTGTCCGAAGCTGTGTGATCTGTCAGTGGTGCAGTGCATTGACTGCCTGATGGCGAAGGGCAAGTGTGTAAATTGCCTATCAGGATTCCATGCGGCGAAAGACTGCACGTCGGCAAAGCGTTGCCAGCGGTGCACCGCCAAGCATCACACTATATTGTGCTCGCAAAATGGCGCGCCTACGAAGTGACAAGTTGACGATAGTGTAGCGGGTGCTCCGGTTTGCACCCACGCACACACCTCCCGTGGTGTCCTCCCTGTTCGCAACACTCAGCGATCATACTAGTTACAATACAGACGATCTAGCAGTCCCAAGTTCTTCTTTTTGCTCAAGCTCATCAAAATACCCACAGACCATAATCAATATTCTAATTTCGGCCTTGGAGAAATACTCCAAGTACTGTGAAACATGGAAACTAGCAACAAACAGTTCAAAATCAGAAGCAATATTCTTCACCAGATATAAGAGCGCTAGGAAACTACCACAAAATAACTTGGAATTAGACCACCACATCACCAATCGAATGGATAAAGGAAATCAAATATTTAGGGATATTTTGGAAAAAAATGTCACTTTCGAGACACACATCAATAATACTATCTCCGTCCGTAAGATACCAACTAAAAAAAAATCAATAATACTATCACAAAGGTGGATAAGCTACCTAAGCTAAGGATATTCTACCCTTTCATAAACAGAAGGTCTAAGCTCAATGTAGCAAACAAACTACTCCTTTATAAAAACAGGCTTAAGACCAATCATAACTTACGAACAGGCTTAAGACCAATCAAAGCTGTTCGTTCCGATAATGTCCCCTCTGATCATCTCTATTTACAATCTTTGTTGGACATTTTTATTAACTGGTGTCGCTGTAATAATGTGTAGCTGAATATCGCTAAGTGTCATGTAATTTCGTTTACTAAAACAAAATGTCCAGTGTTGATTCAATACCGTTGCGACTCTTCGGTAATCGCTAGAGTTCATGAGGTCTGTTGCCGAAATTAGGTGGTACTCCACCACCGGTGACAGCAGAAGTATGGATAGTCAGGTAAGAAAGTGGAGAGTTAGTGAATAACACGGAGAGAGAGAGAGAGAATTCTGGCGCATGGCGACCAGAATTCTGCAGCTCTCGAGACTGGTGAACAAGTGTTTAGGGTGCTGGCAGAATAAGAAAGCGTTTTGTAACAGCGATTGGCCAATAACCGCTAAAAGGGTGGGGAAATAAAGAGCGATTGGTGAAGAATCGCGATCGGAAAAACAAATTTCCGTAACAAGGTCCGTGATTTTGGTGGGTTTTGCTCGATAGCATGCTGTCGTTTATGGCTCAGTATGTAGACATGGTCTCACGCGCGTACAATACATTGCGGTTTGTGATCCGTATGAGCTCTGATTTCAGTGATGTTATGTGTTTGAAATCCCTGTACTGTGCTCTTGTTCGTACGATTGTGGAATTTGCGTCTATTGTGTGGCATCTACAATTTCAGTGTTGGACGGATAGGATTGAATCCATTCAGCGAAAATTTACTAAAGTTGATTACAACTTGATTACAACACTCGCTGTTTACTTCTGGGTCTAAGGACGCTCGAGCATTGTCGTGAGGCTGCACAAGCTATATTCGCGTTTAATGTCTTATCCGCCAATGTTGATTCTCCGTCCCTCTTGTCACAATTTATGTTGTCAGTCGTTTGATTGTGAGCTTTATGTGGTGCATCGTTCCACGCTGTTCGGTACTAATGATCCGTTCTTAGTGTTATGTCGGTCCTATAATAAATTTTCGTCATTACTTGACTATAACTTGTCCCTGCCTACGTGCCGCAACTCAGTTAGCCTTGTTCGTTTTTGAGACTGTGTTAATTCATATTTATGAATCACACATTTGTCGTATGGTTAGATTCAGGATGTACCCTTTGTATTTTAGTTTTAATGAGTTAGCTTAAGGTGTCAATTAGGCTATGGACCGTTGACTTTTAAATCAAATAAATTAATAAATAAATAACGTACGCATCACCAGTTTGGAGTAGTTGCGCTCCCACGCATGCAAAGAAACTACAAACCAAACAAAATAAAATCCTAAAAATGATGCTAAACTTACCATCGTGGTACAGCACAAGGGCTTTACACAAAGAAACAAAAATTCCAAAAAATAACTTGAATTTGTAGAAAAATTAAACAAGAAGTATTTTATCAGGTGCGAGGCGAGCGATAACCGCTGTAGTGTGCGTAAGCGTTAGTCAGTAAGTAGTAGTAAGATAATTTGTAATTAGCCGATAATAAAGCAGCCGAGTCACGACCGTCAAGATAATAGGAATGATACAACAGAGAGGCGACGAGAAAGAAAAGAAAGGAATAGTCAGTGAAAAACCCACAGCAACAAAAATGAGTCAGTTAATAGGATCAATAGAAAGTTTCCTCCCGGATTCCCGGGAGCTCCTAAATGAATTGTCAGCATGTCAAAGGACTTTAAATTAATATATAAGTTGGCGTATTATTACCCTGGGCACGGGACACATACACTACTGCCCCCTCCCCGTACGCCGCTCCTTTGGCGTTGACGCAGTCAAATTCAAATTCAGCATTCTTCTCGATGCTAAAGTATCGCTCGAATAAAGAAACGTGGCGGCGAATGTCTAGAAACGTGGCGGCGCTTCCATGGTTTCCGTGCAATTTACGCTGGCGCTGCGGTTTAGGGATTCATGATTGGTAAAACTATAGAATTCAAACTCCGTTCAGACCGCAGGGCAATGATTTAACTTCGTTTTCACTCCATTACATCCTACTCCCGCAGGGGGAATGAGTGATGGTTCCGGAACCACTGACGACTGTCGCGCAACATAAGAGCGCGCCAAGCCGATCGATTACGATAAACGATATAAAAACCCCGGTTATCGAATAAACAATGACCGATCAAAACTTAACTCAGAATCAAGTGGTTCGTTCCTTCCGCCCATCCCGGGCTACGTTGAAGAAAACTTAGAATTGGGAAATTGTAAAAAAACGTCACGAGGTAGGTTATTTCCAACTCCACAATAACATGCTCCGAGGATTGTCGAATGCTGCAGGATGGCATCAACAATCCACAGGCCTGGTGCACTAGAAACGGACTGACTCTATGTACAGGAAAGTGCCCATCCATGAGCTTTAGCAGGAGTAGAAACCCCATAATCTGTGATTTCGTAATCGGTGCCGATTCGATAGCCAGGGTTGAGCAGGATAGAAGATTGCGGTGTTACATTGGACATATCGTTAGCCTGATTACGCGTGCCAGAAAGCAGCTTGGACTTTTAATACGTATGCATTAAAACTAAATTTATTGTTGTATCGTCCGCTCGATTTTGGAGTTTGCTTCAGTCGTTTGGTGCCCTCATTTTGAATCCACAATTGCCCGGCTTCAAGATCAATAAAATAAATAAATAAATAAAATGCCAGCCTTGACACTTTAAGAGCTACATGTCACTGGAACACCTTGGAAAAGCTAGAGATCCATGGAACGTTTGATGACGGAACATATGAAGAAGATGCTGCCAATGGAAGCATAAAGCCCAAGATTTTCCATCCAATGGAAGCATAAAGCCCAACGTGAACTCTCAGCAAGTTGCAGCTCTTAGCTTTCCATATTTGAACGAGGAGAGAAAACATCCAGCCGACTAAGCAGATACATTCGTGGTCTTACAGACAACATACGAACATTCAAAATTTTGCTTCAACCCCAAATTATTTAATTATAGAACGCACCGCCAAGAAAGGCATAGCTAGTTCTTTTTCAACGAAGCGTAATCTATACCAGAAACCCATTTTAATAGCCCAAACAATTGGACAATCGAAAGGAATAATCTTGCAATGGATCTTGGGGTATTACTGGACTCGAAATTGAAGCGCTCAGGGGACAGCTTAGAAAAAGAAAATAATAACTAATTAGCTTACACTGTATGGGAAACACTCGTAGGAAAAAGTAACGTAAAGTATGCACGCCCACACTCACCTGCGATTGAGCGATCAATCTCCGATGATGCAGCCAAGCGGCGATGTGTTCATAAGAGAGTTGCAAGAAAGAGTTCATAATCTACTGAAAAAAAAAACCCTCACCGGCCGGGCCCACGACCGTCAGATGGCCGCTCTGTCATGCGGCGGGCTTCCGTCCTCTATACGAAAGATCGTCGCGATCGACTCTCCCTTTCTGCCTGCATAGACTCCCTAATATTGAGGAGCAACTAGCGGGAAGGTAAAGGAGAGCTCAGAAGCTTCGTCCATTATTCAGACGGGAGAGTCCCCGCGTTTAGACAAAGCGAAGAGGTCCCAACTTCGCCGGATCTCTGGTCACGGACGCGCGGTAACAAATGGTGGTTTCAGAGAGGCTTTCAGGCTTTGGCTATTGCGAAGCCAATAGTCTCCAGAAAAAGAGGAGAAACTAGGGCTGGCCTTGGCCTAAGAGCGACGGAAACCGAAGCGAAATAAACTCTTCCCCGTTGTTCGGTGCGCGGCCAATTCGTCTTTCTGCTTCGCTCGGACAGATTCCAGCGGCACGCACGGCCGAGCAACAATAGTGGCTACAGAGCGGAACAGCTTGCTACGGAGATAAAACGACGCTACGGTTCAAGCGTCCCGTACGAGAGAGAACGGTGCAAAGTCCACCGTTGTCATCAGCGATCATTATCGCTATCGACGATCGCTGATTTGCTAAAGAGAGAGGCCCGATTGGCCGGATTTTGTAGGGAGTGCACCGGCTTTGGGGCAATGTCCTGAAGCTGCGTGCGCACAACTGTTATCCGCGCTGCAATGGGTTTCAGAAAGCGCGTGAAAAAAAATGATTTTGAAAGATTACCGGCAAGCGGTTGCGGTTTGCAATTTACATGGTTTTAGAATATTCGCTCGTTTTTTGCATTACGTAATAAGGTACAAGCGAAACGAGAAGAGAGTTCGTTTATGAAATGTAAGATTTAGCACATAAAGAAATTTAAGTATAAGATCGGAGGTTAGAAATAAACCGTAGCTCTCTTCTAAGTTAAACATGAAGTTAAATGGTTTTCACGTTTTATATTGTTATCTGAAATAAAAATGTTTTTTAAATATATTTTTTCGTTTTGAATACGCCATTTCTGAGCGGTCATAGCGACCTTCGGCCCCTTTACTGTTATCTGACAATCTCGTAGCGATTATCGAGATAGAGGCGTAGAAAGGTAAGACTCAGGTGTATGTTTTGGTGTTGAAATTCATGAACGGGCGTAAAAGCGCCTTTCTAAACAAACAGGAACCTAAATTGCTGGTTTTTGTTCTTTCGCCAAATCGAAAAAATCACCAACACATCGATATTTATCTAATGTTTCAACGTTAAGTTTGTATGCGTTGTGTTAGTCTTTGACTCATGAAGCCAACTGCGGCCGATGAGTTTAATACAAATACTGCGAGAGCGTGACCCCTGAAGAGGTACGATAGCAGAATAGGTGCTGTTAAATTGGAGAGGATTGACGAGGCAACAAAAGGAGTACATACCAGAGCAGAGGTTTCGCAGCAGCTCTTTAGAATAAAGAACAAAGCCTAAGCAGAGGTCGACAGCATCCCTTTGTATTTTTCTGGTGGCCCTTGAAAAACTGCCATGTGGGCCATATTGTTTGAATAAAAAGCCAATAAAACTGTACCTAAAATATTGAAGAACATTTTTCAAGAGTTAAAACGCACATTCTAAATTCGCAGCTCTTTCGCAAATTGTGAAAACAAAACACTCACCATTGACGTTCTTATCATGCGTTCTGCTCAATACATCATATCTCATTCCCATGTGGCGTCATGTTTCTCACATTCTCGGCTTATAGAAGGTGGTATATTACACAACAGATTCTCAGGAACTGCAGCTGAAGACAAGTATTTCGTACAATTAACCCGGATAATTTATTAGCTTACGATTTTAATATTGATAACTGTAGTGGTGGCCCTTCGGCCAACTATAGCCGATGGCTCACGGACAGACAAGACAGACAATTTGAGGGTGTAAGTGAAACGCTAGGTTGGGTGGAAGATTACCTTAGCTTTTGAAGCAACGATCGACTGATCGTCTTGAAAAGAAATCGTCTGTTTAATAAAACGTAGCTTAAATTTAACACCAAAATAAAAGCAACAGGCACAAGAAATCACTGGAAAATAAGCAGCTGATCAATCGACTGATCGTCTTGGAAGGAAATCGGCTGTTTAATTAAACTTTGTTTAAGTTTAACACCACACTTTTATTACAGTCACAAGAAATCACTAGAAAATTTACAGCAGCTCCAACTAAATGACACGCACCACATTGCACTGCACCCGTACCCGACGAGGTAACAAACAGAAATGAGAGCAAAACGATTCTGCGGTGCTGTGATCGATGATGGCATTCGCAACCGGTGGCTGATAAATGATAAAGGAAAGGGGATATAATCGTTGAAACAGAGCATGCGATCGATCGTAGAAGCGATTTGCGTGTGCGCGAGCGAGGCAATCGATAAGCTCGACGTGAGTTTGATTGTTTTAGTGTAACATTTTTTCTCATGTATTGAAATAAGTTTTATTTACTCTTTACATAATAGTTATATAGTCGCGTCTAGGAGAGCAAAATGAAAAGGTTTTAGACGGTTTTGTTAGTTTTACCTGCGTATCGCCACCATTTCGTTCCTACGAAGTGTGACAAGACTACGGCACTTTCTCTCGATATCACGATAGACAGGAACGTTTGATTTGATACGAAAAATAAAGCATTTTTCGGAAGGACGAATGATAATGATAGCCTCAGTTGCAGATATCTAGTTTCAGCTAATGGAAAAAAGTTATTTTAAATTGTTCATAATTAAAAAAAATGAGTTTACATCATTCTCAAATGTAAATAATAAATGACGTAAAATGAATCTTATTGTTAGTTTCTTAACTCGTCACAGTTACTCATTGTTATTTTTTTGGTAATTTATTGCATTTCGTCACATTATGAGCTAAAAAAAATCGTTTTTGTTCAGTAAAGACATCTTCCCGTCGATTGGTGGAATGATTACAGCTCCTGCTGTAATCGTCCTCAAATAAACAGGCTTCATAAACGATTTGAATTGCTAACAGATGTTCTTGGTCTCTAAATGTGTTTAAAAATCCATCATTCTTCCTCTTAAAACTCTTTCTCTATTAGTCTTTTTCACTCGTAGTTCAGCTATCGCCGCGTGATAACTTAATTGAATATAACTGATAAAGGTTAAAACGAGGCAAAATCAACCGAGAAATTTTTTTTCATATGTGGAAGTCATTAAAATTATAAAGTGTATTTAAAATAATGTATAAAATACTTTTTAAAAATATTCCGTCAAAAAAGTATCCGGAAGAGTCGATTAAAATCTGACTGGACAATCGGACCAAATTGAGATCACCCATAGTAAAAACCATAGTAAAACACGCCGCTCCCTACTAACATCGACTTACTTAACCAGCTGCTGTTATTAAACGGGTTGACGGATCCCGCTCAATATTTGCACATTGATTAAGGACAGTTGTACCAACCTTGGATAAAAAAATCAATTTGATCCGATTACCCAGTCAGATTTTAATCGACTATTCCGGATACTTTTTTGACGGAATGTACATGAACAAAAAAGAGGTTTAATTTAAGGTGCTTATGATGGTGAGGCGATAATGACCACGTTGACGCATGCTGTCACTGTCACGCATGCAGTCGACTATAGGCGATAACACACACCAAAATGAACCAAACGAATTAACGCACGGGGGCGTCAGCGATCGACTCACCATCAAAAGCAGTTAATATTCTGCCTACCCGAGTGTAGCTCGACAAAAAGAAATGCTAGGTGTGCAACTAAGCTGTTACAATCCACAAGCAAACTGAGCGCACCAACACCAAGGAATTGAAAAAAAACAATACTCTAAGTTGCTATTCTCAAGATGTAAGTTTTTGTTGTAATAAAAGGCTCACACGCAAGTATTTTATTTACTGGCGAATTTAATCCGAGTCAATTCAAGAGCAGCAGCTTCATCATTTGGTAATTATCAAGAAGAAATTTGGGAATCATACTGCATAAAAATGAGTAAAAGTATCTCTTAAAACTTGATAGGATGGAACGAGATTGCATGACTAAAATCAACTCACGGCGTTTGGCAGCATTTGCTGATAGAATGTTTGTGCTTCAGGTGCTAACGGATCAGCGAACAAGGACGGACCAGCGAACAAGTACCGCTGGTGATATTTGGCTTTGATAAGGAATTTACTTCCCGCTTAGTGCTGCATTATCAAGCAACACGACTCCATGAAGCGGCCTTTTGCACTCCCCGCCGTACCATCAGTGGAAAACCAACGAAAAATCACTTGATGATGTAGCAACAACGCTTGCGCGGTCACTTTTTTCCTCGAAGAATGCAATGCATTTCATTTAGTTGGAAAAAACAGAATATTTAAAGCTATTGGGACCTATTTGGGTTTTCTTAGCAATGCGACATTAATGATTATTACATAAACTGTTTATATTTTTTCTGGTAAACTATTGAAGTCAAACTTAAGAAACTAATAGCTGAGAAATATTGGGAAGGTTTTGACTGTATATGCAAAGCATTATCTTCGTATGTAATAAAATTTTATTTTATACATACTTTCAGAATAGTTCAGTCATCTTTGTTCCACTATTTTTCGGTGCAAGATTTATACAATCAGAAACCAAACATGAATAAATCAATAAATAAATTGATTCATATGCATTTTAAACATTTTGTTATTTGAAATTATTTGACAAATGAAAACATTTAAAATGATATATTATTTTATTCATCTTAACGACTGTGATCGTGCAGGAAACCTGCGACACTTTTGGAAGAACCTAACTTTAACTGCACATTAAGCATTATGCTGTTTGGTTTCAGCTATCATTCTCCTACGGGTGGTTCTGGCGTTCTCTTTTCTTGGAACATTTTCTCTTTTCCTCCATTCGCGCCAAGGCTCGCTTGCAGCGATTCCTATGTCATTTAGGAACCGTCAGCTCAAGAGTAAAGATGTTGTGGACATCTTTACTAAAACAACGCAGGAATGCTCCTCAAACCAGCCCAGGAGCATCAATACCATTGAGAAAAGAATTAACATTCGTTCAGTCATGTATAGAGTAGTATAGTGTGTAAATAAATAGTCGTGTAAAAAGGGATGTGGAATTTGTCTCCGAAGTGTAGCGAGATGTTTCATTAGTGTTCATTCCACCCAATGGCAAATATTTTGACTGTTGTGATGCTTTACGTTATTTTATTTTGTGTTAGTTACGAGTGATTTCAGTTTTCGACTAACTTTGATTTATTAAACAAGATAAACGAGCCTCGCTGTTTCATCATGCAGCATTCTGTAATTTAAGCAGTTGGCGTCGTCGCCACGTGTTGTTGATGTTGTGGACGTTTACGTTGGATTCGAATTACATGCCGGGTTGTGCTGTGTTGGCAATGTTGTCGCTGTGGTTGCGTGGTTATGCTGAGCTGCTAACTCCTTCCTATTTAGAACCTTCCCCTTTAGATCAGTCTATAAAGGTTTACCTTCTGGTAATGATAAATAATACTGTTCCTGGCTTCCATAGTGATTTCGTGATAGTGTTCCTGGTTTGTATATTGATTTCGTGATAGTGTTCTCCAAAACACGCTCTCCATCGTTTTAATTACGTATTCACGTTTTTCGGTGATACGGTATAGGACAATCGGTGCTTATGATCGCCGAAAAGTAGAACTTTAGCAAATCTTGTTTCTTATGTGGCATAGTTTTCTTGTGTTTTTGAAATGGATCTTGAAATGAAAGTGATGGGTGTCTACGTCACTGTTTACCATCGGTTATTAGTGAAATCCTGATGGTAATCCGGATGATAATGATGTGCAATCCTGATCAAATGTGCTAAAATAGTTTTAAACTAAATTAACTAAAAACCTTTGATTTGTCGTAAATACAGCGGTCGTTAATTGTCTTGCTGTTAAATCTTCTATAGTTCAGGTCAGCATAAATTAATGATATTATTTTTTTAGCGAACAGATTCAAGCAGACGTGAACTGGCTGATTCGATCGCCGGACACATTTGACACCGCTCTCTCGCTTCAACAGGGCAACGTTCTGTAATCCGACCCTCACGTGGCGTTGAGTGGTTGAGCCGGTGCTGCGCGGTCAGCACAAAATGTGCTATTGGCGATGGGTTGATGCAGTGGAAGCAAGAATTGCTGCGTGTTTTCCAAAACAATCCGATATTTATTTCCGTTTGAAGCGTGCTGCTTTTTTTAAGCTACCCATAGCGGAAAATTGTATTGTGATTTGAAAAGACGAATAATTCCGTCTTTAAACTATGTTGAAATTTGTTTTTCTACCTCTTGTTTTAAGGATTGTGGGTATTATTTAAAGTAAACTTGTGCACAATCAGTTGTCCTTATTTCTGCTTAAATTCACGTTGTGAAAGTTAGTTGATAATCTGGTAGTTGGAATAGAGTTTCGAATTCATCTGAGGTTTTACAACGCATTTCTTGTTAAACGTTTGATAGATGATCGTCTCTTACTTAAATTTTGTTAACTTGTTCAAATCTGTATTGGAGCAGTGTTATGGTGCGGTTGCCGTTGATCCTGTTTCATCACCCGTGGGTTTTTTTTTTCTAAACTGTGGATAGGAGACGCCCTCCTGTGCCTTTTCTAACTCGTATTGTTAGAGCCCCTGTGGGTCGGTTTCTTTCCGAACCCACTAATTCCTAGCTATGCGCCAATCAGTATGCTTAATAATTGTGGCCTCGCTAGGGTTCTATAATAAATTAAATGCTACGTGGAAACCTGACCCTATGGCCTGAAGGCCAAGCAATGGCCCCGCTAATCTGGGAATTGGTACGCAAGTTCCCTTTCTACTTTTTTTTTTCTTTCAAGGAAGTTGACCTCGCCTCCCTTTTCTGTTTAAAGAGACAACCTTCTCTTTCTACCTACCTACCTAGGGAGTGGATTTCCCACCTGTTTCTTTCGTGCCCATGGTGGAGCCATAACTTTTTCTCTTTCGTTGTTAATGGTGAATTTCTAACCTTTTTCTTTCGTTCTCGAGGGTGGACTCATAACCTTTTTCTTTCGCTCTCGAGGATGAAACCTTTTTCTTTCTTTCGAGTGGAATCTTTTTCTTTCTTTAGCAATAACGTTACTCTCCGGGGTATATAGATTTTAATGTTATCCCAGGTTTAGTACTGGAAATTTATGATTGCCAATTTACCCAGTTCGTTTCCAATTCTTCCTCGAACTGCTGCGCCTGGTTCTCCAGCCATTCCGCAAAGTCGTGCCGACGCTGTTCCTCTTCTACGACGATCGTTGCTTTAAAATCGTTGCTTCGACGATCGTTGCTTTAAAATGCTTTTGAACTGATTACACTTGGCTAGCCAATTCACAATGATGGACATTCTTTATGAGCTGGCAAGTTGATAAATAGTTTTCTGGGACTAAGTATCCCATCTCCGCTTAATATAGAAGGGCTGATGATTGCATGGTAGGCGTGTAACTGATCTCGTTTAACGATTGGCACCCGCAGGGTAATTTGTACCACTAACCCTGGGACTATTTTCCGGGTGGTGGTTATGGCTTGAATTACTTCCGGCGCTACATCTCCGGTGTTTCGGCTGGGGAAAGCCTGGTATAAAGAAACTAGTCGCGATAATCGGAAGACATTCGGATGTGTGGAGGACTGGGTAACCTTTCTTTCTATTCGGTTCGGCTGGTGTCTGGGTGTGACGAGCCCAGCGGGGTGTCGTCAGCCAGAGCAGCGTCAGAGCAGAGAAACTGAGAGGTTACGATCAGAATTCAGTCTGTGTTGTATTTCGATTTCGTCTGTTTATATATGCTTTTGACGATGGTTCTTAACTCTATTCTACAATTGGTGGGAGTGAGACAACTGCAGAGGCTTTGCTGGCGAAAGTACTTTTTTGTAGGATCAGGAATGGTGTTAAAATGATCAGTTACCCTTTTCCACTGGGTACTAACATTTTCAAACTTTGTGCAATATTCCTGCCCTTAGCATGTTTTAACACTTTTATCGTTTCTAGGTTTGCCGTTAGTTTTACTGTACACACTGAACGGACCGCGATGGTCCGGCACTAGCTTTGGCTGCTGTCACCAGTCAGAATATCTGACACTAGCCTAATTGTCCGGCTCGTACGACCCAGTGCGAGAGCTGGGGTCCCTGGAACGGTTTGTTAAATGTTCCGCAAGGCGTGGAAGAGGGAGACTTTCTTCCCCGTGGCTGGATCGCGGCGGACTCCTGAAAGCAGAGTAAAACTCGAAAAACGACCGTTCGTGTTCGCTTTCAACTTAAGACACACTTAAGGTTTTTTTCTTACACCAGTATTTATAAGGTTGAACTTAACCTACTTTTGCTTACCAATAGCGGTTCTTTCCTAAAGCCTAGGTTTGTTTGGTAAACCGTCTTGACCGAATCTCCGTTTCTCCTCTTCGGCACTTTCTTTCGTCACCTCGCATTTCACCTCAGCCGAACAATGTCAGCTTACTCCCCTCCCTCCTGATGCGTAAAAAGTGCAAGCCGAGTGGTTCATGACGCCAGGGCCGAGCATGTCAATGTTGCTATCCTGAGTCAGCCCTTGCGGCGATCGTTCCACCTTGGAACGATTCGTTTGGCACTACTCCCAGCCTCGCCGTGCTTTCTCCAACAGTGGCTGTTTATGTGTCTTTTAACACCGTTATGGCCGTCGCACCCTGCATCCAACCAGAACCAACCTCTACTCTATCCCCTCCTCTCCTCCTTCCTGAGGGCTCGCATTGCTCTTGCATCATGGCGTGTACTGGCCTCGGGCGTCACATGCTGACAGGGTTTTACCCTTCTACTCTGAGGTGATCGCACGAAGCGCCCGAAAGCAGGCCAAGTCGGTGGTGGAAGCTGGTCGGGCCGCTTCATCCCCCCCGCACTTATGGGAGCTTGATGGTAGTCCAGAAGGGACGACCTCCTAGTCTTACCATAGCCTACCCTATAGGTCACCGGTGCCGGGAATTGAACCCAGCCCTGGAGCACTCGTGGCTCCAGGAATCCCAGGGGCGGCGTTAACCGGCGTCCACAAGGCCGCACCCGGTGCCTAGCTAAACATAGAACAGAATAACAACCTATCCTACGCTGGGGCCCGCGCTATCTCGGCCGAGCGCTTTCAGCGATGTCTGATCTTACAAATGCTAATACAGCTGCGCGTTATCGCGTCTTACGACTGTTTGATCGTGGTTTGCCTGCTATCAGGACTCGATAAAAATTCATTTGCCGCTGTTGGCCGTGGTGTCCATTTTCGGGTCTTTTAATTTTGCCCACTGTGGGTCTTTTCATACTTTCTTAGCTAAATATAATTAAACTGCGGCTAAAGGCTGCGAAGTGGAAATCTCGCTCAAAATTTTCTTTCATCGGTAAATAAATTTTTCTTTCCTCGGTACCCAAAACGACTCGGTATAATGTTCGGTTTTTTTTCTTCATCCTTTATTCTGAAGCGACTGGCTTATAGTCACGGCTAGCCGAAGCCAGTCGAAATGTTCGCTATGCGACGCGTGTGTGGACAGTCGAACGCCGGGACGGATGCCTCTCGCACCGGATTGAAGCCTTGCGAGGGCTACCGCGGGTGGGGCCCATAGCAAGCTTAATCGGTGGATGCTTTCGGAACGAGCTGAAAACCGGGGAAGTGAATAAACGCGACACCGTCGTCTTACATTTTCCAACTCCAGCTAACAACTGAACTGGACAGTGCCAACTGACTGGACAGGCTAGAAGCATCTGACAGTTTATTAAGAATTACCTTAGCCTATTTATACCCTAATGTTCTAGGAGAGAAGTCACCCCTCTCACCCCGTCGCTCCCGAGTCTTGACCATGAGAACCGCTGAATCGGCGCGCACATGTTTCCGCTGAGCTTGCGCATACGAAGTTGCAACATGTCGAGAGAAAGTTTTGACCTCTTTAGAAAGGGTCCATCCGTGAGGTCGGCCTTGCCCAAAGCCTCACGCGATGCATCGAAAAATAGGAAGTGTTGTGCCCTTTGGAAAGCATCAACATCCAAATACTGACTCGACATTTGACACTTTGCTTGCTGCAACATCGCCCTGCAAACGGGACTGAATGCGTTACAAGCGTAACTGTACCTTTTCGCTGGGTCGCCTATGCCTGTGCATATGTACGGGCGATATTTTGATAAACTAGAAGCGGCCAGACTCGAAACCTCGGGGCAGGGCGCTTCAATTCCTACTGCGGCGGGTCATACCGCCCCAAAGCGATGTCGGATACTAGGTCGTCTGCGATCGCGCAGACGACCCTGGCCGACATACGGATCGGAGCCTCGTCCGTCTCCTCGGTCATTTCTCTGGTCATGTCCGTCGTGGGTATGCGTGACAAAAAGTCCGCTACTAAGTTCTCGCTACCCTGTTTATACCGTATGTCGCATTCGAAACCTTGCAATTTGAGCCTTAATCGAGTCAAAGTGGGTGAAGTTTCCTTCAGCCTCCAGATCGATACCAGCGGGCGATGATCAGTGTAAACAATAAACCGCTGACCGTACACATAGTGACGGAAGTACGCGGCAGCCCACACAATCGCTAACAATTCTTTTTCGATGGTATGATACCGTTCTTCTGCTCCGATTAATGCTCGGCTAGCAAAGGCTTTTGGCCTATCCACAGTTTTTTCGTTGGACAGAACGGCGCCTATTGCATAATTGCTGGCATCGGTGGTCAGAACGAATGTGTCAGCGTAATTGGGGCGTACCAACAAGTACTGAATTTCCCCGCGCAGAATCTGACACTTCCGTGGCTCCAGCCGTAGGTTGTGCTTGCGTAACCCGCGTAACACCCTTGACAGGTGCTCATTGTGCTCCTCGATTGTGCGCCCGTACACCACGATGTCATCCAAGTAAACCACTGCCCTTACGTCCGGGATTTCGTACAACACCGAGTTCATTAACCTCTGAAATGTAGATGAACTGTTTCTCAGTCCCACAGGCATCCGGGTGTACTCATAGTGGCCATACGGCGTTGAAAATGCCGTCTTGGGAGCATCCTTGGGGTGAATGGGGATCTGGTAAAATCCCGATTTCAAATCCAACGTGGAGAAGAACTTGCTATCCCCCAGTGTGTCCAGAATCTCCGGAATCAGCGGGATCGGATACACGAACGGTTTCGTGATCAGATTTAGTTCGCGATAGTCGACCACCATGCGATACCGCTGGACTCCGTCGTCGCCCAATTTTTTCTTTATGCACAACGCTGGCGCATTCGACGGGCTCGTGCTATGCCGAATAATGCCCTGCGCAAGCATTTCCTCAACTTGCTCTTTCACGTGTTGCTTGGTGACTTCCGCGAAACGATACTGTCGCTTGTGGATAGGCACCTCGCTCGAGGTTTCGATTACATGTTCGGCGGCATGGGTGTACGTAAATTCGTCACCTTCCATGAAAAACACATCACTGTACTGACCTACTATTTGTTCCACTCCTCCGCCTTCATGCGGTAGATTTAGCGTGGCGAGCAATTCGGTCCGTCGCTGGTGACCCCGAACCTTCGCAATATGGCGAAACTCAACCGGATCGCAGTCGAGATTTTCGTCCAGGTCCTCTTCACGGTACATCTTACCATCCTCTTCCTTCTCGTAATACTCTACCTTATCTTCCTTAACCTCTAAATTCCCCGCCATTTCGGGCTCCTGATTCGGATCCCCCGCCTTTACCGCGGGTTCGGCCTTACTTCCCAGGATCATCTTCCCGGGAGTTTAATATGGCAGCTCCCGCCTTTCGCTTAGGACAGGTCGCCTGATACCCTATTGACCCCGGGGGTCCGTTTGTCACCGGGACCATTCCCCAGTTCATGGCCAACGTAGCAGCAGAACTCGTGGGCTGAGGTGGGGTGGTATTCGGAACCTCGAACTCCGGCGTACATGGCTCCGTCTCAGGGTAGAGAGTAAGGAGTCCCTCCTTATAGCTAATTTCCACCGCATACTGATGCAGAAAATCGGCGCCAATCATGCCTGGCACATCCAATTCCTGTATCAGGTGGAACCCACCGCTGTCACCACATGGCTGTGTGGAAGTGTTTTTGGATCGAATGCATCAGCCTGTATTGAAAGTATAGAAAAATAACGCTTCCGTTTGGAGCGACCGAAACTGATGGCTGAAGAGGTGGGTGAAGGAGGGTACGGTCGTTACACAAGTTTTATGGCCGCTAGAACTGCGAGCCCGACGCCCCTAAATGAAATAGGTTCTTTACCCCCAGCCTATTGTTGATGATATTTAGGATTTCGGCGAGAGTGCTTCTGGTCGATCTCAAAACGACCCTTTGAAGCCTCTCCTCTAGATCCTCTGCCAAAAAGAGGATTGCTTCGGATAAATGACCCTTCTTTCTTTCTGCTTGTTTGTGAGGAATTCTTTCTTGTATCTTTTACCCGGGTTTTTCAAAAAAATCATCAAGGATTTGTTTTAATTTGGAGGAAAGATTCTCCATCTATTTAAACCGTGCTTCTGTGCATAGCACTTGTTGAATTTTTCCTGCACGTTCGGCACATTTTCTCGCTATTGTATCAATTGCCTTATCCGCTACGAGCACGTCGCTCATCCATTTTGCGTATATTAGTCGTTCTCTTAGGTTCCTAATTGCATACAGCTTGGTCGCTTTTTCCTTGCCCGCGTAGGGCAACTGCTTCCAGAATTCGCCGCTTATCTTGCCGCCTCCTTTTTCTTCGTCGTCGTCGCTCTCGCTACTGTAGACTACGTCGGTGGTGGTGGCGAGGAATGGCTCGAGATCAGGTCCTCCGTAGTAGTCTTCGACGTACTTCCAGTCGTATTCTGTTTCGTCCATCTCACAACCCTGGTAGTCGAACATGGTGTGGCTTGACACCGTCACTTCGCGCCATCTTTATATACGCACTTTTCACGTTCGTTTGTGTGTCACTTTTGTTTTTTATTACTTGGAAAGTTCGAACACTTTAATGGCCGCCTTTTTGGCCTGCTTCTTCATTATTGAAAACACTGCCCTAATTAGCTTCTCCACTATGAGCACTGTCAGCAACACCATTATGCATGTTAGCTTAAAGTCTTGACTAACGTGGTGTTCCGTATGCACTTCTTGGTTCTGGATTATAACTAGGTCACTGGCGCGGAATGGTGTTGAAATGATCAGTTACCCTTTTCCACTGGGTACTAACAATTTCAAACTTTATGCAATATTCCTGCCCTTAGCATGTTTTAACACTTTTATCGTTTCTAGGTTTGCCATTAGTTTTACTGTACACACTTTTCACACTTTCCTGCTCTGTACTGTAATTATTATCGGCATTGTATTCTTCAAACGCGACACTTTTAATATTTTTCGTTTCCACAATATTTCATTAACTTACACATTTCTTAAACCTGTCACTGTTTTTGCTGTTTTAAGTGCCTGTTTTGCGCATGTGGTTCAATATAGCAACCAAATCGCAATTACCAGTTGTACCAGCACAAGCACCATCACTAAACTTGGTGATACAATACAATCGGCAATTGGCTTACAATCGTGAGTTTTGTGTTGTTCCTCGTGGGTGGTTAAAGTGTTCATAATGTTGACCTGCTGGTCCCCACTGTTTTGGGTCAGCCCTAGATCTTGCCTAACCCATCTCCTCGGTTTATTTAAATTAAAATTTTAATGGTAAATTCGTAGTTCGTTTACGCGAGCAATTTTCAGCGTGGATTTTCCGCACAAAAAATTCACATGCTGATTAATATGCTGAATGCTGACATTCTCACCGCCCTGCAGCTTAAGCCATAATCGAGTCAAAGAGGGTGAAGTTTCCTTTTAGCTCCCAACCCAGTGGGCCAATGGGCCGCCGAAACAACGTGCGATATCCTCTCGGATGACGTTGGCCTTCTCCTACCAAAGCATATTATCCGCTTGAGGGAACGTCGTCGATTTCCTGGTCCGTGTAGGGATGCGAGTTGCGACGGCGTATGAAGCTGCATCGATAAGAAAGAACGAAAGTAAGTGGTGCCCGCGGCATACGGCACCTCATATTTATGGCCGTCGGCACTGGTCTAAACGATGGTGACGCTGAGAAATTTCCTCACCGCAGCGGAGGTAAAGGGGGATGATGGAGAAGAGTGTACCATCGTTAGTCGTTATGGTTTATACGTCGTTGCCCTGCGTCCGAGTACTTCCCAGCTTAAAACTACTCTTTCCGTTTTAATACAAATTATTTGCTTGTTTGCTTTTCTTTCGATTTTATAGTTGGTCTGCGATTCTCTGTATGTCTTTGTTCTCTTTCTCTGTTTCTTTGGTTCTTCATTGTTTACAGTTCATTAGGTTTATCGTTATTACTTTGCATTCGAACCGAATTATCTTATATTTATCATCTTCCTATCAGTCTGTTACAACGGAACCTACAGTTAGATTCGCTCAATATTCGTTCGGCCTAATATCCCAACTCCTGGGTCTCTCCTAAAAAAAAACAAAAGAAACCGAAACATTCATTTTTCCTCTTTTTGTTCCGTGCCTTCTCCTCCAGTTTTTTTCCTTTATTTAATCAGAAGAGACCATTTTTTTTATAGAGGCGAACTGTTCAAGAGGCTGCTATTGATATATTGATAAGTAGTGTCAGGTGATTTTTAAGCTCGGTAAGGTAAGAGCCGTTGTATGATTTTGTTGAGTCCAGATCGGATGAAAGCGTCAATATGGTGTTCTCATACTGTTGCGCCAGACGATGCATAATTTGGGAGGATGTAAGCGGTAGGCTGCTTTTATAATGTTACGTAAGCGTTCCGTTCCAACCTCCTATTCCTATTTTCCGCTTTTATATTCCCCCCCTGCTTATGTTACTCCTGGTGAGGTCTTGAGCCCCGTTCCTAGACGGTTTTGCCGTTTAAACTCCTGGTTTAATCTTTGATGGGGTGTAGCCCCGGTGCCGTGACCCTTAAGAGTCGGCAGACTTGTTGCTAACAGCAAAAAAAAAAAAAAGAAAGGAGAATGTAGATTTTTTTTTTTCATTTTCTTTCGGTTAATGAGAGACGAGAGGGGTAAGAAGTTATTTTTCATGCTGGGTATATTAATTGTTTCGTTTTTCCTGCGGTACTCATCACTCCAAAACCAGGAGTGTTCCCACTTAGATCGGTTTCTTAGAAAAGCAAAGATTTCTTTCAAATTCAGACAAGGTCGAAAGGGCGGACACTTGCAGCGGATTTATTTTTTCATTTTCTTTCAGTTAATATGAAGAGGGGTAAGAAGTACTTTTTAAGCGGGATCCTTTCAGCTTCGCGCCGGGCCGCTTCCTCCTGGAAAGCCCGGTCATTGCTCGTCCTCGGCCGTGGTTGTCGTTCACCAGCTCCTGTTGTCGCGAGATTATCATCGGTTGGAGATGGTCTGGTCGCTTCAAATATAACTTTATCCGCTTCCCCTAGGCCCGACATCAAGACTATCAATTCGTTATAGAATTATGGATACGAGACTTTGAGTTAATTAAAAAGAAAAGAAATTAACTTTATTCGCTAAAAGATTTTTGTAAACTGATTGAGAGCTGGAACAAGACTGCCTGTTCTGCATCGAGGTTCTGCGCGTGTGCCTGAAGATTATCCGACACTGCACCGGTCGCACGGTTCTGGCCGCGTGACTCAGGATCGCGTTGCATCGGCCCGGCATGTGTCCGCTCGGATGTCATGCGTCCCGTGGGAACGGATCCGTTGCCGCGTCGATGTGGCGGCCTCGCGCATGTTTGTCCGGTGATGTGCTGACTGGCACATAACTAACGTCGGGCAACGTACACGTGGCTGGCACGCAACTATAGATCCTAGCGCTATCCATGTTTTTATTAGCCAGTATGCGCGATAAGTAATTTCCGTTTGGCGCCTTGTTGAACTTAGTTCAATTTTTCTGTTTCTGTTTCGACTTTAATTTTGTTTCATTACAAAAGAATTATCTCCCGGGCCATTTCTCCTCCCAGGGGATCAACACTAGTTCGTCATCGGTTACCGGTGTCTTTGTAAGCTTTTTGCAACCTCTGCCACTATGATCCAACCGTTGATAATTCGTCTCCGCCTCAGAATGAATCGTATACCCATGTCGGTGATGGCATGGCTAGATTCCCATTTCCACTGAGCTTGTAAAAGCTTGCCTTGCCAGGCTTTGCCTGAAACTTAAAATTTTTACAAACAATTTTATCATCTTTCAGTTAACAGCTTTTGACATTTATATTTTAAAAAGTTGTTTGGATAGCTTGATGTTCTGTAAAACATTAGAATTTATATTTTTAATTTACACGATGCTAATAGGACGATGGTTGCATAGCATTTCGTAATCATGCTCTTCAAGAAAAGCTTTCCAACGTTTCAAATTTGCGTTATTATTTTTGGATAATAAAGTAAAGGTTAATGACATATGACATACGTAGTTCTCATCAGCCCCAGAAAGAGAACTAAAAACAACAGCTAAACATACGGTTCCTCCGTCATATTTTATAAATGTTAAAAAAAATCAAAAGTTATCGGTCGATCTCCATAGAGAAATTGTTGTGACAGTAGTGCACAGATTGCAAGTATCTGTTGTGAAGATAAAACTTTTATTAAAATCCATGAAGGCTAAAGCATCATCGAAAAATAAAACGTCTTTTAGCATGTTAAAAACATTAGTTGCATCACAGATGTGTTTTTTATATCAGATAGTAATGTATAATTCCAAATTAAATTCATTTTTTCCTGGATTCATTAAAATAGCTTTTTGGTTTACTAACAGATTCTTAAAGGAAAAAAATGTTAATAGCAAAACCTATGAAAATATATGGTTCACCCAAATTTGACTAACCGACACAACAGGTGCAGAGGAATATAAATACCAGATGAGAAGACCACACTGAGTAGTCATCATTTCCGATCATTTTATCATTAAGTACTCGTTTGTAAAACTCACAATTTTAATATAAATAGTAATAATCACAAATACCGATTGAAAGTTAACGTAACGAAAGCTTCTTATTGAATCACCTTTGTGTCATATTTTTAAACGAAATCGTAATGCGATTAAAAGAGCAAATAAAAAAGCAGGAGATTTTACTGCCTCGTTAGAAATTAGAATTATCAATATTTGTAACAGATTTTAACTTCCGAAAGGAATCCCAGTTTCTATGAAATAGAAAAAGTGAAAGCCAATCTTGAACAAAAATAGTCAAAACGGATAACAGAAACACTGGTCGCGTATGAGTAGCATTTCAATCAATACATTAGTAGAGGGACAATCGTAAAATATCGACTAAAAGTGTTGTTGAAGGAAAGATACATCAAACCATAAAAAATCATTGGTGATCACCCGAAATATAAAAAAATATGTAATAACGAAATTTGAATCCTTCAGCATACACCTTGTTGTAATTAATCAAACAATGGGAACCCTACAATTGATAATAGTCTAATGAAGAGAAAGTATAGGATACAGAAATATATTAGGAGAGTTTACCTAATCAAACATTATTTCACTAAAGCTAAGCAAAACAGGGAATAGTAAATAACATACTTTAAGGAATGTTTCAATTGACGACAGTATCATCAGTTGCATCGAGCTCTACATAGCACACTCAACATCAACGAGATCTCCTCCATTCATCACGACGAGAGTACCATCAATGATTACGACCTTCACGACGAGCGTATTGTTAGAAACAACAAACGGCCACTGCTCTCTGGACAATTGCTTCCCCCGAATGAAGAATGTTTCATAGAAAATGTTTTGTAACTCTGGAAATTGAATAGTATGCAAGATATCAGAACTATATGTTCCATGAAGAATGCACAAGAATGCTAAAATACAACTCCATCGAGCATATGCATCTGCAAAACAACCTACAACTACTTACCAGGTTTATAGATGGGATCATCAAAGGCACGGCTGAACGATGTGAACAAACACAAACAAAACATGTTCAATTATTCCCAAACAGTAATTATGGAACATTGCATGTTCATGTTCAACGATTCCATCATCACAAAAATCCAACTGACAACCCATCCTGACCCGGAAAGCATACCAAGAACTGATGAACATTCAACGAAGCATAACAGAAGTAGTAACAGCGTCGTCTTGGTCCTTGAGGAGATCATTATCCTCCTGTTACATCTTTCGAGGAAGCTTTTTTACGCCGTATTGTAGTAAAGAAAAGCAGCCGAAGCGAAAATAGTAACCAAACCAAACCTTCGTATTTCTATTGACACCAAGGATCAACAATGAAGAAGAGAAATAGATAGCATATGTCGACGAACCGCCACGTGCAGCAGTGCAGAGCAGATACCGCATGCTAATTCATCGACCACCACTCGTGAACGTTACATTGAAGCCGTCATTGAATCGTTTCCTAGCGCGTGAGCTTGCAGTATTGATCGCCAAATACCCGTAATTGGATGAAATCCATACGACTGATGCATCATCAAAAAGAAATGCTTACCTCATCGTGAATCACCATGAATCTCAGCCCCTGACAAACGCACTGAGATAATTTATCCACAACTCGAGCATGCTGCAAACAATGAATGAGTGTATGATATGTTATGTGTTATACAACTATGATATACAAATGACTGAAAATTCTTGTACCGGGGATAACACCATAATGTGAAGCTGTTTTGAATAAAGCAAACATAAAAACCAAACATACCTTGTGTCAGTTTTTGTTTAAATTTTTAATTTTACCAGCATGATCCAGATAGTTTGATTTACTTCCCAAGTACAAGCACCTATGATTCTCGTTGGTGGATGATTCTGGTTATTGCCTCGTTCAGCAATAGTCGCCCCAAGAGTAATTCATTTCGGTTGAATTCGTCCTGATTGGTAGACGTTGAGATACTTTTTTGTCAGCATAAAATTGAACAGCGATTGGTATCATATTCCACAACATGTTTTAAAATGTCTTTACGATTCATCTGAAAGCCGTTTCAGGGACATGTCAAGAGAATGCCGACAATACAGCTCACTTCTTTCTTTGAGATGATTGGGATGACTATTGATCGAATTTCATCGTGTCCGTAGCGCAAGAGCGTTGCTCTAATGCTTCACCTTTACAGATCAAGTTGTATTTCTCCTGCATTACTCGTATCGGCGTTTAGAGCAGTAGAATTGAAATCGAACTTAAATACTACGAAGCTTTGAGTTGATCTTCCTGCTAGCTACAATCCTGGCTCGGCTTTCTCATCGAAACAGTGATCTCGTCACGGCCAACAATCAGAAAATCAGGTGCCATCAGGTGTGTATCGTCAAGAAAGGCAAAAGGATGCTTTACATACATCATTGTTGAATTCTTTGTGCCAAATAGTTATCTAATTTTTATTTGTTAATTTTTAGAAGCTGAAACCTGAAAACACAACGACAATAAGCAGAAGACAACTGACGCAAAGAAGATTATCTGAAGTGACATAGGAAATCCACCAGATAGATAACCAAACAAATCATATAGCTGGAGAAAACTCAAAACTGGAGATTGCTGCCGAGAAAACAAATGCAAAGCCACGAACAGGAGCAGGGAATGAGCCTCATAATCAGTCCATACAAAATCACATGAAACAACTTAAACGGGAGGACGGACACGCATCATGAACGATGACGAAGTATTTGATATAAAAAGAATCCAAGATTCGGATGCATTAGGAAATCAACACACTTCTCAAAACAAATAGCCACTTATAAATATCTAATTCGAAACAATTTCCGGCAGAACAGACTTTCATTTCATACATTTGTTTATTCTACATACATTCTATGGAGCTTCACACAGAAAGCATAAAAAAGAAACGAAAGGACGAATAATCATTACAACATTAATAGTTTTACAATTATTATAACTATCTTACGAAGAGCTTACGCGATCTAGAATAATTTCCTAGCTCAATACCTTACGGATCGTGAGTTTGATATCCTGACACTGCTATATAATAACATCTGACATCGACGAGATCATACATCGAAATACCAATAACAATTGGTTCATTAAACTCTGTATACCAATCATTTACATACGTAGTCAGTTCATTCAATTCATGTTGTCATATTACGATTTTTCTAACATTTCATCAACCCTGAAATCGTTCAAACAGCTTCGTACCGCATAAATTTTACGTTAAACTTAATTCTATACTTCCGTTACAAACATTTGTTACCTACAAATTGAACTTTCTAAATCTCCCTCTACACATATTTCAAACAGACTCTTGGCTTTCCAATATCCAACAATACCTCATCGCCAACATTAATCACGATCAATTTCACCACCACCATCTTCGCACGAAAGTCCAAAGATAACGTAGAATATGTGACATTTCATCTTTTGAGTACGATTTGTCGTTCCATTTGCTGCATTCATTTAACGATATTGGCTAGTTTCCATCCGACAATATTTACCATTCCTTTTGCACAATCCTCTAGTTTACGATGATTTTTTCTCTCGGGTATCAAAACAGCTAGCGCTTTAATCAGGGCACATTTGGATGGATCATCAAACGATGGATTTCGGGTGATTTCTGATCATTGTTTCCATTGTTGCTTCATTTTCCGCTACTCGACCGTCAACTTGGATTCTTAAAAGGATTTTCCATTCAACGGGTCGCATTAAAATCGCAACCGATTGGAACTTCGGCGATTACTGGGTGTTCTGTTTAATTCCAAATTTTAATCAGCACACCGTTGTTCTGCAGCATCTCGTTGCTCTACAGTAAATCGATAGCACCAGTATACGCCAATGTTTGTGTTAAGATGATGTCGATGATGCCGATGATCTCACGCTGATGCTTTACACTCCACTTGCATTCTTTTAGCAAATCTTTGAATAGATATGTTATCCAGTTGAACAACGGACGGTAATCGCAACGGGCATCGAATCATTTAGCTGATATGTTTATGTTCATTCGTTGAATATATTCGTTGAAGTGGATCATTTTCCGGTTTGATTCCTTGTCGTTTGCTGATGTTGCTGAGAGGATTCAACTTTACGGTTTTCGTGGATGCATACGTTGCTTTCTGTATCAGGAGCGGCTGCTTGGGAACATGCAATTTTATAGTCAATATGTGCCATTGCAATCCGCAGCTACCAAATTCAATTCTATTGTTGATGCACCGCAGTAATTGAATGTTGTACTCGGATTCGTTGTGATGTAGTAACGTTGACGGGCACAGTGACGGTGATTTCATTTAGCAGCATGTTGAGCGAATTTTCGTCACTCTGGTACCTCAATGCTAAGTTGTGGCAGATCGTTGATGCGACCAATACTGAGATTTGGTCTGAGGATATGGTCACCAATGCTGTTCCATCCTATTTCTACCTATATCGTCCTAATTTTTTAAAATCTGTCTTGTAAGATATTCTATAAGCTTTCACCAATCATTTTCCTTAAAATTATTTTTAACGTATATCATTTCACTTATCAGTCGAATATCGTTGCTTGTAGTTGATAATGTAAAACCGTAGAGATGTCAAATGTATCGAAGAATTGGTTTTGCAGGTTAGATCTACAAGAACAAGCATCCTTTCTTTCGCTTGAAAACACAGTGCCGATCAGACTGTTGGTCTATGATTTGAACAACATGAATTCTATGGATGAAAGAAGCAGAAATGCCAAATATAAATTTTAGTAAAACAATGTATTTAGTATTTCATTGGAATCATAAAACATGGTAAAATAGAAATGCATACCTTCATCTTGTGTGAATTGCTCTCGATCGCTGCTTTTGGAGTGTTTGTTCGTTGGATGATTTTTAGCTCCATTCTTTGTATGATGTCTGCAGCCAAACTACTCTGCCGTGTTTTGTCATTTTGTCGGCAGATCATTGAGGTTTCATATCTTTTTAACGTGGTTGAATTTCGTATGAGGTTCGTAACCCGATTCATACACAACAAACGCGGATAAGTATTTTACGAAATTATCACCGACAGAAATTCAAAGCAGTATTGCTATTGAGGAGTACCTAACAATTCTCGAGTGTAAAATGAAATGCAAATTTTGATTTAGGGATTGTTTGATGTGAAAGAAGCTAGAAATGTTATTTTTAACTTACTGATTTGCTTTTCCAAAAAATAAGAAATACTTTGAAGAATAGATATTCGCGTCCTATTTTCTTTACAAGAGTGAAACTTATTGAAGTGCGTTCATGACATGGATTATTGATTTAAAGGGGCACACACAGCCTTCTTAACGAAGTCTGTTATTTGTGTGTTTGTAAGGATAATGGGTGATTGCCTTACTTTTCGTCCTTACTAACTTAACCCTGCAGTTACCTTAAAAAAATTCACTTCTTTTATCTTCGTGGACCATTTGGTTCATGGTGTACTTTCTATGGGAATGGCTTTGTAAACGATTGAATATGAATTGTTTGGCTTTTGTAAGCACAATATATGGAATTATTTTGCATTATACGAGTTTACATAAGTTAAATAGAATATAAAGAGCGACATGCAATATTGGTCCCACTCACATAAACGAATTTGGACGCCAAAAAACGACCAAGTGCCGTTCCGAAACTGGCCGGAAGTTCACTAGACGAAAGGAACGAGAAGTTTCCGTCAAGACGAATTGATATCGCAGTTCGAAAAATAAAAACTTTCATTCCATCGAAATTGCTCGAATTCAAGAAGAAACCCTTGTACGAATCAGCGGTTGCGTTTGATAGGGCCCCACCTTTGGTATCATATATGGGCACAAGAACAAAGACACGATTTTATTGAGCACGATGCATTCGCAACCAAACATTACCGAAGGACCAAAGAAGAAGCCTGAAATCTTCACCTATTACAATTCGACAAAAGGTTTGTTTGGATTTTTTTCTCATTCCATCGATATAGCATTGCACTAATCATTGTGTTTCGATAGTCAGGTGGTGTGGATACGGCGGACCAAATGATCAGCTGCTACAGTTTAAGAAGAACGACAAACCGATGGTCATCCCTACTGTTCGCTAATATCAAAGATATTTCAGCTTTGAACGCATGTGTTATATTTTCCCAAATCGATCCATCGTGTTGTCCTCGTGATGTGAATCTGTGAAACGCTCACAATTTTTACGACAATTAGCGATTGATTTGGCCCATGAACATGCGGCAACGAACAGCGATTCCAAGGCTGGCTTCATCTGCGGAATTATTCACAAAAATGTGCTCATCACCTACAACTTCCCTTAGCAGATCTTTGACAAATGAATCTCGACCGAGCTCATCACTTTTGACAACGCCAGCATCGTCAGCGGTGCCTTCAACAAGCCGAATAGTGGCTAGTCCCGGTGCTGTAAAAGCAAATCGGATATAAAATGTGTCGTACGTTGAGTATTTGTTTGTAAAAATTATAGAAAAGTGTTATGTAGCACATGTATGAGTCGAAATTTCCAAAAAAATGCTAATTAATAGCTATATTATAACATCTATTCGAGGAAAATGTACTATGGACCAAATGGTTCACGAAGATAATATTAGTGGGGTTTTGTTATTTTCGACCCCTACTATTTATTGACACTATCATACTATTTATTGACAAAAATGTATACAGGGTTACTGACATGAAGATATGACATGAAGGTTACCGATTCAAAACACCATAACCTTTTTGTGTTAAAATAATTTTAATTAATTTCAAAGACAAAATTGTTTTAAAATAATCAAATTTTCAGAAACTATACACTTTAGTTGATGCCGCGCGAAAGTGATGTTTCGGTATTTTGGCTCATCCTCGTAAAATCGAATAGAACATATAGTAACATGTACATATTGATATAGTACATATTGAAAATTTCAAGTACATATTGAACATTTCAGGACGATCGGATTTTTAGTTTTGAAGATATAACAAAAAAAAACAACGCAAAATGGACCAAACGATCCGAAGGTTTATTTATCTTTAACTTTCTCGTTAGGGATAACTTGAAATCGGACTCCCGAGCAACTCACACACAATTTACAAAACTGGTGGATTTGATGGGAACCGATGGGAAAAAGGCGACGATTGGCTTTTGGGAAAACGTGGCCAACGTATTAAATTCTGTTGGGCTGCAATTAAAAACGTCGGCGGCAAGCCTAACTAAATTGCAACATTTTCATTAGATGGTATACTATTGATTTTAAATTCATGTTTAAAGGTATGGATCGATTACCAATACACCGTAAAAATGAAGCTTAGAAACAATAAAGCGTCACTTCTTGTAACCGGCGGTGGGCCGAAACTTCAAAACCCATCAGTGAATTAGCCGAACGAGCCATCTTGCTTACAGATTTTAACAAAACAGTGCTAGGAAACAACGCTTCAAGTTTTGGGTACAAACCGGAACCGAATCCTGAGGCACCTGAGAACTCTCAGGAAACATCCGTCAACCAACAGAATCCGCAAAAAAGAACTCCAGCAAGGAAACGCAAGCGCTCGTAGTTGAACGACTTCCTACGGCGGATCTCACAGTGTCATGGCGACCAGTGATTCACGCTTAAATCAAACAACACAGAAATCGACATCGACAATCGCTGGGTTGTACTATATTCGCACCTATTAAGTAAAACATACAATGCTCATATTAATGTTGAATTCTGCAGTTCGGTACAAAGCATCAAATACGCATCTGCAAGTAAGTGAACAAGGCGAGCGATATGGCTGTGTTTCAAATTTAAAATACAGAAGAAGATGGGGCCAGATTAAATAAGAATATCGAAATAATGCGCTACCAAATCGACCAATATGGTCCATTTACACGCTCAGATCTTGATCGGCCGATGTAGATCGAAAGCGCATGGGAGGAGCGTCTACACACTCAGATATCAGGTCGCAGATATCTGTGTTTTTGTTTTGGTTTTGTTTTAGTTCAGTGTTTTGTTCAGTCATTGAGGAAATAGAGTGCTGGTCGCTTTTTGGATTGAGTCTTTCCATTAAAAGCCAAGAAATAGAACGAGCCAAGAGGCGTTATCGTTCTAAGTGTTGAAGGAATGGCATTTAAAGCGTAATCAGTTTTCTCACGTTCAACTGTTAAGAGAATTTGAAGACGAACCAAAGGATTGGCAAAATTACGTGAGAATGAATGTTGAAACGTATACTGATTTATTAAACATGGTTACCCCGTACATTCTGAAAAAAGACACTGTCATGCGGGAAGCAATCTCTCCGCTCAGGCTAAATAGCTTTTTGCGCAGAAAATCAGCGCAAACTTACACCCCTCAGGAGAGTATTGATAGGGAAAACATAGTTGAATTAACTATTGAATTAGGGGAAAGATGTGATGCTAACTTATTGCACGATCTTGAGCGTGGAGCACATATTTTCAATGATGCTATGGAAGTCAGAGATCAGTTCAAAGAGCATTTTAACAATGCTGAATCATGGCAAGATCAGTTCATAGCATTGAATAATTGATGCGATGTATAATGAAACTCGTTACAGAAGGAAATATTCATATGAAATGTTAAATAAAACTGTGTACCACGTGTCAAATGAACTGTGTAAGACACCACTTTCCATTGATTAAAAATCACACAAATTAACGAGTATTGACGACAACAGATATGATATACTGTGGCGAACAATCAACGCCCACAAATATTCACTCCCCGATCGTTCATTCTTCCCCTCCAAAAAAAGTTCATCACGAACCAGAACCGGAGAAACATTGTTGCTCAACTGACCTACATTTCTTACCTACGTCAGTTGGCACCCAATAAAGATGAACGACCGAAAACCAAAACATGGTCAGCCACTTGAACCTAGCCACGCCAGCCTCGGCGAGACCCATAAACCACGGCTTCACAGCCGCGCAGCGCAAGAGACAAGCACATGTCTCAAATTACCGATGGCCCAGCGCAGCAATGCCGGGACTTGGGTAAGCGCGCATCGTAACGGCGCAACAGGAACAAGTGCGCTGACCATGCAGAAATGTACTTTTAACCAAATGCCCTCCAGCTATCTCACTTCCACCAATTGTACCATAAGAATAAGAACTAACCCAAAATCATATATAAACGGTGGATTTTTGAATAAAGAAGGATTCTGACTTTGGAACTGGAACCGACCTCGTCTTTTTCCTGATTACGGTTGCTCTGGCTGGCGACACCCCTTTTGGGCTCGCCACACCCAGACACCAACCAAGTCCTGAAAGAAAAACAAGGTCTCCACAGTCCGCCTAGTTCCACTCTGCGTTCGTCGGCTTACATAATTATAGTTGTGCTTTTACATGGCGACCGTGACAGTGGCAACATATAAGTTGCTGTAGACAAAGAACAATACGATGGATCGCGAAGAAATAGACAGCTGTTCGAGCTGTTGAACCAGCAAGTGAATTACATAAACGAGCACGCGAACCTACTATGTCAAAAATCCGCGGCAAAATTTAAATTAGTAAACGAGTTACTATCGAAACAGCAACGTTTAAAGTCGGACTCTATCACAAAACTACTTACGGTTTTGACGGGCGTCGAGGCCGAAATAAGTGCTAACTGCGAGATGGCTGCCGAAAACAGTCAATAAAACCGGTACGTGTTTAATATGTGAAAAGTGCGCACAAATGTTGGTCACGATGGCGAAAAGCGAACAAATTGCCAAAGTGCTGCGTACTGTTAAAAGAAACAAAAAGTGCATCTATAACCACGCAGCATGGGTGAAAAAGGAACTTACCGCAGAAACTGTACGGGTAATAATGCGGCAAAACGGAGCCGGAGAAAAAAAAAATCGTTAACATTAAAATAAAAGGAAATAAAAAGTGAAAGAGCGTCCGATGAATATATCAGTGTCAGTTTGCAAGAATGGGTAATAACCCTACTAAAACGATTGAGGCCGACGCCCAAATACAAGTAATAAATGTGCAGGAGGAGCACACTGGATACCACCAAACCGCCCAGGTGTTGCTCTTAGTAATTGGTGCGATAGTGTTCGCGTTATTCCTGGCAAAAGCCATCGAACTGTGTAAAAAACGCGAACGGAGGAACGCCATCCGAGCAACTAAATCCGTTGCTGCTTTAAGCACAGTCTAATAAAAATAGCGAACTGTTCCACCACGATAGTACGACTTGGCAGCCCTGCGCCTGTCATCATTGACACTCGAAAAAAAGGTACTAAATGAATTAGTGGACAAGCTAGTGAAGCAAAAATCTATACGCGTAGTGAAGCAATACGTGGGCTCGTGTGCGGTGCAGAAAAATGAAAAAATCGTTATACAATCATCGAGAACACCCGTGAAGGCGAAGAACGTCGCTAAAGCCGCCACGCAACTGCTGCCGGTAACAGGGGGCTACTACCTGTTAATGTCAACAACGAAGGGGATAATGGTCCACACCGAAGCAGCGGACGCTGGACTAGGAGGCGTCGTCATCGCAGTTGTGGGCCAGCAGGACGAGTGTTAGCACCATCGAAAGCCGCATCCTGAACCAGGGTGCTGCGCAAGCATTTCTTCAATCTGCTTCCCTGCAACCGGCATTTCTTCAATCTGCTCGACCACTTGCTTCTTCGTGGCCTCCGGATAACGGTACTGCCGTTTATGTATCGCGCACGTCACTCGGCGTTTCTATTTCATGCACTGTTGCGTCAGTGCTTGTAAACACATCTCCTTCGAGAAAGAACACGTCATTGTGCTGATCGATTATTTGATGCACCTTTTCTCCCTTTTCGTGCAATTTCAGCACTTCAAATAACATCGTGTTTCGTTGTGGTCCCTGTATTTTCTTAATATCGCGATACTCCACAAGGTCGTAATCTAAATTGGCATCCAGATCCTCCTCTCGGTACATCATTGGATCCTCTTCCCTATTAAAATAAACGGTCTCGGTTGCCGCTAACTTATTTTCTATCTTAATTTCACAGGGGCCCGCGGTGACGGGTAACGTCCCGTAGTTCATGGGCATTTGCGCCCGGGGTTCATTTCCTCTTATTGTTTGGGTCTTTAGGGCTTCATTGGCCTGCTGTACCGGGGTAATATCCTCCGTATAGAGCGTTACATGCCCATCCTTATAACTAATGTCGGCGGCATACCGATGTAGGAAATCTGCCCCGATCATGCCTGGCAAGTCTAACTCTTGAACCAGGTGAAATTTTGTGAGGAACCATTACCCCCTTAATATTTAAAGGGATAACGCCGGCTCCTATCATTTCCACCTTCTTACCACCCATGGCGCAGATTAATGATGCCCTCGTTGAACAGGAACCAGCAGTAGAAGCCCCAACAGTATTGTTCACGAACGCAGTTCTTTGACTTGAGCGATTTCATGGTCTGGATGACGTGCAGGCTTCTTGGTGTTTGCAGCTCTTCTGAATGTATCGGTTTACGCGATGGGCGATTTCATGGTCTGGATGACGTGCAGGCTTCTTGGTATTTGCAGCTCTTCTGAATGTATCGGTTTACGCGAATCCCGAGCTACCACCATGACTCCCTCCTTAAATAAAAAATCCGTAGATGGCTTAACACGTCTGTCTCTCTCTCGAGAGAGAGAGGTGCAAACCGCCTCGTACACGACCGTACCGGTGTTTCATCGTGGAGGATTATTTTTGGCTACACCTTGTGTCTTTTCCGTCGTCTTTAGCATCGTTACTGTTGTAGTCGTTTTCGTTGCTTTCGTTGTTCCTGCCAATGGCATCCTCGCACGTCACACAATTCCTGTCCCGTTCCCGCATTTAGTTAGACTTTTCATCTAAGATTAAATTGTTTCCTTGAGCTGTCCCTTCTGTAGTTGAATGTAGCCAAACCTCGAACGTAAGAATGGAGCAGATAGAAGAAAAGAATACACTGACTATAAACGCTCGTTGGGACGAAGAACAAGGAGCGAGCGCTAGAGGTAGCGTAAAGGTAGGGATCGAACGAAGAAGAGAGCGGATAGAGCGAGTAATTAGCGCACACGCGTTGGGAGAGTAGTGGCGAACAAGAACTCGGTCGAAACGGTCGACCCGAGGAAGCGAAAATAAAGTTTTTGATCGTATGCATCAAGCGCTACACAGACTCGCGGTGTGTGACGATACCGAAACTAAATTCTTTTTCTTTGATTCGCGACTCAACAACGCTCTTTATAAGTCGACCCCGATGTGAGTATGTATGGTATACAGTGGAGCGGATCATAGCGAATCAAATCGGGATGACGATGTTAGTAAAGCCCAGAAATCAGATAATAAGAATGAGCCTCATAGTAAATTAAATCGGGGTGATGAAGTCATTGCATCACTGAAATCAGATTACACAAAATTGACCGGAGTGAGTGAAAAAATACGGTTAATGCCAAAACAATATCACGACGAAAGTGTTAAATTAAAAAGAAAAATCAATAGATTGGAAAAAGAACTCGAAAAAAAGAAAAAAAACATGTTTGATATGAATAAAATCAGCTCTATAATCAAAAAAAAAAAATATCACATCGACCCTACCCTGTCGAGTAATCAAATAGACCTCATCTTAAATATACGAAACCGCGTCAAGTGAACATTAGATGAAATAAGTTCGGCGCTTTCTTTGAGATATTTGAAAATATTAACAAAACGAGCATGTAAATATTAAGCAGCAAATTAAGACACTATCCACTGCAATCCCTTTTGACGTTGCAACGTCGTGCACGTGCAATTAATCTTCGACAAGGCATTCTAGAGGATATCACTATGATAGGTAACTTTACACGAAATTTCCCAGAAAGGAATAGAGAATGTGTGTTAAGTTTTGACGAGATGAAAGCTTGTTGTATGAGTATGACAAGGCAGAACATGATGTTTTGGGGCCTTTTGACCAAATGTAGGTCGTCGTGGCCCGTGACCTTTTTCAAAAATGGAAACAACCTGTGTTTGTAGGATTCAAGCAAAAAATGACGAAGGATATTATGAACACACCCATTTCGAAACTTTTTGGAAAAGATGTTAATGTAATTGCAATTGTAAGTGACAATGCTTCTATCAACGTTGCGTGTTGGAAGGAATTGGGTGCAATAGTTTTTTTAGAAACCTTGGTTCAATCATCCAATTACAAATAATAAAGTGTATGTTATTCCAGATGCACCCCACTTACTAAAACTTATAGGCAATTGGTTGCTAAATGGGGGATTTGTTTACAAAAGAGAAAAAAATTATACTGGTCTATTACAGCGTCCTAGGACCACTTTTGTTCATTTTATACATAAACGATATGAAGGGCTGTTTATCAAAAGGAGTGTTGAAATTATTTGCGGACGACTCTACAATTTATTGGACAAGCGAGGATTTATCAGAAGCCATATATGAAGCAAACCAAGATTTGCAACAAATGTCGGAATACCTGAAGCATAAAAGACTCAGCTTAAACGGAACTAAATCCAAATGGATGATAATAGGAAATAGGAAAATTGCTGGTGATCATGTAGTAACAATAGATGGACATCCAATCGAAAGAGTGCATACGGTTAAGTACCTGGGAGTACAGGTTGATGAGAGGTTAAACTTTATCGAACATGTTGATTACACCACAAAAAAAGTTGCAGTGAAATATGGTGTCCTATGCCGTATCAGCAGATACCTCACAATATGGGCAAAATTGACGTATGTGAAACCTATTATAATGCCGCATTTCGACTACTGTTCGACAGTCATGTTAGTAGCCTCTGATACACAACTACTAAGGCTGCAAAGGTTGCAAAACAAAATTATGCGAGTAGTTTTAAGGTGCAGCAGGTATACTTCGCACGTGATTATGTTAAACACGCTACAATGGTTGTCAGTAAAACAACGGATGGTTTACAATAGCATAATTTTTATACATAAGCAGAAGTGTGGCATGTTGCCAGGGTACTTGACGGAGCTCCTCCAGTATGGCCGAGAAATACATGGCCATGCTACGAGGAATGCTGACGAATTTAGACTCCCTCGGTTTTAAAGAAATTCGATTTGTATTATAATGGAATAAAAATGTATAATAGCCTACCAACTCAAGTGAAACATGTAACCAGCGTCAGGGAGTTCAAAAGAATGGCGGCAGATCTTGTTAGATACCATTACAAAGAAAATTAATGTATTGACCTGACCAAAATATCTTAAAGATAAATTAATAAAAAAAAAAATATTACATGATTTGATTTAAACGCGGAATATTTCCGAACTAAGTCCTTTATTCAAATTATCAACATCCCTTATTAAAATGACACAGTTAGAAAAACAAAACGTACGAAAAGCCGCCGAATTGTTGTCTCGTACCACCACAGCTATTGCTTTACGACAGTATTACCCCGATAACACTAAAGCAAAAAACCTTGCGGATATTATTGAAAAAATAGATTTATGGTTCAGTTTTGTCGAAGTCTTGCACTCCGCAGGCAAAACTGGATTATAAAAAATCATTCACGGGAAACGAAAATCAAATATCAGCATTGGAGGATATGTATCAGTTCATATTGAATATGAGGGTAATAGATAAAAAAGCAATCTACAAACATTCCAAAAACCTTTGTTGATGCTTGAAATAGTTATTTGCCGACATGAGAGAAAAACATAAAATCAAGTTTATGTCTACACGAAAGGTAACAGACTCACACAACGTGCCACCACCACCAAGTCATCATATTTAATTAGATAATTTTGAGACAATTTAGCGCCCGACCGAGTTCGCGGTCGCGTCTCGCGGGCCCATAATACCAGCGCAAGTTTTTGTAGAAAATTCTCTGTAGAGAACCCCCGCCAAATCTAGTATATACAGACCGGTATATGCCTTTACCCAATACCCCAATAACCAATACTCGGGTTTGCTGGAGCTACGCGAAAGCGATGTGTGATAGATATGGCACCTGTGCTATCCTTCGTGAGAAAAGAAACAAAAATGGGCGAATGGGGCGGCCACTATTGGGCATTAATAGAATGTGTTTAATGGTGCTGCGGCCCTCCTCGGTTTGGAAGGTGGTGTTGACTATCTCCTCCGCCAACTTAGCATACCAGGGACCAGAACCGACGGCCACCGTTGCCGCTTCGGGACGTCCGCGATACTGAATCTGTGGCCAAGGAGAGTGTGTGAGTAAAAGCGAAGGTGGCATAAGATATGGCAGTCTGTCCAAAGCGCTTACCCTTCTTTCGCACATGCTTTTAAAGCGCAGCTGCACGCACAGGCGTCAAAGTAACGGTGTCCTCCTGGCTCCAAACAAACTCGCGCGCCTTCGTGTAGTGGGCCAGCTTGTCCTGCAGTGCCTCCACCGGGAAGGGACAGAGCGACTCGAGCCGCACCAGCGCCACATCGGTGTGCTGGCACGCCTTGCATTCCTGGCAGAGCGTGTAGTACACTGCCACACGTACTGCAACCAGTCTGCAAGAGCCTTTAGAGCACAATCGTTGCTCATTCGCCATATCAAAGAGGTCCATGGTGAAAAGAAATATGCGTGCACTGATTGCACAAAGACGTTTAAATCACAAGCGGCGCTCACTGACCGTATCAAAAGGAGCCATGGTGAAAAGAAATATGCGTGCACTGATTGCACAAAGACGTTTAAATCACAAGCGGCGCTCACTGACCGTATCAAAAGGAGTCATGGTGAAAAGAAAAATGCGTGCACTGATTGCACAAAGACGTTTACATCGCAAGCGGCGCTCACTGACCGTATCAAAAGGAGCCATGGTGAAAAGAATATGCGTGCACTGATTGCACAAAGACGTTTAAATCACAAGCGGCGCTCACTGACCGTATCACAAGGAGTCATGGTGAAAAGAAATATGCGTGCAATAAGTACACTAAAACGTTTAGATCACAATGGAACCTCAAACGCCATATCAAAGAGGTCCATGGTGAAACTTCCAACCGTGGGCAGTGAGTATTTTGTGTTTAACTGTGTGTCAAACTTTTTTACATTCCTCTCTTTTTCATTTTGATGTTCCAGCTACGAACCATACTCAGAGGTATGATTCGTATGAAAGTACATCATCATCATCATCAACTGACCTGGATGATTAGAACCAGGCTAAGCGCCCTCCCGTATCCCACGCTCATCAGAGATTAAGCGATTAATCGCAGATGATGCGTCCAAGCGGGATACATATCCTGTACGTGGTTCATGTTCATCTCACTGCTTGTGAACCTGGATACGTATCACTCTCCTCTATCGTTAGTTTTTAAGCTTCCCCTTCCGCCAGCTCTCATAACTCCTCAGCTCGTTCTTCTCCGATACAAGACCCATCCGAACTCGTTTCTGGCCTCGCGTACACCCCACCAGGGGTTTTCTGGGTGAATGAGTTTGCGGTTAGCGTTGAATTGGTCGGGAATGCTCTACGAAATCTTCGTCTGTCCTACTCTCCCGGGCCCGATGGCATCCCAGCCGCGGTTATGAAAAACTGTGCTCCTTTCCTGGCAGCTCCGCTTGCGACACTGTTCGAAATGTTTCTTGATTCTAAAACCTTCCCAGTCTCCTGGCGTAGAGCACACCTTATCCCAATTCACAAAAAAGGGAACAAATCTTGCGTGGCTAATTACAGAGGGATTTCGCTGGTCAGTAACTGTAGCAAGGTTTTCGAATCTGTTATCCACCCCACGCTTTTATCTACGGTGCGCGCTTGGATCAGCCCTCGCCAACATGGTTTTATGCCGATGCGTTCAACCGTCACCAACCTCGTGGATTTCGTCTCCTCCACCACGGCAAGGTTTAGGGACGTTTTGTCTGGCAAAGCTGCCTGGCACCAACCACATAAAGACCACAGCATATCACCCATAAGCACATGGCATGGTACAGAGGTTTCACAGGCAACGGCGATCAAAGCCTGTGAAGATAGCGCAAGATGGAGGCGAAACCTGCCACTAATTCTATTAGGAATACAGATATCTCTCAAAACCGAGCTAAAAGGATCACCCGCAGAGATGGTGTATGGTCAAAGTCTAAGACTGCCGGCCGAAGTATTCATACCCTCCAACAACCTCACGGCTGAAGACCTACCGGATTTCATAGATAAGCTAAAAGAATCATTTAAACACGTGAAGCCAATACCACCGATAGGCACGGTCAACAACAAAGCGTACATGTCAAAAGAATTGAAGGAGTGCAAAAAAGTTTTCGTTGGAGTGGACAGAGTTAAAACCGGCCTCCAGGAACGTAATCAACGGAAATGGGAAAAATGAGTCAATTTCCATCGATCGGCTATAACCGGCCTTCGAATCGTTGGATTTACCCACAGATAAACCCGAAAAAAATACAAAAAAGTACAATTTCGCAAATAAGCACACACACGTGTCTACAAACATCCGGCAATGGAATCGCGACTCCGCCGCTGTGGTGGGGGGAAGGGGGGTCCTGTGGTGACGCGGGTCATGGAGACGCGCCTCACCAACCACACGTAGAATAAGTATCAAATTAGAGCAGATTAGATTGGCTTAGCTACTGACACAAAAACCTACACTCAACGCTCAACAGGAGCGCACGCAGCTTGTACCCGCGATACCGCTGCCGAATAAAAGTATAAGCCGAGTGCTGAAACAACACAACAACCATTGGAAGCCCTTTGGAAGCCAGAAGGCTTCGCGAAGGCAAAATCCTAGTGAGAGTAAAGAACATCAGACAGGCGAGAAAACTGGAAAAGATCAAGAAGTGTGAATGGGGAAAGGAAACAATCCCTATTAAAGTAATCGAACACCCCACTATAAACCAATCGAAGGGGGCGGTAAGATGAGACGATATTCTGTTCATGGAAGAAGAAGAAATTCGGAACGAATAAAAATCACAAAATGTGGCGGAGGTTCAAGTCATCAAACAAGAAAGGACAAGAATGGTAACCTAATCGCCGCGAATCCCAAGAAAAATTGACTGGAAAAATTGAAAAAGGTGCCACGGCGAGCAAGCGTGCGCCAAATGCAGCAAACAGATGTACGGGAAGGCATGCACCGAAATCAAATGTGTGTCATGTGGAGACAACCACCATACCCTGGACAAGAACTGCCCAGTATACCTTGATAAATGTGCAATCCAACGCATCCAAGCGGAAAAAAGGATCTCCTACGGGGAAGCCAGACGGATGGAAAACCAAGCTAGTGGTTTAGTGGGTGAGAGTCCTACACTGTTCCCGAGGGGCTTCCTCAGGTTCGTACATTAGTATTCCACCTAGTTTGTTAAACGGAAGAAAAAAAAAAAAAAAAAAGACGGATGAGAAGGTATGTCCTTTCATCCCGAGGTCATAGACAACGAACATGTGCTAACACGCTAAAAATCAGCAGAATGTGAAGTACCAAAGAAAAGGGACAGAGAAAGGAGCATCAACAGTCACAAAAAACACACAAGAAACAAAAGAGCAAGATTAACGGGAATGAATCGCGCAACTGGTAACGAAAATTAATATGGACACTGAAAATATCACATCCAAGAAATTCTACAATTCGTACGTAGAAAAAAGGACATTAAAGAAAAGGAAACACAGAACACCGAAATAGAAAACATGGAAAATAATAAAGAAGGTACACCTGGCCAGAAGTACTCTGACAATGAAACTAAATGCATACACGAAGCCAAAAGCCAACATTCAACAAATTGGGCAAGGATGAAACCTCTCTCAAGCAATCTTAGAACAAAAACAACAGTCAAAAAAAACCCAAGGGTGAAGTAATAAACTCATACGGAAAAAATGATTATCAAAGTAATGCAAGCAAATGTACAAGGATGGAAGATCAACAAGGATGATGTTACAAACACATGTAGGAGCTGGCGTAGAAGCGTTAGGCGTTACGCGCTAGGTATTACAGCCAACGAAGAGAGAGAAGTGCGCAACTACGACATGCTCACCCGGTAGTGTACAGCACGTAAAACACACCAACGCCAAACACTGGGCAAAGCAGTTTCCGAAAGCAGCTTGCGAGTGTCTAAACCGAAGAAGACGCTATCACGCTAGCGGAAGATGTGCATCATGTCCACGCACAGGCAGGGTTCGAAAACCGGAATTGGCTCTCAAACTCCGACCATGTGTTGGAGAAGTTGGTCGACTAGCAATGAAAAAAAAAGTTGAAAGCGACAAGCAACTGCGGCAGGGGACTATGAAACTGCGGTACCGGCCGCTATGCATGCTGAATGGATTCGCTAAGGTTTTAAGGGCAGAACTGACAGTGTCACGTTCTGGTACGCAGAGACTTACACGCCTATTCGCTCGCTACTAATCGATGACTATAAAACATATTTGTTGCTGCATAAAGTGGCAACAATTTTATCGAGCGATCATTATCCCTTTGCAAGAATCGTGCAGCGTTTCAAACAATCCTTCATAAAAGGAGGATAAACGGTCGAAACGTGTGGTTTTCTTTTTCCTTTTCATTCACACATTGCATTGTTGCATCCTGGTCGTGAGGAGGTGCACTATGCCGAACAACGAACTTGAACCTGATCGAAGATCTGCCGAAGCTGGGACTGATGCCAACGAGTTGGATAAATTGGTACGTGGCCAAGATAAATTTTAGTATATAGTAATTTGTGTCGCTCTGCGAGACCAGAGTAGCTAGCTCCCCGGGCATTCATTTTTAAGTTGGTTGCAAATAATGGAACGGTCAAATTACGATTACGGGAACGATTAGACGACAACGGACTTCCGGAGGCGCTGGTTTTTGCCCGGCTTTGGTTTTGGTGGAACGTTTTTCAAGAAAAGCGTGGTTTTCAACACCCGGCACTAACATACAATCAACTAACTGGACCGACTAGACAATGCAGTCGCACGACTGGGGGCAGATTGTGTTGGAAAAGCTCAAAACCTTCCTCAACGAAACCAGGCACGGCGACTTGACCTTGCAGTTCAGCGATGGGTCGCCTAAGCGCCTGCAACAATTACTTCAACCAAATGGAGATGCACGTCAAAGTGCTGATCATGCCCTCCGATGTGCATGCCGATGTCATCGAAGCGATCGTCCAGTTTATCTACACCGGTAGCCTTCGGTTCGCGCCAGCCATGCACGAGCCGCTGCTGCGAACGGCCAAGGCGCTCAAGATAACGCGCTGGTGCGACGTCTTGAGGACTTACCGATAAATAAATAAATAAATAAATAATCCGGATGCTCTGCCAAAAAAAGCAAAAGTGCTCCGACAACGGTGATACATGATTTGAATGCACAGGCCGCAAAAAATGCCACCCTCCTGTGGTCATGATGAGTACTTTGTAGTATCGCCGGTCAGCCAGGTAACATGCTCAGCCCACGTATTCCGCCTACCTTATGGTGCTCGGTCGGTATGGTGGTTACCGCTTCCACCACGCTCACCGGTGGTGCATCTGTATACTACAGGAGTGATTGCAAATGCACGACCAAACTGAGCGTACAAGAGCGGTATAGGCCAAATTGGTGGCAGAAAAGCCCGCAGTAATGAACAAGCAAAAAAAATAGAAGAGCAATTGTTATAGTTTCAATGCAAAATGGACTCTACGCCTATGTAGGCCTCGGTAGGTGTGCGAAGGCAACGTGCAGTGTGTAGTACGCACGATCAATTCATTTTTATTCTTTTGTCGTTATTTTAAAGATCCAAATCCGGCGCCTCGCCGATGTCGGGGTACACGAGATAGCAGAAAACGGAATACAACGGAACGCATTGGAAAATGTAAGTAGCTATTTTAAATGCAAAAATAAAGACGTTTATTTATCTTAACATTGCTCATTAGGGATAATTCGGAATCGGACGGCCGAACCACACGCACACAACGGAGCCGGAAATAGCAAGGGCTCTTAAAAAAGGCGACCAGTCTGGCTTCTGGGAAAACGTAGCCACCGAATTGAATTCCGTTGGGCCACCAGTAAAATCGTCGGCCGCATGGAAGAAGGTAAGCGTAGCTAAAGTTTCAATAGTCGTTCTAATAATTAATTATTCTACTATTTTTTTTAAGGTTTGGTTCGATTACAAGTGCGCAGTAAAGAAGAAACTTTGAACAAATAAAGCGTCTCTTCTTGCTACCGGTGGTGGGCCGAATGTGTCGAAGCCCATTAGTGAGTTAGAAGAAAGAGTTATATCGCTAACAGAGTTAAACAAAACGGTAGTAGGAAATAACGCTATGTGTTTTGGATACACCGTGGAACCGAATCCCATGGAACCTGAAAACTCACAGGATCCATCAGTTAGCGAAGAAAATAGGCAAACAAGAGCTCCAGCAAAAAAAAGGCAAGCGTTCAAAATTGGATGACGTGCTACAGAAGATGGCAGATCTAATGACAAAAAAATACAAAATAATAACTCTCTACAAAATAGAGAGATGGCAGATCTAATGAAATCGATGCTGGAATCGGAAGCAAAGCATGTCCAAGAACGTCTTATAGAAAGTTGCAAGATGGTTTGCGAAGCATTTGAGGCTTCAGCCAAAATGAATTGAGAGCTGTGTGCTGCCTTGAAAAGGCAAAAAAAATAATTTTAAGGTTTTGTTTTTTTTTGTTTTTTTGTCCTTTAATAAAAAATAAGTTTGTGTGAAACAATTGATAACAACTCTTTTTTTAATCAATTAAACAGTGAACTAAAATATCAGTCAAATTAATAGTAATTTAATTAATTGCATTCAATGAATCTTTCTGAAATACAAAAATTATGCAATGCGCAACATACATTTGTAATTCTTGCGGCCATATCAGGAGTATAATGTAACTGTCTCGCTCCCAATAGACACCGAAATCTATTCTTTAGCAATCCAAACGTTCGCTCAATTATCTGTCTTGCTTTTGCACGAGAGTCATTAAACACAGCTTCTGTAGAATTTACAGGAGCATTTCTCTTCGGCGTAATAATCCAACGTTTCGATGGGTATGCGGAATCGGCAAGTACTTTGAAAACTCTGTTTCCAAGTTCATATTTCTCAGCAAACAAATTATTCCAGAAACACTCCATATATGAGCGTCATGATTTGCTCCACTGTACCTAGCATTGACGTATCGTATCTGATAACCATTTTATGGTCACAGAGCATCAGCACATTTAAACTATAAAATCCTTTCCTGTTGAAGTGTTGATCTCTGTCAAGCTTCGGTGCTATTATTTTAACCTGTGTACCATCAACACACATTACGACACCCGGTATTCCACTAAGTTCATAAAAATATCGCCGTGCTTCTTGTTGCTCCCTTTCATCCATTTCTGTCGTAATCCATTTTGGGCACTGTGTTTCTTCTAAGATTTTCAGCGTTTGCCGAAATATGATAGAAAACGTCGGTTGCGCAATTGCTATGTTCCAATCTTGTCCAATTGCAATTGCTATGTTCCAATCTCAATGTCTCATTTGGTCTCGGTCATTTGTCTATAATGTCTCATTTGGTCTCGGTCATTTTTAGCTTTTAGCTTTTGAGCTACTCGAACGGAAAGCAACAATGCCAACTATTGCTCAAATCGATTCGAGATATTTCATTCGAGTTGTCGAACGTTCGAAAACCACAATAGGTACTATTAACTCTGCTCATTTTGTTTATAACGTTTGTAGTTTTGGTTGTGGTAACACGCAGCAAGGCCGCATCATGAAGCTATACGCCGCATCTGTGGAACAGGATTGTGCAGCCTACTGCTTATAGTGATTGCATAGGTGCACATATTTTTATGTGAGCCTTTACATTTAATATAAGGGAAATCTTTTTCAATATTTTGAACAATTTGAGTGAAGGTGTTCAATACACATTCAAAAACTATTTTTATTTAAAAAAAATAGCTGGAATGCTCCCAATGGAAATAGATGTGAGCAAGTTTTTTAAAGTCAAAACGATGCGCTAACTATATAGAGTGCATATTGTTTTTACTTTAGTTTTGTCGTTCCAAAAAATTTACGTCAGAGTGCATTTTGAATTATTTTTGATATAAATGATGCGCGGCGTTTGTTGGCCAGTTTTGTGTCCGAGTTTTGGAGTTAGTTTCAGCAAACTTACATGGACATGGACAAGGCGCGGAGGGATTACGTTCCATTCCTGGATTTATGCACTACACTAGGAAGCAAGGGTAGGTTATCCTGCTTGAAAGAGCCTGTGTATGAGTGTGGCTTTGTGTTCTGGGACCTGAAAAACCGTTGGTTACGGCGGGGAAGGAACTAAAACAGGACTGATTTTTCAACTCTGTGCTGCGTGCTGAAGAAAGCAAAAATTCAATGGCGAGTATGTGAAATATAGTTTAGTATATTTCCGTAGATTTTGTTCCATATTATTTTACTTACAAAGCATAGGGCACATTCTGTTGTTCGACCATACCGTCATCACTATCTATAGCGGATGATCTAAGACTCTGGTACGGTTATCATACGAAGTCCTCGCCAGACTTAAATAGGAAGTACATGATCTCATTCTGCATTATCTTAGCATTGAATAAAAACGCCAGTGTTTTTAATTGTGATATACTTTTGGTTAATCAAAAAAAGGACCCAATTATCATCTTGGAAAAGACGTCTTGTCAATCATCAAGTTCGCCACAGTATCATCCAAAATCTTTAAAGGATTCTTTTGTCATTTTTCACAAACTTGCGACAATCAGCCGTGCAAAACCAGTGTTAATATCCTGCTACGTTTCAATGCATATGCTGTAGTTTACTCTGCCTACACGACAATCGCACAAATGAGACTAATAACACAGGCGAGCATCTGCGGTCTGCTGCAACAGTTCCACACCAATCATTGCCAACGCAACATTGGCGTCTTCACAGCAACTGCCGCAAGATCACTTGTGTCGGGGGAATCACACGCCTCAAAGCATGTATTCGTGCTTCCATCCATGGCTACAATATACTACTGGTGTTGCAAAATTTTCTCATCTCTCTGCATTGAGAAGTGCAGAGTGATGACTCTATGCGCGAGAAAAGATCCGATCCTGTTTACTTCCGGCCTAAACAACACGCCGCTGGCAAGAACCGATTGCTTAAAGGACCTTGGAGTTTGGATCAACACAAACATAACCTTCTGAGCGTATGCTGAATACCTTATCGCTAAAGCCAACAAACTCCTAGGTCTTATTATTAGGACGACCAAAGGCTTCATGGGCCCGATAAGCTTAAGGTTCCAGTTCTGTGAGATGCCAGCTGCTCGGTCCGGAGTCTCCGGACTCGCAGCAAAGTGAATGTCGGCAACAAAGATCCAATACGGTGTATGTGTTATTTAGTTGTTATGTTAAGACTTCTCTCTGTCCGTGTCGCCATTAAAGGAGGCTCTTCGAATTCATCCTTGCGCGTAATGATCATGTGTCTAGTGTTGTTTGTAATATCGCGTATAGTTGTGAAATCTAAATCGAGCGCCCACAAAGGCCAACGGACCAGTGGACGTGGAAAGTAATCAAATAAACATAACATAACATACAGTCATGCGCGATCGGGAGTGCCAGTAATTGAATATACTTTCAACGGATACCGGCTGAGTACTCCCTCTAAAAGGTCTTATGCAGTATGTTGACGTGAGCGAAAATAAAATTAAAATTCACATCAACTATGGCAAACAAGACGAAGCTATAGAACTGCTTATAATTGGAGTTATCTGTCGCCGAAAGATTTGGTTTTTTTTATGCAGACATCTATAGCCCCTATAGCATGCGGGAACTGCCATCTGTCTTGAAATGTCGCCGATACACGTAACTATATTCATCGTATCCCAACGAAAATCCATGCTAGCGACCGCTACAACCGCTCTGTCAGTGTCCCCCAGTCCTATAACACCATCGACCCCTCCGTCTCCAACGTCGGCACCTTCGACTCCAACGACGGCCCCTCCACCGCGCATCAGGGCGCGAAATCAGAAGCGCCGATGGAACGAACTAAATTTAACATACAATGAGGAGGCAATGAAGAAGGTCAGCGGTCTGCAGCAAATGCAGAAAAAATTAGCTGGAGCTCTTTTTACGCCTGAGACAGAAGGCTCAAGATTCGGGACGATGGCGGCCACAGAAAAATTCGAGACAATTCGACAAAGAATTGTTGCCTGAGGAGGAGAATCGACAGTTCGAAAAGCATAATGCATAGTAGAACACTAATAGATCATGTCTATTGTAGCACAGACTCAATAACAGTGACTATAGATCATGGTATGAGGATATCAGACCACGAAACGATTGTTTTGAATTTTACTGATGTACACTTGGTCCCAAAACAGAAGGAAATTGTCTGTTGGGAGAGGTATTCTAAGGAAACACTCTGCAGAATAGTTGGCGTGGGTCTACAAACACAAACAGACAGCCTAAATGCTTCTGCTAACTTACTAAAAGACACGCTTGAGGGAGCAATAAGCAGTCTGGTATACAAGAAGAAGATTGTGACAAAGTATTCTACTAGCTGGTACAACTTAAACCTGGAGCACTTGAAGCAAGAGAGGAATAGTATGTGTATTTGAAGTTGATGAGTACGAACTTGAAGGAGCACTGGATCAAATATACCATGTATACCATGCGAAACAAATACTGCAGGGTTTTAAAGAAAACACGGCAGGAGTGCTATTGTAGGGAAATGAGTAAATATCAAGGAAATGGCAAGGAACTGTGGAAAGTACTCAATAGACTACTAAAGCCAAACGATGTGGCAATCACAAGACTGTACTTTAATAAAAGTATGGAAAGTGAGTCATCAGTAATAGCAAACAAGTTCAACGAGTTTTTTGTGAACAGTGTCTTGCTTGTAAATAGAAGCATTCCAACAGTAAGTGAACCTGTTGAGCTGAAACAAGCTGAAATCCCGAAACGTGTGTTTCGTTTTCGGAAGATCGATGTTATAGAGCTAAAGAAGATCTGTTTTAATCTGACCAAATCGGCAGGCCCAGGGAATGTAAATGCGGCTACAATAAAGGATTGCTTTGATGTAATGGGAGGGCGGTTTCTTTCTGTGATTAACCAGTCATTGGAAGAGAGGGTCTTTCCGGATGCATTGAAGGAGTCGTTGGTTATACCTATTCCGAAGGTTAAAGGAACATATGTTGTGGCTGGTGCCTCAAACCCATCCTTTGATGATTTTTTTTTAGGCACCAGTACTGCCACAGATAAATGTAGACTTGGCCTCTCTGGATAATGGTACCCGACTACTCTTGATAGTTCTGGGGTGCCGGCTATATAGCAAGAACAGGAGAGTCTACAGGGGCATTCCGGAAGGTGGTTCCGCATGCGTTTTCTTCTCATAAAAATGGCTGAACACCGCTGTACGCACGGAATAGAGTAAAGCAGAGGGATCTGGAGAGTGTTGGAAAAATGCCACCACTTTGTTGACAACTTTAATATAAATATCTCCGGATAATTTTACCTATCGTTACCTCAATCTGATGTTGAGGTAAGAGCTGGGTCTCATCATCATATTTTCGCGAAAATAAATAGACAAATGGACTGAAATACCCGATACAAACGAAAAATACAGTGTCTTTACGTTTCGGCATATCTTGGGCGTAGGAGAAAGATGTTTTACATCGCGTCAAGTGAAAACGTTTCCTAGGGTTTCAATGACGTTATAAAGAATTGTTGTATGCACAAACCTAGCGCTGCTAGCCAAAGTATCTTTGATATTGCTAAAGCAACACTATAACATCAAGGCTCTAGTATGACAAGCAAATAGAACACGACATTTACCCTGAACCGCGCAGATCGGCTGAGCGCAGTGAAAACGTATGGTCCAGTCGAACGGCTAGTTGATGCTGCTACCATCATAAATAATAAAATAATAAATACAGTACCTTTATGTAATCGCGAAGGACGATGATTAAACTGACGCACAGCGCACTTCAGGAATGAACAAAGAAATGGATTGTCTTGAAATCTGCAATGTTTCCAACAACTGTTTAATATATACTTAATATTATAATTAAACAAGATTACATACTTACCCCGAAAGATAACTCCTAACTATCATAATCGTTGCCGGAAGTAAGATATCTCATTGTAACGATAAATTTTTCCCGGGCCGTTATTGCCAGGCGCGGACAGCATCACATTTGGCGGACGTCAACCGCGCGCACAGGGGAAAGGAAGCCAATCACAGCGATCACAGCGATCACAGCAAAACAATCATCATAGCGGTGGCCATGAAAGATCTTCCGTTTTTTTAACGGTTCTTTTTGTTCAGACAAATCCAAACCGCACACCGAACACCTTAAATTAATTCATTCCTTGATAAATTCAAAGCCAATGTTAAAAAACAATTACTATTTTGGGCTTACCTTTAAATATTAACATCGGAGCACACGTTTACAACGAAACTATTGTCCTCAAAGACTGCTTCGATTCTGCTGCTCGTCCAGTAGAAAATTCATGGTCCTTATAGGCAATTCCCGTAGCTGAAACATCATGAAGTGATCCCGTTAGCCTTTCATGGGGAGAGATCGAATCAAGCGCCAATCGATTTGGATACGGGTTAATGCATAGTTGATCATTTTCCCATATTCCGAATTCGATCCTAGACACAATAAAGAGGCACTTATTGCTAAAATTGCTGATGCGTTCCGGCGGACAGATCCCATACAAAAATGCCCAATTATGTACGGGATTTGCCCAGCGGGATTGGACGATCAAGATCTGAGGGGTTACGTTGATTAAACTTACATACAAATGCTTCATACCGAAAAACACATGCTTAGATTTACAATTAATTGCACACGAGCGACTCGGAATTACACTTTTCCATTGAGATTACATCACTGCATATTCGCACAATCAGTGGAAGCTGCCAACTACGCATTCCAGGTCCGCACAAAATGGTGGCTGCGCTAACGATGCTCGATTTTTGCAGCAGGTGCTTTTGAAGAAACAAAGAGAAAGAGAAAGAAGTGCTATCCCATAAGCTAGAGTAGCCGATTAATCGAGCATCGACGAACTTACCTTTTTTCGACAGAGTAAAAGAGACAACTCTATGTTCGATCGATGAAACTCGATGCTCGAGCAAAGCAAAATGCGTTTTGAATTTTATTTTCTCATTTGGTAGCCGCCTTTTAAATAAAACTGAAAGCAAAAAGCGATAGTTAAAAAATATACTTTTTATTAGGTTTTTTCGTTTCTTCTCTCGCAAAATTTCGGTTCGTCGAAACTCGTTTAACCAGCTGTTCTAGCTTGTGGGACAAGGCTGTACCTCTCTTTCTTTTAGCAAAAGCGATCATCGAGCTGGCCGCCATGATTGAATTTTGCGGAGCTAAAACCTCGTGTCCCGTTAATTTCTTCGGAACTTCGCAACACGCGGTTTAGAGTGATGCGCGCGAGATTCTTGGCCAGTTTTAGCGATAGTGAAGTTTTTTTAAAGTGTGTTTTCAGATAAAGTGATGATTGAGCTGTGGGCTTTGTTACTTTACGAGCAAAGAGATATCTTTCTCATTAACATCCTTCGGTAAATTTCGCGTAAAATTTGTTCCGTGTATTCCTCAGCAGTCTAATCGTATCATATTCAGTTTTTAGTTCGTGCCGGATAGAATCGGCGCTTTGCAGATGGAAATTTGCGAGAAATCAGTAATCGGCAATTGCAATGCACTCGTGTTGATAAATGTGGTATGTTTCCCGTCGTTCTTTATTCCTTCAGTGTTATCCGTAAAAGGGCCGTGCTTTTTTTTTCTTAAATCCAAATTAGTCGCGCGGATAGTTAGCCATGAGGTTAGTTATGCTGCAAAACGCTAACGTAGCGTGTCGTAATTGGCATGTCAGTCAATCCTAGTTGGAACCCTGCACATGTCGTGGAATGCTACCAGACGTCCCGACCGACACGATGGTAATCTCGAGGGAGAACATGAGTTCAACCGGAACTGGAGCCTGTGCCACGACCCGCAATTGTGGAGACCCATTCCACCAGATATACCTCTTACACGGCACTGAACCGTGGACATTCGAATAGAACACATTCGGTATTAGTATAGTCATATTCTTCTTCTTCTTCTTTCTTTTCAAAAAACCCGGAAAAAACCCGGAAATTTAGAATTCTATCTTGTTTTGCATCACAAAGCTAGCTACGGCTTTGAGATAGGTCGTGTCCCTCTTCTTAAAACTTTCTTCAAATTTTTCCAACGGGATGTTTCGATTTCGTCTTTCCACTCTATACCTCTCACAGAAAAATGTTCCATGTCTTCCTGTTTCAGGATCGCCACAGGTATCACAGTTTTCATTGTTCAGAATTCTCATTTTGGCCAGCCAGTATCTGCTATGGTCGTGTCCTGCGAGGAGTCTTTTGATTATCCTGATTTCTTTGGCTTTTAGCGTCGTCTTGTGGTGCCACATTTTTTGTCGTTAGAGTCCTTTGTATGTTGTAGAGTGCGTTTCCCTTTTCGGTACTGTATTGCGTGTACCATTGGTTAGCTTCGTCCGTCATTTTATTCTTTAGTTCGATGATTATGTCTTTTAGGCTGACCTGATTGTCGATGGTTCTATCACAGTTGGTGCCTATTTTGGCCATCGTGTCGGCTCTCTCGTTTCCATGGATTCCCACATGGCTGGGAATCCATTGGATGTCTGCCTCTAAGTACCTGCAATTGTTTAGCACATTGTTGACTGTCTCTTCGATAATATCACTCTCAAGCGCCCTCTTCCGTATTTCACAGGCTACCCTGCTGCCGGTGAAGATTATGGAACGATGGATTTCTCTTGTTATCGCCAGCTTCAATGCCTTGTCGATGGCAGTGAGCTCTACTGTACTAATTGCTACACATCTGGCTAGCGTATATGCCCATTCTTTTGTCGTTACTGGGTCCTCAATTACAATGCCTATACCGCATCCGGAGTTAGTTACACTCCCATCGGTGTAAATCCGTGGACGATCTTTGGCTTGTTTACTGATATGCTCATAGCAGATCTGCTTTGCAGCTTGCGTATTAAAATCGCATTTGCTTCCTAGAAGGCCAGGTACTTTACCTCTTATCACTATATCACAGTTTTTGAGCTCGTTGATTACACAGGTGGGGGTCCTTTTAGTGAGGGTGTCATTCTCAAATGTTGACAGTTCTTGTCCACAGTACCGTTTCGTAGTGCTTGCTCTTTTTATGTTGGTGAGCTGTTGCCTGTTGGCCAACGAATAGGCTAACGTTTTGACCATTTCTTTGGCTATGACATACTTTCTTCGTATACGGGACGGGACTTCTGCCGCCAACGCCATTAAGGTGTTAATAGGCGTGGTCCTCGTGCATCCTGTCACCTTCCTAAGTGACTGATGGAGCACCTTGTCTATTTTGTCTAGCGTGGTTTTATTAGCAATATTTATCAGGGGTGCCCCGAACTCCATGGTTCCTCTGATAATTGCTCGGTGGACTTGCATTGCCTTCTCCGGTCTGACATTGTTTGAGCGGTTACATATCATCTTCATGACATCAAGTTTCTTTTGCGCTTTTTGGATGCAAATGTTGGTATGTTTTTGAAACTTGAGTGCCTGATCAATTGTTGAGCCGAGGTACTTGTACTCTTTTACCCTTTCAATGCCTTGTCCGTTTAAGTTGATGTCGACCTTTGCCTCCTTTGGGAATATCATGAGTTTTGTTTTGTCCCTGTTTACCTCCATGTCTAATCCCTTGGATGTGTTCGTGAAACTGTTCAGCGATTTTTGTAACTCTGCCTTAATGTATTCGATTGTGCCTGGGGTCATTATGGTGAAGTCGTCTGCGTATTGCATGATTTTTGTTTTTCGTCCGTGGATTGCTTTATGGAGCTCATTTGTGTATATATTGAATAGTGTTGGCGATAGTACATTCCCTTGAGGGAGGCCGTGCGACACCACCCTCGTCACACTTTCTTTTCCTACTTGGATTTTCATTTTTCTATTAGTGAGTAGGTTGTGGATCCAGTTTACCACTGCTACTGGCACCATGGTTACCTGCAGTATTCTCGTTAGCTATTCGATGTTAACACTGTTGTAGGCGCTTTATAAATCAACGAATATTACGCCTGTATAGGTTCCTTCTCGATTATTTTTGAAGATTTCGTTCACCAGGAGGTTCGCAGCCGTGTGGATAGATTTTTTTTCCGAAAACTAAAGGATGTGTTTGGGATTGCTTGATGTTTCTCTGCGGATTCTTGAAGTATTTCTAACACTGTGGAGTTGGCCATTTTCGTTATCGTCGGCAGTAGCGCTATTGGGCGGTAGTTTTGGGCATCCAGAGGGTCTCTTCCCTGTTTTGGGATTGCCACGATTTTTATTACCTTTAGCTCTTTCCCAACTTTCCCTCTTCTCTACCTTTCTTTGAGGTTTTCAATCAGACTTTCAGTGTATTCGTCGTTCAGCATCCTGAGCATCTCATAACTGATGCCATCCATGCCAGGGGCAGTGTTTCGTTTTGCGTCAAGCAGCCTTTTCCATTTTTTTGGTCCATCAGGTCCTCGTCCGTTGTCCTTTGTGTCATATATTTGGTCGCATTTTTACTTCCGATATCTGGGAAGTTTAGCTTCATGAATTCCTTTGCGGTTTCCAAGTCGTTGTGCACTGCATTCGTGCCGCCGTTTGTCCACTTGCTGCCCCTGCATTTGACGATCAGCCGCCATAATTCACCGCTAGACTTCTGGTCATCCACTCTGTTCAGCCACTTTTCCCAGTTATTAGTTTTGTTTAACTTCTTTAGGTACCTAAATTTGGCGAGTTTTCTTGTTGCTTCAATTTCGTTATCGAGGGTCCTGTTGGCAGAGTCGTTTTTGTTCGCGGCCTTCTTTTCTTCGTAAGCTTTTTCAACCTCATCGTCCCACCAGGACTTGGGGGATATGTTGATCGTCTTTGTGTTTGCTTCCCTTATGGACGAGATTTCTTTGGTAAAACGGTTCAGCTCAAAGCTTTCCGGAACATTCATTTTGTAAATATCACAGGCCATTCGCTTAGGATTTACTATCACAGTTTTTTTCTTTTTTCTTTTCACATCCTTCGATTTCTGTTACAATTACCCGGTGACCGCTACCTCCTATTTGTTGGTAGCTTACTCTGTCCGTTTGGACCTCAGGTACATTGACGTGTTTATAATCGAAAGGTCTATTGCCGAATTACTCTTGTTGGGGTCAGGGTTTATAAAGGTCGGTTCCTGGTTGTGTAGTAACATGCGATTAGTGTCGTTAATCTCGTGAAGCAGGATTTCCCCTCTGCTGTCTGCTTGCGCATTGCCCCATGTCTGGTGATGAGCGTTAAAGTCCCCCACGAGATCGTGACTCTTTGATATCTGTTATTATTCTTTTGATTCTATTGCTGTAAGTAGAAACTGTCGTCCTGGGACTCACGTATACTGACATAACCGTCATGTCCAGATCCCCAATTTCAACCATGGCCACTTGAATTTGGCCGTTGGTGTCTATGACTTTCGTCCTCCCTACCTTGTAACATTTCTTGACGGCTATCAGACTGTCACCGTAGCCATCTTCTCTACAGCACTTTGCTATCTGTTTCAGCCACGTTTCCTACAGGCACAGGACAACGTCGGCATCTTTTTGCATAGCCATTCTTATAATTTCGTGCCTGTTTTTTCATCCGTGTATATTGGCTTGGATGATCTTTTTCGTCATCTTGTGATTTAGTTTTGTTGACCCGGCTGGTCGCTCAGGCACATTGGTGTGTTTGCGTCTTCGTCATTGCTCGAAATGATGAACTCAGTGTCGTCTCTTGGTGATATTCTTCTCTTGGTTTTCATATTGGAGTTTCCAGTTCCAGGGTCGCTACACATCAAGGTTTCTGTGTCTGTTAACCTACTTTTTGTTTTGGTACTGTGGTCTTCGGTATGATGTTTGCTGTTGTGTGATTCTGTGTCTGTGTCGCTATTGTTAGCTTTGTGCATGTGTTGTGCTTTTTCTTTTTGTTGTTGTTGCATTGTCGAGTTGTTGTTGAGTTGTTCGGATGTTGATGTTGTTCTTTCTATGGTTGTTGTTATAGGTGTTGTAATTTCTGTGGTTGTTGTTGATGTTGGTGGTGTCGGTTTCGCTGTGGTTCTGTTTGCAGTTGTTGCTATTGACTTTTCTGTAGGTTTACGATCTTTTATATGTCGGCTCTGTTGAGTCGGCCGTCATAGCGTTGGCGTAGCTGCCGTTGCTGGTGTATGTTCTCGGTATGGCCGGGCAAGCCTCTCTCCTTATTCTTCTGGCTTCGCCATACGGTATCCTTTGCTCGGTCCTAATGCGTTGGATCTCGTACTCATCCATGTACACTGGACAGTTTTTATCCAGAGTGTGATGATTTCCACCACACGATACCCATTTGATATATTCGCACTCATTCAGGTGAATCGGTTCACTGCACTTGGCACACACCTGTTCCCCTTTACACCACTTTTTAGTATGACCAAGCCGCATGCACGTTGTGCACCTCATTGAGCGAGGCGCATATAACTCCACTTTTAACATGTATAGGCCGAAGTCTACCTTACGGGGTAGCTTCGGTTTTTTTAACGTGATGATTGCCATTTTCGTATAAATTATCTTATCGCCTTGATCCTTTCTCTTGATTATTTGCACCTCTGTAACACCTTGCGCACTCATTCCCTCCAGGATCTCCTCTTCCTTGATGAATGCGATGTCCTCGCATCTTATTACACCTTTTACTAGATTCAGTGTAGGTTCGATTCGATCATCCTGATAGGCATCGTTTCTTTTCTCCATTGGACTGATTTTAGCCTTTCCAGCTTCCTCGCTTGATGATGAGTTTTTACACGGACAAGAAGCTTTCCATCCCGAAACCTACTTGCTTCTAATGGTTTCTCGCCAATTGCTGATTCAATCAGTTTACCCAGCAGGAAACGGTTAACACTCGATAGGTTCTTTCCTATATCCACTGTTTCAATGAGCATAATCTGATCTCCATCGTCGGTGTTCTCCCCCTCTAGGGAGAAAGGATTTTGCGTGTTTTCTTCCTTTTCTTTTCTCTTGGGTTCCTCGCGAGGAGAGCGAAGTCATTGCGTAGGGGATACCCCCCCCCCCCCTGGCTCTTCGGCTGTTTGCGCACCTCCACTCCACAAGAAACTTCTTCCGGCGTCTTTGATTGCTTTAATTTCTTGGTTTTGTTGCTTTCTTGGAACTTGATCAACCGCGTGCTTTGGATGTCACTTGTCGCCCGATAGTCATATTCGAAATTGAAACATGAAAGATTCAACTGCTAAAAAGCACGTCCTCTTTTTGACGAATCACGTAGAACCTGTCCCATAACTCCCAAAATCCTTTTCTCCTCGCTCTTCGTAATTAGAGCGGTCGCCTTCCTGAGCGCGATCCAATCGCTACATCGGGCCTGTGCGTTCCCGAGCTGTGCACCGAAAGTTGTACTTAGATCGGAATCGCGTAAGTTGTACTTCGATCGGAAATTTGAAATACTTTGCCCGCGTATCTGTCTCTGGAGGCATTTCGACAACATCCGGTGCGCCTGGCTCCATCTTCTCTAAAGTTGCGTCTAAACGAGCGCGAATGTTCAGTGAATGGTTCGCGACGAAGTTTATTTTTACGTCATCCCCCATCCAAGTGCGCGAAAACTTCATCGCGAACCCATGAATGCCCGTGTAGGGAGCGAATGCATCGCGAAAGCATCGCGAACGAACGAACACTGCTGTCAAATAATGTAAACAGTACGTACTTGTTGTTGTGCTCTGAACATGCATGAAGTTGTTTTCAATAAATACCTGCGGTTTAATATCTTTTTTAGTAAAGCTGTTGTGCGTTCAGTGAAATTCAGTGAATTTATTATCGTGTGGTATGGTATGGTATGGTATGGTATGAAAAGAGGTATGTAGAGTTTTTCATGGCCAGAGCCTTTCACAACACACCTACCGACGCTTTCATTTCCTCTCTCCCATTAAGACCATGAATAGAGAACAGATGATGCTACTTTATCAAGTACTGGAAAGCTTCAGGAGCTTTTTAAGATTAGATTTATTACGCGTTACGCGTTACAGCGGATTTCAAATATATCCTGGCGTTAATAACGCCAAAACTAAGGAAGCAAGACACGGTGATGCGCCTGGCAATAACGGCCAGGGATAGATTTATCGTTACAATGAGATATCTTGCTTCCGGCGATGATTATGGTAGTTTGGAGTTATCGTACAGGGTAAGTATATAATCTTGCTTCATTATAAATTAAGGATATATAATACATTTATTGGAAATATTGCAGATTTCAAGACAATCAATTTCACTATTCATTCCCGAAGTGTGCGACAGTTTAATCACCCTCCTTCGCGATTACGTAAAGGTACAGTATTTATTAACTCTTTTATTATTTATGTTCGTAGGAGCTTCAACAAGCTATTCTTTATAGCGTTGTTAAAAACCGTGATGTAAAACATTTCCCTCCTACGCCCAAGATAGTAAAGACACTTGACTATTCGTTGGAATCAGTTCATTTGTATTTCATATAGCAGTATATCACATATGTATATCACACACATATCACATGTAAAAATTCAAGATCATTTCATAAATTAATTAATAACGAAGGAAAAATACGTCTAACAAAATTGTAAAGAATTAATAAGAAATAATGGTCATATAAAAGTGTAAAAAATGCAAAACTACAACTAATGAAAAAAATACGTATATACACTAATCTAGGCGGATCCCATGCTTTTCAAAAAGCCGATTCCCATCCTCTGCCTCCAATTGCTTCTCGAATTGCAAAATTAGCTTCTTCCTGCGCAGTGGGGAATAGCTGTCCAGCTTCTTGGCCGCCATCGTCCCGAATTTTGATCCTTCTGTTTCGAGCTTAAACAGAGCTCCACATAATTGTTCCTGCAATTGCTTCAGACCACTGACCGTTTTCATTGCCTCCTCATTGTAGGTTAAGTTTAGCTCATTCCATCGGCGCTTCAGGTTTTGCGCCCTGATGCGCGGTGGAGTGGGCGGCGCTGGAGCCGGAGGGGCCGCCATTGCAGCCGCAGAGGCCGCCGATGGAGACGACGGTGCCGAAATTGGAGACGAAGGTGCCGAAATTGGAGAAGGAAGGGGTCGATGTTGTTACAGGAAGGAAGGACACTTGCAGAGTGGTTGTAGTTATCGGTGGCTTGTATTTTCTTTGCGATAGTCCTGCTATCGGTCGGAAGAGTTCTTGTTGGTCTTGTGTTGGCACTTTCGAGGTAGATGTTGTCGTTGATTTGGGTTGTTGAAGCTCCTGGGGTTGGTAAACCTGAAGAAAAGAAAGGAACATGGTTAGGTTATTCTTATATGATTCATACTAGCACTTCAGTTACAAGCAGTTCTGTAGCATCGTCTTGTTGGCCGTAGTTGATGTAAATTCTAATTTTATGTACGCATACACCCGCACCGGATGCGTTTATGACTCTGGACGTTATCAGGATTGCGCAGCAAGGATACGGCAAAAAGGAACGGCGGAGAATTTCAGCTCTCCAGCCGCAATCCTTGCCATCCGGAACAATTCCATCGGGATCATCCGGCGGCTTACTGACTTCGCGCGGTAAGTCGCACCAACGCCGTAGGTAGGTAACTACCTCGCCAGCTTTTTACAATAATATATTCTTAAAAATAATACAACTCACCGTGTCGGTTGAGGACCCCGCGTCAAAGGTGTCCCGCAGAAACGACATGGCCGACGCGTACCATGCCGGTTTAGCAACCGAACTAGCAGCTGTAGGAGGGAAAATCATGCTTGTTTATAGGAAATGGTATTTATAGGCTATTTAGATATGTTTTTAAGTAAATTGAATCACTTACCGCTCCCCGTCACCATGGTTTTATGATATTTTTGCTTATTTGTCCGATACGAAGCCTGGAGAGACTTCCGCTTTCTGATGCAAAAATTGGAAGATTCCCCTATTTCTTCTGCTATTCTCTCCCACACATCGGCGAGGTGATACGTATTTCGGTACAATGCATTCCGCCTATCCCACAGGCAGGAATTTTGTTCTACTAGGCTGATTAAGTAAAGGCTTCGTTCAGGCTCCATGTAGAGATTCTGGAATAAAAAAAAAAACTTCGCTAAACACATACCTTTTACCCATATCGTTATATCTCAAATTTATACATTGTATTTCTACTTACGTGAGATTTCTTATCCATTTTTGGAAAACACCTGCTTCATCGAACTGTATCACTTGTTTGTTTGGCAACAAACTATGTTGATGACGTTTAACGTTTGAACAAGAAGAACACAAATCTTCGCGAAGACTTGTGCTCAGAGTGAGCAAAAGACGTCGCGATGCATTCGTTTGTCGTGTGGAAGCAACTTAACGCTTCATCGCGCTCTTTAGTGAGCTGCTCTATGAGCTGGCGCAAGGAAAATGACGGAATCAAGTATTACTGCTAGAACACTGTAAAGTTTCCTGTATCATTCATTGCTAGATCATAGTAAACTTACATCAATAATATCATCCTTATCCGCAGCGTTGTAATACATTTTGATGCTCGATATGCTACCGAAAGGCGAAATAATATTATCAGCACAGTTAAGTGTTATATAGAGTAATGCCGTGATGATGAGCATGATTGTTTATCAGCAGAAGAAGTTTCAAGGGAAATCGGGAAAACGGTTCTTTGGTTTGAGCAGATCCCGTAACCATCTTATGGACGATCAATGGATAATAATAGTCTAATTTTGGACATACAGAATTGGGACGTGTGGCCTTAGCACACATGTCGCAATTCTGTATGTTTATAGCTTTGTGGAACCTTTTCTGATTTTTTCTTTTATTTATTCCAGGTAATGAATCTGTAGCTGATTCCTGTAGCATCTATATAATTATTTCGATCCCGCAGCTGTCGTCTGTGACGCTCCCATATGTGTAAGGTTTGTGGATTCATTTCGTTTTTACTTCGTTTTTATTTTTAGGGATTCTTTTGACTTTTGCCGTGAGTATCTTTTCATCTTATTTGTTCATTCTATTTTTGTCTGTTGCATTGAGACTGAGCTATGGTTTTCTACTTTGCTTTAATCGATTTCTTTTTCAAATGAGATGAAATTTCTGTTGCAAGCACCATCAATGTTGATCAGCGTTGTTTTGGTACAACATCCGTACTGTGTCTATTGTGCTTAAAGTGGCGTTGACAATTCAACGACCTTCTTATTACGACCCTGTATACTTGCATAGCATTCTCTGGGCTCAAATTGTTGTTTCGGTTGCAAATCATTTTAGTCATGCCAAGCTTTCTTTGTTCTTTCTGAATCCAAACGTGGTGTTTGGTAAAATGAACTGCTGATCCGCTTGTCGCTTGAATTTCTCTAATATTGCTGAGTTGATGATCTTAGTTAATGTGGGTAAGAGTGCAATGGGTCTGTAAGAGTCCACCTCGTTGGGATTTTTGACGGGTTTCTTGATTACCACGATTTTAATTTTTTTAGTCTTTTTGGCACCCTGCCTTCCTGATACACCTCGTTTGCTTCTTTGATCACTGCCTTAACGCAGTCTTCATTGAGTTGTCTTAGCATTTCATATGAAACGTTGTCTATTCCTGGGGCTGAGTTTTTTTTCTTCCTAGGATTTTATGCCACGTCTCGTCATTTAGTATGGTCACCTCAGACCTCTGCTTTAGTCGGATGGTTGCTAGAGTGTTTTGATCTATTCTGTTCGCCGTTTGGAATTTTTTTCGTATGAATTCTTTGGCCATTTCCATGTTAGCGATGACTGTGTTTTCGCTGGAAGCGTTGGAGTTATTTGGATGCCGGCATCCATTTATGAGCCTCCAGAGGTCTGCGGTGGAGGTTTGGCTATCTATTCTATTTAGCATAGTTTCAAAGCTTTTCCTCTTTTCCTACCTCCCTTTGAATCTTGTTTATGGCGCTGCATGGTATAATCGTTAAGTCTATTGCCGTGTTTCTTTTGTTAAGTTCGTGGCTGACATACGTTATCTCTTTGTTGTTTAGCAAGGTCAGATTGGTTTCCTTTAACTCTTCCAGAATTATGCTTCCCTTTTTATCCGTATATGGGTTTCCCCAAATGGTATGATGAGCGTTAAAGTCTCCTACCATTATTTTTCTTTGGCATTTTGCTTGGATATTAGTTGGAGTAATTTCTTAATTTTTTCCCTGAATAATCCGGTGCTGGTGGAGGGGCTGATGTAGGTCGATGTTACCAGGAGGTCCAAGTTTTTTATGACAACAGCTGTTGTTTGGGAGTAGGTATTGTTATCTCCTTGGTATTGCGGAAGGTGTTCTATCTTGTATTGTCTCTTGACAGTTATGGCGCTTCCTCCATATCCGTCATCTCTGTTATTTGTTACAACTGTGAAACCTTTCAGTTTTAGCGCTTTTCCTTCTCTGGCCCATGTTTCCTGCAAGCAGCAGATGTCTAGTTTTTGCTCAACGGTTATTTTGTGGATTTCTTCTATGTTTTTGTATATTCCTTGGACATTTGCTTGCATTAAGTTAATCATTTTTAAATGAAAAATATGTATTCTGCCCTATTCACACTTTTAGGTTGTTATGATCTTCTTTGGCGATCTTGCTGATTTTGATGTTGTGGTTTTTGTTGATTGAATGATGTGGGTTAAGGTGATGTTATGTTACCTTGAGGAAATCCATTAGATGGTATTTTAGCTACCTTTTCTTTTCTAATTGAGATTTCCAGTTTTCTATTTGACAAAAAAAAATTCAAAAACAACCTTCGTTTCTTTCAAAAAAGAAGTAACCGTACACAAAAGGGAACTGTAGGACTGAGGAAGGGTAGCACTGTTTATGGCTTCTAGAGCACTAGTGAGATTGCTTGAAAAACGAAATTTTGATTAGTATTCGGGTTTTTTAATCTAGATATCTTTTGCTCCATACCTTCGTGAATTTCTATGACCTAGAAATAAGATACTTCAAAGAGCAGAATCCGTTATGCTATCCGAAAGTGTTATAGCATTATTTTCCACTGAAATTCAATTCAATATATTCAATAAACACTCAAAAACCCGACACTCCACCTACTTGTCTTATTTGTGACATTTCATCATTTACCATGTCAAGAAAGTAACAATCCCTCATTTCCAGTTACTGAAAAGCCAGACTGTGTAGTAACATTCATTATAACCCAGCCACGGGATATCTTGAAATGCTTATACCCGCTGCGTATATGTTGGAGGAGTAAGAAATATTTTAAAAATGTTTTTCTTACTAGGTACTCTTGACCCCAGCTTAAAACGATTTCTTGTATGAGCAATCTCAAATCCATCTACTCTTAAATTCATTAACGGCCCAAATCGTTCCACATCTGCCAAAATATGCAAATGGCTGTGTTTGTGATGTGTAATTTTTTAAATCGACTATAAATTGATTCAATAGTTGTTGCGCTAGAATTTTGTTATTATATGTCATAACATATTCTGACGACAGTATCGTGATTGCAGTATGTAACGCAAATATTATATGCGTTATTTGGTATAACCTGTCTTAATATTTTGTTGTTTATTAATTAGGCTCATTGGCCAGTATCGGCTAGATGAGCTACGTGATTAGATCTTTCAACTATAAATACAGGTATTACAAACTGAGGTGATGCTCGACAATGGTTTACGCGAATCTTAGGCGGTCCCTAAAATCAGATAGGCTAATGTTGAAGTCGTAATGAGCCGAAACGTTGTTAAAGCTACGCGTCATCGCGGAGATTTGCTCATGGCCGGCGTAGACATGGTTAACTTGTTGTGTGGCCAGTGGATGGCGGTAACGTAGACGGGTCGTATGCCTAGGGACACAAATTCTAATGCGCTCAAGGAGAGCCGGCGCATCGATGCCACCAGTTAGCAGTATGGCCACAAATAGAGCCTGGTGGTTACGGCGGCGTGTCTCGAGAGGCTCGAGGCCCAGTACGAGGCAGCGTACGTTGCACTCAGGGACATTCTCGTAGGTTATCCAGAGTAGCTTCTTTACCGCGTACCTGGTTAGTTTCCGCTAAATTGCCTCCATTCTCGCCGTCCAACTGGACTGATGCGGCGACCACACAGCTGCGTTCGCTTCCAATGTAGACCTGACGAGTGAACAGTAAAGGAACTTCACGCACATGGGATCGTTAAACTCTTTGGTCATTTTAAATATTAAACCTAACGTACGATTGGCCCGCTTGATAATGTCTTCGTAGTGATTAGTGAAAGATAGTTTCGCGTCGAGAAACACTCCTAAGTCATTTGCATATAGTGCGCCTTTCAGCAGAGTAACCGCAGCTATGTTGTTGTACACTAGAGGTTGGGTGGCACGTGTGAAAGAGATTAGGTTGCACTTGTCAGGGGCGAGCGCACCTTGGAGACTGATGCAGTCATTAACTGTCACAACAGCCATAAATAACTTAATGTCGTACGCATATAACAAATAAGAATTTTCGGGAAGCGCAAACACTACATCATTGATGAGCAATAGGAATAATAGAGGGCGCAGGGTGCTGCCGTGAGGCACGCCAGCACGGTCCGTATATATGCAGTCCATTTGTTGTCCTTTGTCCATGCACTGGATGCAGTCAGAGACGAACTTTGCCAGGTTGGAGGCAGCTGATCGCTTAGGCATAAACCCGTGCTGGGCGATGCTGATGTAGTTGGAGACCGAAGCCAGTAATGCTTGATGCAGCAGGATTTCGGCCACTTTAGCACATGCGCAGAGTGAAGTGATGCCTCGATAGTTCAATGCTTCCCGTTTGTCATCTTTTTTGAACAGGGGGATCATTACCGACGTTTTCCATAAATTTGGAACCGAAGCATGCTCGAATGAGAGCTGTATTAACCTAATGTTACACGGTGCTTGGCGCGTTCGTCGCTTGTCGTTAACAAATTTCCAAAAGACGGTAGACGGGTGGAACAGCCTGTTAAGCGCACGATAGGCACCGCTCTCAGCGCGGACGTACGCGAGGTTCGTGTTTGTTGGGAAACGTTTAGCTCGTCGCAACTCGCGGTTCTTCCGGCGTTTCATAGAAGTGAGCAGGCGGTTAGACCATGGCGGACTGCGGGGAGGTCTACGCTTTGGTACCACATCCGTAAGTATGTTTAGTAGTATGTCATTGAAGGTGCGGACTGCGACATCGGGATCAGTAGTAGAGTGTAGTAGACCCCAGTCAGTGGTGCTGATAATCCCATCGATAACTGCATAGTAATATTGCTGGACCGTAATATAAAGGAAAAGCAAAATGTTGACTGGGATATTGTGTTACACACTTTATCATTTTTAGTCCACCAGTGGGCCCTTTGGGCCTATCACCTCCTCCATCTGGTCGAGCATGGTGTCGAACTGGCCTTTGTCCCACCATGGAGGCGCCTAAGTGTCCGTCACCTACCCGATGGGGTACTTCTCTCGCACTAGGATCGCAGCCAGGTTACCGGCAACTCTAATCCAGCACGGGTCATTCCCCGGGCCTCGATGTGGCTCCGACAGTATGGCTACATCATATGACGATTGTAGCATTAACTGTTGAAGCAGATCTTGCGCCACTTTGCAGTGGTTCAGGTGCGTCACTTTTGGGCACTGGGCAAGTGTAACACTCCCAGACTCACCAGTAAATATGCCGGCTATAAGCGAGGAGATGGCAAACATGACATCGATTATCATTTCTCTGTTCTTTCCGACGGAGGTGGTGACGGGGATCTCGTATCGGAGTAACAACCTACTCTTTGTAACGGTACTCTTGTGCGTTTTGAAAGGCGTTGCCTTCAAAATTTGTCATTAATTTATTATGCACCTAAAAAAACTCTGTCTTGTAGTGACTTTTTTTTTAGAAAAAAAAAATCCGCCTATCTTGTAGTGTGGAATTTTGTTTGCAGCGTACCTTCAGTCGGTCTGACCATGCTGGTACTCCAGGTGATGCGAGGGGGACCCTCGACTTCGATGACGACGAAACGTCTGCTTGTCACGAATGCGTTGATATTATCTCTGCGGGATCGCTCTTAATCACTTTTTCTTTATAAAGTGACTTTTCCACTGTTATCACTATCACTCGAGCGTATCCAACCGGCTACGCCAATTATATTTTTTTTTTATCCTTCGTCACTGCTTTTGTTGGTTTACGACTAATATTATCCTCCTGCTCGATCAACGACGGTCGTACCCCGCTGGGCCGCTTTGCCTGTCGAGCAGGTAGATCGAATCGATCAGCAACTGATCGATCCCGCCTCAGCCATAACTATATATCAGTAAATATTAATTATTTCAGCATTGTTGCGATTATACTTCGCAACGGGAGATGATAAAAAAGGTAAATTTGTGGAAATGTTGCGATTATCCTTCGCAACGGGAGCTGATAAGAAAATTAAGACAATTTGTTGGTTCTCACTTTCGACTGAAGACCACAAATTTTGTCTTCTTTATTAATCTGTCGTTCCTATCACCAGAGAGAGCTAAATGCCGCTCGCGCGCCCTTTTTTTTTTTGTTTTGTTGATACCTTACGGACGGAGCCGTATTTATAAGGTGTATAGAATGTAGATGAAGAAAGTACAATGAATAGAGGAAGCAGGCATTTCCTCCCGCTCCAGGGACCCTTATACCGGGGGGGCTCGGTGATTAAACCTATCTTAAGCCTAGTAATGGGTCAAAGCCAGAGTAACTGGCCAGGCGAACTGTTAAATGCGCTCGAACACGAGCGGTGGGGGAAATGGCTCGTCCCCATGGGCAGAGGCTCCTTTCAGTGGCCGTTCATCGCTCGTCAGTTGATTGGTAGCTGCGCTACGAGGTAGTGCCCCGATGTCATATTATTCGTCGCTTCAACCTGTGGAGTGGACAGGGTGTGAACATTAGTGAGGGACGACTGTGTTGGGGGGGTCCGACGCACAGAACCACTCTGGCACCGGTCTTCTACTCCCTGATAGATCCTGCGGGACGCTTCTCTGGTGCCTTCCGAACCGGAACTCCAACGTGGTGCCAACAGTCACGGCTACAGAGAAGACATGGACAACATAAACTAGGGGGGAGGGGGAAACGATAGGACATCTAGACTACACATCTATACCCACCTCCCGTGCAAAGTTGTAAATAATTTTCAGCAGAACCATGTCTTTAGCCGCCAGGACTCTGGGTGCAATTGAGTAATGAAACCTCCCGAGCACTCCCTCATCCCATCTCCTCTGCCATCTTTCGAGGCAGAGTCGCCGAGACAAGTGGAGGAATTCATGAGGCTGGGTTATCCGGACGAAGACGAGTCCTTCCAAGGCGCCTTGCTTGGCCAACTGGTCCGCCTTCTCGTTGCCCGCTATACCGCAGTGAGAGGGGACCCAGACAAGCGAGATGCAGAATTCTTGTCGAAACATGGCGCGCTTTTTTATCCTCTTCTCTCTGGCCTCACGGCTGTAACGCCTAGCGCGTAACGACTAACGTTTTCTCGCGGGCTCCTACGCTTCATGTCATTTTTGACAAGCATACTTGAATTCTTAAATGATAGATAAAATCGAGTATGACTTCAAACCAAATAAATGTTAATTCGTGTGTACTAACCTAAGGGGCGGAATATAAAGAGAACAACTTCCTTTTTGTTAATTCTGAAACATTACATTTATTTCAAATGAAACTGTCCATGAGATTGCGATAGTAACAGCCTGGCAAAATTCATACTTTATGACTAACTTATTCTAACTCACGTACTATCTATGGTTCATGTTTTTTTTTACAGTTTTTGTAAAACTTTAACGGGCGCCTTTATGACGGTAAAGATAAAAACGATAAAGGCCACCTTGCTTCCGGCTTTTCCGTTTCCTGCCGAGGAACAGGTTGCTAGAAACTCTTTCGAAAGCATCAAATGCCAACAACAATTTAGTCGCTGTTCTTCGTTCATAGTTGATTGCATCCTTGCCGTTAACCAGCGACTAATTAGTTCACGATAATTCTTGTCGTTCAGGCGATCGTTGAAGACCGGCATTTGCTGTTTACTCGAAATCTAATTAAAATCTACCGTTTCTGCTGCCGTTGGCGTTGGTGGCGGTGCTGGCGGAGTCGTGATCGAAGTTGTCGTATTTCGATTGTTCAGCTCTTCCTTTAAGTCCGTCATTTGTACCATCAATGTCCTCATATTGCAATGTAACAGGTCAATTCCTTTCGTATTCTCTTTCCCAATGCTAATGCACTGCTGGAGTAAATCGATCCGAGCCCATTAGTCCGACATGACTCGTAGGACCACAAGGTTTCTTTCTCAAAAAATATTTGACGCAAGCAGATATTTCGGATTGTTTGGTTCTTAATGCTTAGTAATAAAAACCATCTACCGCGCCTAGTCGGTTGAATGCTTCTTCTTTGTTAAAATAAGGAAGGCTAAGAGCTGATCCCCGATGTTTTGGTCATAGCAAACACGGATGACCAACATATCCGTGCCCGCTATCATCTCGGTATCTCTAAGCGTTGCTTATTTCAACCACTCCCAAATCATTCCATTCATTCTCTCTTTTCACTGCTTGATTGAACAACCGACCGTTCGAATTTCCTTCACGCCACGTGTTCTGCAATTTTTGACCCCACATCGGCGACCATTCATTGGTGTCTCGATCGTATTTCTCCTTACGTTGCATCTTTGAGCTGACCAGATTGGTCCTTCCCGCTTCACGCATCCTCTTAAAAATATTCCTCATTTCGAGGGCATAACTATGATAATTTGCCTCTTGTAGGTCTCTCTTGTGAATGGACAACGGGAGCCGTGCGGCATGACCATATAACAGCTCATGTGGGGTATATCCCGTCGACGAGTTGACCGTCGTGTTATATTCGATTTGATTTGATTTATTGACGTCAAACATGTAGACCAACTTATAGACTATTGCTTATAAATTAAAAAGAAAGTGACAATTTTTTAACCTATCAGATATAGTACATAAAGCCCGAAAATGAACAGTAAGTATTACATCTAGATTAACTAGAGGGGAACTCAAAGCTAAAGTATGGGAGGAAATTATTCCATATGTACCGGTCCCCCCTCGCATACTGCCTCAGGTACATCTGTAGCTCCCTATCGGCTCTCTCGACCATATTCCCCTGGGGATGGTTTTTTTAGCTCTCTAGCGATGGTACTGGAGAGGCCAAGACAGGCATAGTGGATTACTTTCATGTACGAGCCGTCGTACTGATACATCTCCGACGATCGGTAACCACAGGCTTCGTAAGTCGCGGACATAGTTAAACAGTAGTGAGCAGCAGTGACCGTTACTATGGGGATGAACAGTGCTGCACTAGAATTTCAAGAAACTAAAATACACCACCACTTTCACCAAAACACTAATGCACATCGTCTGTATCGCAAACTCGTAGCGCACACCGAGCTATATTAGCTTTTGAACACACGCATTCAACGCGATAACCAAACTCCGAATACGGTTTGAAATTACACGGCCGAGAACGGACGGGGAGACCACGTCGCGAGGTGATCTCCCTCGCAGCTACCAGTAGAGTCTATAAGTTATGAGGTTATCAGTCTATAATTCTATCGCTGGGTCCACACCGCACAGAATCTGGGCGCAGAATCTGCCGGTTTTTTTTCTGTGTCTAGCGTACACACTGCCCAGAATCTGGGCGTAGAATCTGCCGGTTTTTTTTTCTGTGTCTAGCGTACACACTGCCCAGAATCTGGGCGTCATCTGTCAAATCGCATACATCACAGACCAGAACCGGTCTGTAACTGATTAGAACCGCAAGACGAAAATGTCATATGCGTCCGCGCAGAAATTTTCTGGGCCCCTACATACAATATCTCCAGATTCTGTGCGGTGTGGACACAGCGTATAATCTATAAATCGCACACAATAATGATACTTATCTCCTCACTTAATTTTTGCAACCTGTGATTGTACGGGAATGTTGCACACGGAGTTTTCGTCCAGTATGAGCGGCAGCTTGAACGTTAAGTGTACTGTTTTCCCTCCGGTGAGAAGCAGCGACTTTCGCTTCGACCGCTCGATCGGTGCTCTTGGTAGCCGCAGCTATTTATCGATTGGTGGCCGATCAACAATGGACCGCCTTGGAGCATTAATTGGAAGTGTTAGCGATAGCCGCTCGGCGATCCATTCCGAGCAGCCCTCCGGCAGTTAGCCGGAATTTCCGAGATGGCAGTCAAAAACATGTTTGTGCACATGTTTTTAAACTCTTTCTTTGCCTTTTTTTTATTAATTCATTCTCCATTTTAGCAAAATTGTTTCCAAATTTGTTGCAATAGATCCTACGTTTAAGATTCGCCCAGAAACGGTCGATTGGCCGCAGCGCGGGGACGTTGGGTGGGTTCGTCGACTTAGGTATCACCTTGATACCTAGTCTCTCCATTTCGTCCAACGAACGCTTCCAATAGTGGACCGAAGCGAGATCACATCGGGCCAAAACACCGTTTCTTCGCTTTTATGATGTTTTTTTTTACATAAACCAAGCCACTTTCGGCAGACACTTGGTGCTGTAAAGTTCTCCATTGATGGCCAGTCCTGAACGAAAAAAGAGCGGCTTTGACATGCCCCTGTTGCTGATTGCCAACCACAGCAGCACCTTAATGCTTAACGCTTCCCGCCTCTAATGTTGGTTCCGCTTACTGGTTCACAGTTCGGTATCTCGCTTGGTGTCGGTGCACTCCCTTGCGCCATCCCGTCGCTCGCAGCTTCCGTCAAACTCAGGGATGGCGTAGGTGTTTCCGAGCTGATTAGAAATTTCATTTCAATCAAAATAATTCATCAATTCAATTCTTTTTGGAAATGTGTTCTCAAACTATTTAATTTTTTGGTGACGTCATTGCTCTCTATATTTTGCCGTCAGCACATCGCACTGCCGTGATTTTATAACGGGGTTATAATAGTTAGTAGATTTTATATCCCAAAGGATGGGCAGGAATCGATAGATATCGCTGAAGTCCGACAGAAACTTGCGCGCTCACTGTTCTTATTCATAGTTGTGTAAAACTAAAAAGCTGATCTCAACACTGCAGACGTTTTCTAAAAGAACCGAACGATTGCAGAACATAAAAATCATGTTGATGGTTTTTTTTTGTTGACCGGTTTTGCAACGAATGGCCTAGCCCCATCATCATGTCAGTAATTCAGTTTTTTGTCGCTTTCTAGCCAAGAGCTCGCGTTAAATGAATGGATTACTAACGATAACGTTCTCCATCAATAGTTTGTTAAGTTTCTGGAGGTTGATAGGACATGACACCCATCACAAGTGGAACTTCTCATTGTTTTGGTGGACCCGAGCGAACTACGTTGAGATATTTCTCTTCCTATCGAAAGAACTTATAGAGGGGGTTACGGGGGGGGGGGGGGGGGGGTAACCTATAACCTATAGGCTATAAGAACTTATAGAGGGGGTTACGAAGAGCCCCAAGAAACGAAGCCAGTCTCTGGTAATAGATGTTATGCTAGAAACAGGTGTTTGTCCGTATTAGGTGTTGTTAGTATTAGGTGTTCGTATCGTTGCACGAACGGATGGTGCTTTATTTCTCACTGTCATTCGCAATTACTTCACAATTCTTTGTTTCAATCCAATTCGCTTCCTTTCGCGAGCGCGGAACGGGTGTTAGCTCACGATCCAGTCCGAGATCGTAAAAATGTACGCTAGAATGCTTGTCGCGTTGCCTCAACACTGTCGATTCTCTTTTGTGTCCTGTTCCGCTAAACCTCCAAACTCTCTCCCGATTGCCGACTCGGTCGTCGGCGGTGGATTGCACCTCCTTTTCTAACACAGCGGATAATCCAAGTTTGAGGAGCTTCGCAATTAGGATGTCGTGCGAGACGCGGTCGAAAGCGGCCTTTAGGTCAGTGTAAATGGTGTCGATTTGTAGACCAGCATCCATCGAGGTTTTACATTTGGTAATAAATCCGGCAAGAGCGGTAGCTGTAGTGACTTAGTAAAGATCGCAGTTACGATCGGAGCTACAGCAGTGGAACACTTCCCCTAGCCTTAATTGTTCCACTCATTTGTCCATAGATGACCGCTTGGCACCTTTTCGGCATAGAATCAATCTACAAGGTTATATGTTAATTCTGCCGAGATTTTGTTTCATTCCGCGAGCCACCGGATGGTTCGCCGGATGTTCGCGTATGATGATATCCGGGCACCGCGAATGGTCCACCCGATGGATTCGCGGATTCTTTTTACCTTTTTTTTATAATACGACGCTACCCGTCTACATAACTTACATATAATACTTACTTGATTCCGGATCTTAGTCCAAGCAGCTTGCACAGCGGCAACTTGTTGCGTGCGGCCGAAGTATTCTGTGTTCAATCAATGTTTGTAGCGGTAGTTTGCCGTATTTGATGCTCTGCTTCCAATTGTGGGCATTGCTCCCGGCCTCCAATCCGAATTTCCCTAGCTTAATCCAATCATTCTTAAAAAAGATGCAGGATCCCTTTGGTTTGCTTCCTACTTTTGTCCTGTCCAATATCGCTATCTCTTTCATGCATTTCACTTTCACTAGTACGACATTCGCAAAATTTTGCAAGTACTTTGCTAATTGCTGTTCTTTGCTGGTTTGTTTCATTTTCACTTGGAACACCAACTTGCAATGAGGTTGACAAAACTGTAATTATCAGACGCGACGCAGACTCTCGAGGACCATTACGAGCGCGCACTAACGCACGTTAGGGTTTGTGTGGCAGAGACTTCTGCCGCTTTGTTCTTGCGGAGTGAGGCTGCAGGGCTGCATGGCGTTGAGCGGAGGATGCGGAGGCCCTCGTGTTCCCCCTGCACCTCCCGCTCAGACAGCGCGTATCGTGTCGCATGTTCGTAAGTCCTCCTGAACGCCGCATTATCACAGTCTACGCGTAAAAGAGAAGAGTTATTTGAAATACCCACGAAAAGAATGATTTTTTAACCTGTGATCCTGCCGGTCATTGTGGCACTGCAGCGTCTCTTGCGGTTGCACTTTTGGTGCTGAAAGCCCGAATGTTGTTGGCGCGGTTCTGCGTTTCATCATGCACTTTTGATTGACTTTCTTTCGTTAGGAATTCCACCACACCACGAATTCTAACGAATGCATTAAAAAATAAAGAGACAAAATCTGCCGATTTTTCATGAGCAATCGCACTGCTGAAGCTAAAATACAGCATCAATAGTAGTTACCCATGAATCATTAGACAAAATTTGAAAGCTCTATCAGACGAACTCTAATCGTAATAGCGAAAAAAGCGAAGCAACATCGTTCCGAGGTTTGCGCATTTCAAAAACGGGTATACAAAAAGGTCATCATGTGCCACTTTGTGAGCGCTGGATATGGCCGTTCCAGTATCTGTAAGCATCATGAGAAGGCAATAAAAGCATCATGAGAAGGCATTATTCTAGACGACCGTCGATTCTGACCGACAAAGTGACCGGCTGCAAAGGTTCAAGACCGAGGGAAAAGTGGCTATATCGCTGCGGGCAATTGGCCGAAAGCACGGTGCATCTAGCCAAATAGTTAAGGTGAAGCGACCCGGCCTGCCTGTGGCACCCGCTCGGCTTTGCCCCGGTCGCTTCCATGGCGCCTCTTGGTACGGTCCGCGATCGATGTCGCGGCATGATGCTGGGCTGACGGAGCGAAGGGCGGAGAGATCATCATGAGCTGCCCGAGGAAGATATGGCTTTTAAACTTGTGATGAGCGATTCGGCTCCCCAGAGCCGAGATAAGATGAAAGTAAGTAGCAATAGTGACAAACACCAGTGCACGGACGCGCTCGGTAACTGGGTCGGTTCACTGACGCACGGAGAACCGTCGCTCTCCTTCTGTCCTGCTGATGTCCTTTTGTGTGTCGGACTCTGGACTTTTGTCGGCATCGCCTAATTTTTAGGCGTTTTATGCTTTTCGCTGCGGCCTCTTTTGGGGGTCGCGCTGCATACATTGTAGGGTAAACTGTGCACGGAAAACAAAATTCCAGTTGTTGTCAAATTTGAGCAAATCTTCCCATACCTTTGGGATCTGCTCTAGACGTGCATTTTTTTTTGTATGGAGCGTACGGCTCATACGCTTAGCTTTGCTCTGTGTACGCTGACAAAACGTATCGTCTGGACACTCCGTTACAGTGCATTTGATATTTTCTTTCCAGAGCAGCTCATTTATATCAATATATCAATATCCTGCCACGCCAAAGGCGTTCATCCAAATTAAAAAGTTTTCTAAAATTTCGGTTCTCAACTGTGCAATGCTTTGAAAATAGAACTTGTTACATTTAGCTTCCATGACGATTTTTCTCAAATAGTACAAATAATATATTCGAGTTTTCTTAGACATTTTGCAAATCAAAATGAAAACAGCACTTGCTGAAATATTCATGATTAAAGCACATAAAGCTGTCTCATAAAACAACGATTTGATGATGAATGATAAAAAACAAAAATCAAAAACAAAGATGGTGATGCTGCCAATTCGGGTGCCAGGATCGTTCGAAATATACATCGATCACAACAGATATGTAACATCTGCCAGAAGCTGATTTCCTGCATGATGTGTCAGCCTGCCTCGAAAAACGAACAGCAAAAGAGACAATCCTCTTTTCAACAAACAGCAACACCATACGAGCGATCACTCAGCATGGCACAACCTATGAGCAAGGTAAGTAGAACTGATTTTTCAACCTCGGCAAATCCAATCAAACAAGCAATCTTGCTCTTTCTAACGATGTATTTGTGATGTTTTTTCCTTTTTTACGCAGCAAACATCGCACTGGATAAGATGTCGAGAGTACCAGCATCATGGTCAGCTAAACGAGGAAAAAATCTGACGAGTATTTCATCGTGGAAAACTCGATCGATGTGTGACCGATGATCGATGGCTCATTGTTTACGTCTCAACATAACCACTTACTGAAGGCAGAGTGTCGACAACAATTCATTCCGATATCATTGTATACTGTACAAGGGCATCATGTTTTGTAGTTAGTTTTAAGGGTTCAGAAGAGTGCTAGGCATTTCGATGACGCGTGTAAAACGAAGAGAAATTATTAGGGTGATAGTTTAGGAGCTAGAATGAACAACATTGGCGACCATATCCTCTGATCAAATCGCAGCTTTGATCGCTTCAACGATCTGCCTCAACTTGGCGTTAAGGAATCCAGGGCGATGCGAACAACACAATTCTGGCAACGCAAGCACGTTGATGTGATCTTTCCTGTACTTCATTCGAAAATTATCGTCGTTCCGAAGAGCTCGTCGTCGTCAACGTTTTTACGCTGTACATCATTCCTTCGTACAGTAATGTTTTGTTGTTGAAAGTTTCACCGAAGCAGTAACTCTGGACCGTCAAATTGGATGTCACTAATTCAGCTTCAACAGCAGTAGCCGTTCCAGAGGAAAGCAAAGCCAGATTCGATCATCGATCTGCAAGCACCACACTCAAGCAACAGCTAAAACTGATCATGTGCACATTGATTTATCAGCTGCATTATGTGATGATTAACGCTCTTTGTCGCAAAACGAACACGCACCCATTCGAAAAGTTAGTAGAAGAATTAAGCTTATACGCAAAAGTATAATTTACCATCAACCTGAGATCGTCCGCATCGTCCAACATTGATGAGTGGTGTACAGTACAGTCTCGAGCACTGCAAAGCAACAGCAAAAGAGTCTTATCTCGCGTACGGAGGATGCGTGCCGTGCCGTAATTCGCAATCAAGATTTCGATTCTAAAGCCGTTTGGATGACATGGAAAATCCGTCTAAAGGTATCTACGTTGACGGTAGAATTGGTTCACATGAAACAACGAACAATAAATATAGGAAATAGTCAACGGAGCTATCGTCACATACCCTGAGAAACACTAGCTCATGTTTAAGATTACCTCAAGAGATTATCATCCGTTTTGCAATCGAAATGTGTGCAACAACATGACAAATATTGTTACATGGAGTCATACTGAGATAAATGGTCTTATTTGTCTCAATCGCGTTGAAAAATGATGGAATGCAAAATTGCCTACGATGTTTTTCGCTGCTAAGTTGTTGGTGATGATATTGATAGTGATTAATGCTGTCGAAGAGGTTTTGTTGGATATAGGAAAACCAAGAGTCTGTTCGAAGTAATGTCCAGAGTTAGCTAGGTTCAATAAGTAGGTGAAAAACGCAAGTAGCAGAGGTATACAAATAAGGTTAAAGAAAAGTGTATAGGAAAGAGGGTAGCTTGTTGAATTCGTTAGAATTGTTAGGCTTGTTAGAACGACAGTGTAGGTTTATCAATAATCAAAATATGTGAAATTAAAATCAGATTGTCTGATGATGATTTCAAGCGAGAAAAGGGTGGAATATGTAAGAAAAACCAACGGAAAAGACGAACACATGTGATGAAGAAATCAAGTTAAATTGATAACGAAGAATGTATGTTTTTGGTAGGGAAATGTAAATTAATTTCTTATTGTGCATAAAAAGTAGAACATGTCAGTTTTCACCTCGTCTTTGTTCAGGGTGACACAATGCCACGCGATAGGCTCTTGGACCTATATCATATCAAACACCAGTGTCACGGTAATTTATGAACACGAGGCATAGTCTCTTAAACCGTAAGTGGTTTGTTTCCTTTAGATGTTTTCTGTGGGAAGCACGCATTAATGCTTAAATAAAGTAATGTATGTAATTCTAGTCTCACGAATTGAATAATCGAGCTTATCCGAAATGGTTCAATCGGTTTTATTTGAATATTAAGGTTTGTATGGCATTAGATGGGGTAAGTATATGAGCATGGATCGTTGAGGCTGGCAGGCTGATATAATATTGGTAAGTGGCCTTAGCGGCCTGGGTATGCTTATTAGGCCGTGTTTGTTGTGAACGAGGGAGGCGGGACGATCGTCCTGATCTGGAACACATTCTTGTGTGTGGTATCTCTTCCTTGTGATTTTTGAGTCAACATTTTACGCTACTACGTTGCTTATTGCTATTTACGGTACTCTGCTTTTGTTTGCTTTCAAGGATTTTTGTCGGCAGTCTTTGGCGTTTCGTGTAAAGTTTTAATTCTACACATAGATTTTACTCCATATTTTTTTGCTTTCCTTTCAGTATTGTTTTATGATACCACAATGGTGCAACTAAAGGTGTTTGAAATAGACTCCATCCTGATGTTTTTTCTTGTTAAATCTTAAATCCAGTCACTCAAATTTCTGATATTTTATCATTTGATGATTTCATTTGAACGGGCCGATATTGATCGACACTAGATCGATACGGTAATGTATCGTCCCGTTCCCATCGTACCACACCTCTTAAAAAAGTATTTTACGGAATTAGGCATAGGTCCTAATATTAATGCTGAGATTCGAAAATTGTCTTTTAAATATAACCTTTTCGTCATTGCTCCAGAAACTTCATGATGTCCTCCGGAACAGATGTCTTACCTCAGACGATGATCAGTAGCTCCATAAGCTCTTTCAGGTAACAGAAGCGCGCATCCTTTTAAGACGATGCATTTGGATGTTGCTTGAACCATACCTAAAAGCGTGTAATAAACATTTTCCGAGTACATTTTCTAATTCGGCGCCAATACCTTTTGTCCTATTAACCTGTGCTAATTTAAATCGTTTCCTGTTCTTAATAACGATGGGTTGTTCGCTTGGTATATTCATTCCGGTGTTCTGCGACTTGTACCTTATTGCTACTGGTTGTATTGCTAGAGTCCGAACTTGTTGCTTCGTCCCCTATGGAAAACGGTTTCGTGGTTTGAATATTTGACTGTTAGAATTTCATCTCTCGCCTTAAAAAATACCGTTTTCTCGGGAGGGATGCATAATGTTTTCCATCATCCGGTCATCATTTCACGTTCGGCGAGCACAAAGGTACCCAACCACACGGGCAAGATCCTGAAATAACGTGTTATGTGCTCGATATGAAGGAGAGACGGAAACGATATGGTAAAATTCACGTCGCGGTTGGAAAAGACAACAAACTACAACAAGTGATCAGTTGAGCTCTCGGCGACCAGGGAACTGAAGAAGATCATAAAATTAGCTCAAGAATCCTGCAACATGCCAAGGATTGCCAAAGAAAGGCATGCGTTCGACGGATGTAGGTCATCGCGGAAAAAAATCAACAAGAACCAATGTTGATACGATAGACAGTCGACTGGTTACCAGAGAGTGGTGGCGAAGAAGGTGATGGGAGCAATAGAGCAATAGAGAATAAGAAAAAATGTTAGTTTATAAGCTCTAGAATTTGAATAAAAAAAAGGGGCACTTCTTTCTACATCACGGAGACGTAAACACGTGTCGGCTATTCTTCTTTTTGAGATTTTACAGAAGTGAAAGAAAGTGTTTGCCGCGGCGTTTCACATACTTTGAATATGGACAGAGAGCAAAAAGGAGCTACTGCTATGACAAACTAAACTAGAACGTATGCCATTATATCAAGCAACACTTGAAAAAGTACCAATTACATCCGTAAAGTGTACGGCAGATAATTTCATCAAGAGAAAAGAACTTAATGAAACAGGAATCGACGTTAAAGTGTTCGAAAATCAGAAGACGGTAAAAACACAATATATACACCTCTCGTTACGAACGCGAAGCATGTCGTTCAAAACAAAACCCCAAAACGACGCTAGGCTAGAATTTAGAAATACGAGAAACAAAACTCAAGTACCGGGTACAGCAAAAAACCACGACGCCAAAGTAGGAACGGAAAGAATAATCGAAGGGACGAGAAAAACACCCACGCGGACCGCTACCCGCATCGGATGCGTTTACGATCGTCTAGACGATATCAGGATCGCGCAGCAAGGATACGGCGAAAGGGAACAGCGGAGGCCTGAAATGGATAGGTGCACGTCATAGCGAAAGGGAAGATCGTGAACTCGCGACGAAAAGCTGTATATAAACCCGAAAATTTAGAAATACAAGACTCTCATTTCTGATTTCAAAACGGAAAGATCTGCCTGCGGCTCTTCTTGACCATCCGAAACTTGATTTTCAGCTCTCCAGCCGCAATCCTTGCCATCCGAAACAGTTCCATCGGAGAGCGATCACCTTCCCATTGGGTCGGCATCACTCTGCTCGAATTGTTCCAGGATCGGAGAACCACTCCGTCGCGCGGTCCTTCGTCAGGCTCTGGGTAGTCCCTCCTGACAGTTTCGAGGAAAGAACTTGACGGTTGCTTCGCGAGAGAAAACGCAGAGTCACGGTGACACGCGGGATCACCCGGTGGCTTACTGAATTCGCGCGGTAAGTCGCACCAACGCTGGTGCCGGTACAGTGTACCTCGCCAGCTCTTTACACAGGCTCCCTAGGTTTTAACCGCAGTAGTAAGAAAGAAAATATTTCGCAGGATCCAACAATATTAGCTGGTCGATTTACGAAAAATAATTGGCCGAGACAAGAAGACGATAGATTAACAGCTTTACAATGACACTCAGGTCAAGCACCGATGTCCAGTACCAGATTTCCAGCGTTAAAGTATCAGAGCGGAATGATAATATAATTCTTCTGGAAGTTTGATTATTTTATAACAATTTTGTTTTTGAAAAAACACAAACCAGCGCAAAAACGAGGCGGAATGTGTTAAAACCACAAATAGAAAACTGAAGGGTCGCTGGCTGTTAGTCACGGCTTACCGAAGCCGCGCCAGTCGAAATGTTCGCTTTTACGCGACGCGTGCGTGGACTATCGGGGGGTTGGACACCTCGCGACTTCCTGCGAGGGATTTCGATGTGCTTGTCTCGTCGACAATCCGGATCGGAAAACCTGTGAGGGTTAATGAGGGAGACTTGCAAGGGTTACCGCGGGTGGGGCCCAGAGCAAGACTTAGCAGCAAAGGCTTTTCGGACGAGCTGAAAGAGTAGTGAAACAAGCGACACCGTCGTCTTACAAATTCCAACTGCCCATTTATTAAGAGCTAGCTTAGCCTATTTATACTCTAAAAGTTCTTAACGGAGAAGCTGCCTTCTCCGCCCCGCGGTCTCCAAGTTCTGGCTCGTGGGAACAGTGCCATCGCGCGTACCTGTTGCCGCTGACTTGGGTGCGCGCGCATTTCCGCTGACGCTGCGTAACAAATATTTTTCGGCTGAGCCCGCGCATGCAAGGTTGCTACATGTCGCTGTCATTGGAAAGTTCGAGATTGCATCGTGTCCAGATGTTGGGCGGAAGTGGTGGTTGTTTAGATCAAGCAAAAAGGTCCAAACAAACATCGGCCTGCTGTAGCAAAACACCGGGTTGGTGCGTCGTATGTGCATGTCGAATGTAAGCTTCAACCGTCTGAAAAGGGAAAGCGTCCAAACATGTGTGCGATGTGACATGTTCCTGAGACGGGTTGCGCGATCCCGCACACGAAGTCATGCCATCACCCACATCTGTAACGCATTAAGAACCAACTCTGTCCCGTCATCCGACACTCCTTTCCTTGACGCGACATTGCAAGCGGGCTCGTGCGCGTCACATGCGTAACAGCCGCAACTTTACCTACTCTAGCTGTGTTATGCCTGCATACATTTGGGCTATAACCGAAGTGACCTGACTCGAGACATCGGGGCGGGGCGCTTCATCCCCCCCCACTTATTTGCGCTCGAGGATCAACTGATCAGGCAGATCCTCGAACGTTAGTTGTAAGTTAAACCTAAGTTAATCCTAAAAGCTGAGGTAGTATCGGGCATTGATACGTAATTTCTTGTCGTTCTGTCTGACCTAGGCCCCCCCTTTGATGTTTGTTTAACGTCTTCATTTCTTGCTAGCTATGTTTCTTTTTCCCTTTGTTTCTTGCTACATAATTGCGTCTCTGCGCAAAATCTCGCGTCTTTGCGCGGAAGTAAGGACGTCTCCTACTTACAACCGGGGTACCGAACGGGAGGGAGCCGGGACTTGAACCCAGGTGTTTGGCGTATGATATCCCCCTACGTGGCCGTCGGTCTCCTCCGCGTTGTTTTCTTTTAGCCTCTCGTGGGCTCCTAGCTAACCAATCGGTCGGGGGCCGGGGCTTGAACCCGGGAGCTGGACGTTTGGTTTCCCCCGTCGTGCCGATGGTGCCTAATTCCCGCGTCTTACCTAATTTGCGCGGATAGATATATATGCCTCTCTTTTGGGCTTTTAACTTGGCCTCCCTCGGGCTGATTGCTTTTCTTGGCCTCTCACACTTGCTTTTGTCGACGGTGCCAGGAATCGAACCCGGCCTTAGGACACCTACGTTCCTAAGAATCCCAGGGGTGTGCCGAAGCTAGCACCCACAAGGCCGCAACCGTCTTCGTAACAATGTTCTCTCGCGTCTGTCACGCAGTTTTTTGTTCTGGCCTCTCTTGGCCGTTTCTACTGTTTCTTCTTTCTTCAGGGGCCTGGTTTCATATGATTTGATCTTATTTGCGGTTTACCTTTAATTTTTTCTTACTTGTCGTTTCGCTTTTTGTTTGCTTGCTTTGTGTTTTCGATGTTTGCCCGATTACTCCTAGCTATAAAAAAACTTTTCCGTTTCAAACTATAGTGGATGACCTCGTACCGATCGTTTTCTCGTTTCTTGTGTTGTTTCGTTTCTTGTTCGTGGAAGCAATTTGTTTTCAGTCTCTTAATGCTTATTCTTTTTCTGACTGTCTTCCATGCGACGAATGAAAATATGTTTACCATTACAACTAAAGAAGTGAAGGTTCGCACTAATCCCATATCTACTCTAAACTCCGAATTCCTTCTTACCCTGGATCTTAGATTATCGGTTTTCATCTAAAGGCGTTGTCCTAGCTCGATGATCACGATGGCGTAGAGTACTTAGAGACAGAGTGGCGTGACAATGGTGACGACGAATGGTAGATGCAAAACACTATTTGGAGGGCGATTTTGGTCGGCGATCTGGATGGTGTTGAGGCGTCCTTGTGAGGCGGGCTGTGCTTGGCTTGGGCTGATCGACGGGCTGATCGGATCGGTTGCTGTGTCCACTGCGGCGGTAGTCTCTCACGTCATACATCGGCGCTGAGCACGGGGAAGGTGCAGGATGGGTTTATTGTCCATGTTCGATGCACTCGGTGATCCCAATAGTAGATGAGCGACAATCGTTATGCATTTTGAGTGTATCGGTGCCATGCAGCTGTCTTCTTCCTTCTGGGTACAGGTTCAGCTTCAGTGAGGACGTCGCATGCTCGTCGCGCGGTGTTTAGCACTTCACTTCTTCACGACTCTGATCACTTCGCCATACGAGGTCGTCCCATATACTCCGTGGTATGTCCAAGCCCGGTAACTGGTGTCTCGCCCACATCTTTCACATCACTTTGCCAGAGTACGAAGGCATATCATACATAGGTTCACACAAAACCATCTCCTTGTAGTGAAATCATCAGCTTACAGCTGATCGTCCCTCTAGTCTGCCATGTTGTCTGCCACCATGCCGTACCGGCTCTACCCAAAATTGTTGCTACAGGTTCCAGCAACTCCGCTAACAGGTTGAAGCGATGCTCACAGGTTACGTTGACAGAGATGTAAACACCGATAACTGAGATCTTACATGACTTTTATCCTTACTAACTGGTTTTCTTCGGGAATCCTATATTAAAAATTAATCTTGCGCGAACCTAAATCTTCTGCCTGTTAGGAAAACGTCGTGATTGCAGGTCTTTTTCTATAATCTGTACTGACTCCATTGTTCCATCTATGACGTGTTTGTTTTTCATTCATTATCCTTTCTATATCGCGTATCTTTGACTTTATGCAATTGTCTTTTCATTGTAACCTTTTGTTTCCTTTTTGATTTAGTCCTTTATGCTTTTTCAGTACTTCAGTCAGTGGAGGCTCTGGGATTGCTACTTAATCCAGATACCTCTTCACTCGATTTACGTGGACCCGCTCTTGCCGGCGTCCGTTTCTAATCACCACTGTCTGTTCGCTCGGTATGTCGATCACGGTGTACGGTCCTCTCCAGGTGCTTTGGAGTTTCTGGCCAACTCCCATAGGGTTGGCTTGGACCAAAATCTTATCCCCCCACATGGGACTCCACTCTCGTGCGCCTTTATCGTAATTAACCTTGCGCCTCTCCTTGGACTGCTGAAGGTTGTCCCGCGCCGTTCCGTGGATGTGACGGAAGATTTTGCGCAACTCGTCCGCATACGTGTGGTAGTTGGCATCATCGATCTCCCGTTGATAAAAAGAGGTGGGCAGTTTTGGTTGTCGTCCGTACATTAGCTCGAACGGTGTGAACCCTGTTGACGAGTTTATCGTAGTGTTGAACTCGAAACAAAAATACGGTATGTGGTGATCCCATGTAAACGGGTCCCCTACCACATACTGGCGCAGATACATTTTAAGCTCTCGGTTTGCTCGCTCTACCAGGTTTGCTTGGGGATGGTACGCAGTTGTGTTGATCTTTTTGATTTTCAGCAGCTTGCATACGCTGACCATCACTTGACTCATGAAATTGGTCCCTTGATCGGTAACCAATTCCTCAGGGACACCGAACATGCAAATTACATGCTCTACAAAAGCTCTCGCTACCGTAATAGCTTCCTGATTTTCTAGCGGTGCCACAATTAGGTACCGCGTGAGATCATCCTGGATCACTAATCCGTACCGATTTCCTCGATCGGTTTCGGGCAACACCACGATATCCATAAATACCTTTTCAAACGGCACCGCGGCCGTGGTGGTTATCTTCATGGGAATCTTGTTGAATCGGCAGATCTTATTTTTCTGGCACGATTCGCACTTAGCTACATAATCCTCGATGTCGTGTCTCATGTTCCGCCAGCTGTAAATGGCGGCTATTTTCTTTCGCATGCGCTTTGCGCCAACATGCCCCCCTAAAGGAGCGTCGTGAAACTCCTTCAATAACGCTGGCACGTCCTTTTCGTCGACCTCAATTCGGTCCGCACTGGCGTTGTGTAGGGCAAAACAGCATCCTCGCTGCGTTCCCAAAAATTGGATCATTTCCAATACCTCCATTTGTCTGATTCGTCGGAACGACAGGATGGGTAGCTCCTGTTTCGCTGAAGGAATCGAATTGAGACACCTTGAAAACCTTGCGAGGAAAAGCTTACTGTCTATGAGTGAGTTGCCTTTCCCTTCCAAAATGACCCCGGCGATCTTCGCCTCCGGTATGTGCACCACGGATTCCGTAGTAAAATCTTTCAATCCGTGGGGCGGGGTCCAAAAGTGTAAAATTTCCTGGTTGATGGTTCGGCTGTTGAAAATCACTATTCTGTATGAAGAGGGATCTGTCTCGAAATTCCGTAACGTCTTTATTTTTCGCACATCTATTACCTGGCTAATTTTGGCTTGTTCGAACTCGTCGAACAGTTCTTGTGCCAGTGGCTCCTCTTCCCTGCCTAGATCCGTGGGGAGATTCATTAGCTCCTCCACATGCGATAACTCTCCTCGTTCCGTTTCGTCCCTCTTCGGTGGTTCGGGCTTAACCGTTGATTTGGCTCGCTTGGCCTGCAATCGTGTGATCATGGCTACGTGGGGTGGTTTCTCCACCTCCTCCTCCTCTACCTCGGTTCGGTCCGATGGTAGTCGTGACAAAAAATCTGCTACCACGTTTTCGTGACCTTGCTTATATCGAATGTCACAGTCAACACCCTGCAGCTTTAGACGCAACCTTGTCAGGGTTGATGATGTCTCTTTTAAGCGCCACATGGAAACAAGGGGTCGATGGTCAGTGTAAATAATAAAACGCTGACCGTAAACATAGTGACGGAAATATTCTGCTGCCCATACGATGGCGAGCAGTTCTTTCTCGATCGTGTGATAGCGTTCCTCCGCTCCGACCAAGCCTCGGCTAGCGAATGCAATGGGTTGGTCCATCGTTTTTTCATTCGACAGCACCGCCCCGATTGCGTACTGGCTGGCGTCGGTCGTCAAAACAAATGTGTCAGCGTAATTGGGCCTTACCAACAGCGGCTCGCTTACCAGAGCGGCTTTGAGGCCCTCGAAGGCTTGTTGACACTCGTCGGTCCAGCTGAACTTGACCCCCTTTTTCAGTAGGTCGTTCAGCGGTTTACGTAATCGCGCCACGCTGGGTATGAACTTGGCGTAGAAGTTAACGGTACCCAACACAGACCTGACCTGCCGCACTGTTGTCGGGGGTTTCAAGTCGGCTATCTTCTTTACGCTTTCCTTCAACGGTTTCACCCCGCGGGCATCGATATGGTGGCCCAGATATTCAATTTCTGGGCGCAAAATCTGACACTTTAGTGGCTCTAGCCGTAGATTATGCTTTCGCAAACCCACTAACACGAGCTTTAAATGCTCATTGTGTTCCGATATCGTTCTGCCAAAAACGACGATATCGTCTAGGTAAACCACTGCTCGTACTCCGGGAATCTCGTACAGCACGGTGTTCATTAGACGCTGGAAAGTAGACGGGCTGTTTTTCAATCCCATAGGCATTCGAGTGAACTCGTAATGTCCGGTTGGGGTGGAAAAAGCGGTCTTGGCGGCGTCTCGTGGATGTATAGGCACTTGGTAGAATCCGGATTTCAGATCCAAAGTGGAAAAGAACTTACTGTCCCCCAATGTATCCAAAACCTCGGGTATCAGCGGAATCGGGTAGACGAACGGCTTCGTGATGAGGTTCAGCTCACGAAAATCGACTACCATACGATACCGTTTGTTTCCCTGCGCGTCCAATGTTTTCTTCGGGACGCATAGCACCGGCGCGTTCCATGGGCTGGTGCTGTGACGGATAATGCCTAATTTATACATTTCTTCCACTTGTTCCCTAACCTGCTGCTTAGTAACTTCAGGGAATCGGTATTGCCGTTTGACAATAGGAATGTTATGAGCCGTTTCTATTTCATGCATGGCGGCACTAGTGCATACAAACTCATCCCCTTCCAGAAAGAATACATCGCTGAATTGGTCTACAATCCGCGAGATTCCTTCCCGTTCCGTGGTTACTTTCAAAATTTCCATGAGCTTCACGGCTCTCTCCGGCCCCGAGACCTTTTGTGCGTCGCGATAATCGACCACGTCGTAGTCTAGGCCGGAGTCGAGGTTGGTTTCCCGATACCACTCTTCTTGCTCCTCTCTTTCGTGGTAGGGTAGGCTACTCATGAACCTTTCCTGTTCGCCCCCCCACTTATTTGAGTTTTGGGTCCCTATCTCGAGAGCTATTGTATCGTATCTGGCTTCACTGGTGGGCGATTCTTCTGTTTGCCCTTTCTCTGATTCTTCCGGGTGCAACGTGATTTGGTGTGTACCGTAGTCGATCTGTGCCGCGTATTTTTCTAAAAACTCGGCTCCTAATAGCCCGGGTAGCATTAACTCCGCTACCACATGAAACTTTGCCGGATAGAGGTCCCCTTTTATTCTTAATTCCAAAAGGCAGGTCCCTAACGTTTCTACCATTCGTCCACTTAAACCTGTCAATTGTTTCGTTTCTCTTGCATTTATCCCCTTCATGCCCATGCTAAGAGCATCCTTCCACCTTAATAAGTTAACTGAGGCACCTGAATCGACTAGGAACTCCACCACGCTGGGCTCACCGTTCACTGTGTCTACCTTGACCGTGATATGGCCGGTTCCCGTGTTTTCAAGGGGAAACCTCACCACTCCCAGATGGTGGGCGAAAAATTTCTCCTTCATTCTCCCCTGCCGGCCACTCGCTTCCCCTGACTGTTTTGCGTGCGTCCGGCTTCTCAGTTTTTTGGCCGCCCTCCGGCGTATCCTGGCCCTGGATTCTGATTTCCCTGTGGCCACTGCCCTCTTGAGTCCCTTGGTGCCCGGTTTGCGGGGGGTATAAAACCCCCGTCTCGGTCGTGATACGTTCTACCGTCATCTTCGGCGTAATTCACTGACCGTGGATTATTCCACCTTCCTCGTTGTGCGGGCCTGTATCCTGACTCTTGTTGCGTCCCCCTTTGGGGTTGCCGGGCGAAGTGGTCCTGATCTTGATGTGTCGGGCGTTGCCGTGGCCCTGTTTGGTTTTGGCGTGGCGCTCGATCCCATCGAGAGTTCCCTATCCATGATCCCCTTTTCCGCTTCTCCAAATCTTCATCATAATCTAACTCTTCCTGCTCCTCTTCTAGAAGAGTGAACAGCTCGAGTATGCCCAAATCTCGGTGGCTTCGTGCCACCGCTTTCAATGCTTTGTCATGCAATCCTGATATCGCATGACGCCGAAAAAGTCGCGGAGGGTACCCTTCTTCCTCCTGTGACGTGCACTCCTTCAGCTGTTCCCAAAGGTCCAGCACCCGATCTTTATAAGATCTAAAATTCTCGTGGCGGCCTTGCTCCAGCAGCTCTGCTTGCTGGGCAATGCTCTCGAGTTTTAGGTTGCCCCCGAATTCTTGTTTGAGGCGAGCCCTAACCTCTTTCCACGTGTCGGCTTTAATCCGACGAAAATGTCCAGACGCACTGCCTTTCAATTTGGCCAGTACAACCTGGATCAAATCTTGCTCGGCCTCTGGCGCGGATTCTGGGATCTTTGCGGCTAATCGGTCCAGCTGGTATAGGAAGCCATCCAGCTCTCGGGACCGTCCTGTAAATTCGGGAACCACCCTCATTGCCGTTTCAATGGGGAATTGGTAAGCCATCTTGCTCTCTTTGAGCTCTAATACTGACTTTCTATCCTCCGCTAATCTCTGGAAATGCTCGGTAGGCAAATCGATTGGTTCGTCCGCCTCTATTAGCGTGAGGTTCGGATCGAACTGAATTGTCCTGCCTGTACGGGACCCGGCTGCAATTGCAGGGGTCTGGCACCTAGAAGCGATAAATCTCTCTTGCTCCTGATTCGGAGGAACCGGTGTGTGTGTAACGGATGGTGGTTGTTGGTCCGTTACTTCAACAGGGGGAGCTGTGGGTATTGGCGTTGTGCCTTTTTCTGATGCTTGACTGCGCAGTACTCGATCAGTCATTGGGAATTAAAAAAAATCTTACTCTGTTAGCACTTACCAAATCATGGCTAACCTGATACTTAATAATTTCACGCGGGGTCCTTTGTTGTCGGCTGGTCGTCTTCGATAGTTCGCCGGGGCCAAAACCAAACACACTATCACAAACACAACAATAGTTCACCACTATCACTTAAGTAAAAAAAAAAAAATACCGCACTTTCACTTAATCACCAGCCTAGTCCTAACACACACGCGAGGGTACGGGTATCACGGTCCCACTTGACTGTGATCCCACCGCTGTCACCAGATGAAGGGTCGCTGGCTGTTAGTCACGGCTTACCGAAGCCGCGCCAGTCGAAATGTTCGCTTTTACGCGACGCGTGCGTGGACTATCGGGGGGTTGGACACCTCGCGACTTCCTGCGAGGGATTTCGATGTGCTTGTCTCGTCGACAATCCGGATCGGAAAACCTGTGAGGGTTAATGAGGGAGACTTGCAAGGGTTACCGCGGGTGGGGCCCAGAGCAAGACTTAGCAGCAAAGGCTTTTCGGACGAGCTGAAAGAGTAGTGAAACAAGCGACACCGTCGTCTTACAAATTCCAACTGCCCATTTATTAAGAGCTAGCTTAGCCTATTTATACTCTAAAAGTTCTTAACGGAGAAGCTGCCTTCTCCGCCCCGCGGTCTCCAAGTTCTGGCTCGTGGGAACAGTGCCATCGCGCGTACCTGTTGCCGCTGACTTGGGTGCGCGCGCATTTCCGCTGACGCTGCGTAACAAATATTTTTCGGCTGAGCCCGCGCATGCAAGGTTGCTACATGTCGCTGTCATTGGAAAGTTCGAGATTGCATCGTGTCCAGATGTTGGGCGGAAGTGGTGGTTGTTTAGATCAAGCAAAAAGGTCCAAACAAACATCGGCCTGCTGTAGCAAAACACCGGGTTGGTGCGTCGTATGTGCATGTCGAATGTAAGCTTCAACCGTCTGAAAAGGGAAAGCGTCCAAACATGTGTGCGATGTGACATGTTCCTGAGACGGGTTGCGCGATCCCGCACACGAAGTCATGCCATCACCCACATCTGTAACGCATTAAGAACCAACTCTGTCCCGTCATCCGACACTCCTTTCCTTGACGCGACATTGCAAGCGGGCTCGTGCGCGTCACATGCGTAACAGCCGCAACTTTACCTACTCTAGCTGTGTTATGCCTGCATACATTTGGGCTATAACCGAAGTGACCTGACTCGAGACATCGGGGCGGGGCGCTTCAAAAACCTGCACAACAACAAAGAACAACAACGTTCATCGTGACTTGCGACTTCTAGATGGAAGCTCTCGAGCGACGACGAGGGCCCTTAGTAGGAAACGCCAAAAAGGATCATCCCAACTCCTCAAGCATCGCACATCGAAGGCATGAGCATCATAGTCGACGCAACGTTCCTGATTGTAGCGTAAGTCACATGTTTTTTATTGATTAGTGTTTAAATGTTAGTGTATGTTTCGAAGTATAGGAATAGAAAGGAAACGTGTTCAATGTGTAAGAAATAGCTAGGGAACATAAGTGTATATCCGATAGGAAGCACAATCAGTACCAGCATTTTATTTTACAAAAACAGAATGGTTACCAATAATACCATGAATTTCGAAGAGTTCATACGCGTTGGTAAGGTCACAGGCTACACCTGTACGCCAATTTGCCTAGCAACTCCATCCTTTACCAGGTGGTGGAGGGTACCATGAGACGTAAAATAAAGGGTGAAGCAGCCGATGTGCTCAACACCAATGGAGTGACCGGTGATTGGGTATCCATCAAATCTACCTTACTCCTGTACTATAAGGGCAAACGAGAGTTGAAAACCCTAGATCATGAACTAGCTGCGATCTATAAAAAACACACGGAATCTTTAAGTAGTTACTTCAGTCGTGTAAACGATTTGCTTAGTGCCATTGTCACACAAATCTACACAGACACGAAGTACGCGATCAACGCAGAAGCACACGCTTCCTACTTTAAAGAAAAAGCGTTGGATTGCTTTATAAGAGGCCTCGAAAGTCCCCTTTGCTTCTTGTTAAAAGACAATAACCCCCCTAACCTACATGCCGCATACAATTATTGCTTAGAATACTGCAATATGAATGTGAGATCGGCACCATTCAGAGGATAGACAACAGCAAATCATATTCCTAAACCAAGGGATTTGTACGCAGCGCCACCTCCAGGGCCCTACTATAATCATAATCCCATTCCACAAAGACTACCACTTCCACCAAGAAATCTTCAGCAAGGAAATTATCTTAACCCGCAACAACAGAGCAACCAACCTAGCCAAAGTTTTTATAAGTCGTATCCCAGGCCACAAGATTTTAATAATTATCCTGTGCCGATGGAAGTTGATCCATACGATCCAATGCTTTCAATTATGCTAATCGGCCTCCTAACAGCCACTAGAGACCTCAGCCCTCGTTTTCACAACATAAGCAAACTTATTCCAAAGATGCTCATTGAGAATGGTTAAAATAAACAACGCTTAGAGATGCCCTGATGATAAAGGGCAAGGGACTTTCGAACGTCTATGCCCGTTATGTTAGAAAATCGGGGTCAGCTCTTAGCTTTCCATATTTTAACAAGGAAAGGAAGCAACTAACCGTATAAGCGATTCGTATTAAATGACTAAATATCAGAAATTCAAGTGGCTGAAAAGTCTATTTAAAATAGTTACATTTGCACCACTGGCATCACACAACAATACAGATAGTAAAATAAAAGAATATGGAAGAAAGTAAAAGTGTAAAATGAAACTCTGAAATACTGCAGAAGAGAATCCTTCAGAGGAAACAAATGCGGAGTTGATACCGCGCATAGGAATAAGCATAGGTAACACAAAAACTTCATACAAAAGCCACAAGGAAGAGTTCCAGCTAATAATTCACTAAGACAATGGTTTCTACATATTAAATGAGGAAGCTGGGTGTTCTTTTAGAGAGGGTGTGCTGGGTATGGAAAAGATACCCTTTTACAGCACTGGGCGAGCGTAGACCTTACGGAAATTGATTGTTCTTCGTTTTGTTGATTGTGCTTCGTTCAGAAAAAGAACACACAATAAACGAAATAGAATATCACATAGAATAGAGACATCAGAAACAATCAAGTCTGAAATAGATTGAGCACAATTGGAATTGCAGAGAACTGTTGCGTTGAATTGCGTTAGAACTGTTTGTTAAACTGCATCCGAACAGAGAACATGCCACCTTGCACTGCTCTAAACACATCAACTGTGTGGGTTTCCTATAATCGTTCTCAGGCATTTCACTTCACTTTTGTAGATCACGAATTGGTTCAACGTACACTTTCTACGGCGCGTCCTAACACGATAACAGAAGGGGCTTAACTAACCTGAGGAACGCAAAGAGTGCCTTTTATACACAGAGAGCAGAGCTTTACCAGTGATCAGGTATACTTAGCTAATTTAGTTTATGCTGGGACTTGAATTTTTGTACCATCGTAGGTAAATCGCATGACTCCTAGGTAAGGGCAAGATGTTCTTGAGGTAGATTAGAACCGCCATGCCTAACAACAAGCAGCAGGTAGCCGGTAGCGACCGAAGCAGCAGGAGTTTACCCAACAAACATTCCATTTTCTTTCAAGTACCTGAATAAGGAAGAGCTTGCGAGAGACATATGATGTTCAACAATCCTATGTTACCTTAAACAATAGAATACCATTTCGAGCATCGATGAATGTAAATAGCAAGAAAGAAACCACTGAACGTTACGTTTACAGCAACTAAAGATTGAGAGTCTTCCAATATAAAAAGTGAAGGTACGCTAGACATTATGAATAAATCCCAATGAATAAAAATAAAATCCAATTGAAAAAAATTCTACGAAATACGTGACATTTAGTATCACAATTTGCGAAAAGCATGATGCAAACGATACGAACACATATGAACTTATTAGTATTACACCAGCTTGCAATTAGTAATGGCATATTTGGAAGATGATGATGTTTGGATGATCCCGTAGAATGTACATCTATGGTGACTGCACACTGATAAAATGAAGAACTGAGTGATGATGCTTATGTCACATATGATTAAAACCTGGCTAAAAGTATTTTAAAATGTAAAAAAGAAATACCGTACTTCGTTACGATTTACATTAACCGTAAGTATTTATAACCATATTTCGAATAGAGCCATGCTCATACCTACCCCTATCTATTCTCATACAAACCTGAATATTGAAATAAAATGTATGAAACCGTTTCGGATTAGCTCAAGTATTCAATTCGTATTAGTATCAAGTATTAGATTTAGATACACTAGTTTATTTGAACAATCATGGATGCTTGCACAGACAATACAACAAGAAACAAAAAACTTCAACTTCAACAAAAACGGAGTCAAAATAAATACTCAAATTTTTGTAATAATATCTATCTTACAAACTACTACGCGGCCTAGCAAAAATCCACACGCGTAATTAACTACGGCTCGTGTTGATTGATCGCCGTGATCATCGCTGTTCAGTTGCGTTTAACAGAATATGAGTGACGTCGAGGATTCAAAAGCATAGCGTGGCATTGTGTGACCCTGAACAATGTACAAGTGAACTGAAATGTTCCACTTTTTAGGCACAATAAAAAAAAACAATTTACATTTCCCCACCAAAAACATACATTCTTCGTTATCCATTTAACTTGCTATCTTCATCAAATGTGTTCGTCTAAGTTGTTTCTCTTACATATTTTCAACCCTTTCTGGCTTGAAATCATCATTCGGACAATCTGATTTTAATTTCACATATTTTGACTCTTAATAAACCTACACTGCCGTTCTAACAATTCTAACGAATACAAAAAGCTACCATCTTTCCTACAAACTCTGCTTTAACCCTATTTGTATACCGCAGATATTTGCGTTTCTCATCTACTTATTGAACGTTGTTCCAGACATGTGTTGTACGCATCGCCGTAGTTTCCTTAGCGCCAGATTGAGGCGATCTTTGAAGCGATCAAAGCTGCGAATTGATCTGAGGATATTATGGTCACCAATGTTGTTCATTCTAGCTCCTAAACTATCACCCTAATAATTTCTCTTCGTTTTACACGCGTCATCGAAATGCCTAGCACTCTTCTGAACCCTTAAAACTAACTACAAAACATGATGCCCTTGTGCAGTACAACGATATCGGAATGAATGGAAGTCGACACTCTGCCTTCAGTAAGTGGTTATGTTGAGACGTAAACAATGAGCCATCCATCATCGGTCACACATCGATCGAGTTTTCCACGATGAAATACTCGTCACATTTTTTCCTCGTTTAGCTGACCATGATGCTGGTACTCTCGACATCTTATCCAGTGCGATGTTTGCTGCGTAAAAAAGGAAAAAATATCACAAGTAAATCGTTAGAAAGAACAAGATTGCTTGTTTGATTGGATTTGCCGATGTTGAAAAATCAGCTCTACTTACCTTGCTCATAGGTTGTGCCATGCTGAGTGATCGCTCGTATGATGTTGCTGTTTGTTGAAAAGAGGATTGTCTCTTTTGCTGTTCGTTTTTCGAGGCAGGCTGACGCATCATGCAGAAAATCAGCTTCTGGCAGATGTTACATATCTGTTGTGATCGATGTATATTTCGAACGATCCTGGCACCCGAATTGGCAGCATCACCATCTTTGTTTTTGATTTTTGTTTTTTATCATGTTTTGTTTCAAATCGTTGTTTTATGAGACAGCTTTATGTGCTTTAGATCATTATTATTTCAGCAAGTGCCGATTAATAGTATCATCATTTAATATTAATGTGTTTCGAGTAACTGATTTTAATTTTGATTTGCGAAATGTCTAAGAAAACTCGATTCTGTCCTCTGCGGCCCGCGTGCCTATATGAGTTTGAGACCCCTGAGTTATACCAAAGATTCAAGACAACAAACGCAAGTTCGAGCAAGTACAAACAAACACTGCCAGAGCTGTGGCAAGCACATACTGTACGGTCTCCGAAAAAGCCGTATGCGTCATCTCAGGTGTCATTCCGGTGGTGCTGTAACTAGGGGAAGATGTAAGAGTGCATCAGAGAGCCCAACGAGACAACTGCACAGCAAATGTTGCGCGGAAGGAGGAACCAACCGCCACTTACAACATGTGGCAGAACAATTGGGACACAACAGCAGCGGCTCAGGGATCCAGTCGATATCTGCAATGGGCAAATGCAAATACTCTCAGAACATGGTTGCGTCAGAGAATATTTGCATCGCAAAAAAATCGCATTTTCCCCTTCCGACCACATTGCCGTGCGACAATTGGATAGGAAACGGTTGAATCCATAGCGCACGTCCTAATACATTTCCCGCGGTTTAAGGCTGTCCGTCATGAACTCCTGGGCCACGACAGCTTACACTCAGTAACGGAGGACAACTTATGCACAATGTTATGGCCCCGTAGGAAGAAAAACAAGTGTAAAGCTCCCAGAAGCTGAGAGCGAATGAAATGGGGCCGAGTGTTTATTATTTCATAAAATAATAATAATAAATATCTAATAATAATAAATAAAATAAAATAAAGTCCTTCAAGACTGCGAAGGAATGGATGCCACATGGGAACGAGCAGCGACCTATCCTAAGAGCAGATAAAACTCTTTCTGGTAAGCATGAGCCAAATAACATGGAAACATTATTCTCGAGCTACGCCCTACTTATGTTAAAGAAAAAGAATGAGACGCATCGTGATATGCTACACTTCAATATCCTCTGCTGTTTCTTAGAGGAGAAGATGGCTATCATTTTGAAAATAGACAGGTAGAGCCATTAACAGGGACATTCACCAATATGAAAATATTAGCTATGCATTTCTATAAATAAAGAATCATGGTAAGAAGTGACGACAACCAAATTTTTTACATGTAGAATGTTGTTTCATCAGTTCATTGTAAACATATACGCCAAAATAGAAAGCAAACGCTTAAGATATATTTGCACTCACTTAAAAGAGCAACGAGCAGATGAATACATCCATCTGAGAGATGCGTTAGCCAATGAAGGTAACATTGAAAACAAAAACAAGGTAAATTATCAATTTGATAAAGAAAAAACACATATCTGCAGTGGCTAGATGTTGGATACCATTGAGTGGTAAAAAGAGGCCTACCTCATTCACACAATTTGATTTGGTTGGCTGAAAAATACACTCAACACAAATTGACGATATTAATTGCGCATAGCTACCAAATCAATCAACAGATCCAATCCAAACAGATCTTTTTGCAGTCATTACCAAGAACATGATACATGGTCCCCCTGCGGATATTTAAACCCTTTCTCGCCGTGTATGATAAATGGAACATGTTCCAATCAGTGACCCTACTATATTTGAAAGAAACACAAACTGGCACTGACGGTTATCCTTTGTGTAGACGACGTGACCTTTAGGATGGTGGATTTATGACGTCATTGAAATTTTGACTTAAGTTCAATAGCATGGTTTTGCTCGCGCTTTAGTTGATGCGGATTACAAATTCCTATACGTAGACGATGGAGACCACGGGTGGAATATCGCATGGTGGAATATTAAATAAACAAATCATATCGTATCCTAGAATCTAAGAGTTTGTGTTATATATACGTAGTGCATATTGGGTTGGTATGTTGCAACTATAAAGGGGCGGCTACCAACAATCATGGGTTCAGTTAACTGTGAATAAACGCTCGATACATAACAGGTTTGGGCGTTCTCGAAGCGCACCCTCTTAAAATTCCATGCGTTATTGAAATGCCTTATTTTATCATAGCGGACAAGGCGTTTGCCTTTACAGATTATTTTACACGTCCATCGGTATCAATGGCGGTAGAATATGCCTTTGGTATGTTTACAAACCGATTCAAAATAACTAAAGGACCAATTTATTTACTATCAGATGTAGCTTTAATGCCACAGTAGGTGCAGTTTATTTACGCAGAAGAATACTAGAATGAATAGAACGAGCCAACGCGAGTCAAATGACGATCCTAGCACCAAGCGGGGGAGGACACAGACGCGTAACTGAGAATGTAATGCCGTTTACACGTTTTATGTACGTTGTTAAAAAAAACGAGAATTATACTTTTCGTTTACAAACAGAGAATAAGCTCGTGCGAAAGTAAGCACTTAATTGCGATAGCTTTTATATTTTAAAAATAAATTTTAACTTATTTTCAGCAAAAACAATGGATACCACTAAAACGAAACATAGATACGAAAAGCTGTAAAACGTATTTTCGTATTCTGTGGTACGGTGTGGCCTACTATGTTGTTATGTTATCCTGTGTTTTGTTTGAATGGAAATATATTGATTTTTTTAGAAACCTGACACGTAATGCTCAAATTATCTCTTTTTCTAATTCATAGAAGCTGGTCCGGTGCTATTGACTCAATTGAAGCCTTATAACCGCAAACGATCTATTTCACTAGCTGCAAAAACCAGCGCTCAGCACAATCAAAAACAGCGCAAGTGGTACAGGCCGACGCGACGGCCACCGTGATCGAGGTGCAGCAGCAACAAGATTTCCTATCCATGGATGACCACTATAAGATACTAGCTGAAGGCTTCGTAGGTGCGACCCAGGTTAAGTGTCCTCGACAAAGGGAAGGGATCGGTTTTTGTTACTCACTGTCTATTTGTACTTCTATTTGTAATTGCAGTGCTGAGCAATCCGAACGAGCCGTATGAAAAGATGAAAAACATCTACATACAGCAAGGAAAACTTGTCAGGGATTTAGAAAATTGTATCGGCGAGGCAGGAGAGGAACAAAAGGCACCGGGGACGGCCATACTCGCCATACAGGAGCAGCAGGACGCCCTGCTTGGCTCGATGGTCCGAAAGATCGAGCGCGACGCGGTCACACTCCCCCCGCGCGGCCGAAAGAAAAGTTAATTCTTAATAAGATTTCAATTTCTTGACCATACATAGTCATACTTAACTTTGTGAGATTTCCCCTTCGTCATCCCCTCCTTTCCTTTGATGGGCGCTCACTGCCGTTGGAAATTCACAACTTTCCATTACAGCGTGCAAATACTACCATGATCAAAAATAAACCGGAATTTTGAATTTATTCCTCGCGGGCTTATCATTTTTGAATTCTGTCTTTTTTATTACGTTGATGGCCCTATTAGTGATGTACATGCCAAGTTTCAGCTTGCCAGCTCTTTATTTACGTTTACAGCAGAGATTTGTTTGCATTAAGTTTTTACGTCATGGCGATTTTTAAAATGGATTCAAAACATGAACAACGTTAAAAATTAAATTGAGTGTTCCGACACATTAAAAATGATACAAAAGTGTCATGGTGACAATACTCTATCGAAAACAAAGGTGTACCAGTGGTATGAACGCTTTAAAAGTGGTCGTGAGACTGTTGAGGACGATTGTCGTCCTGGAAGGCCATTGACATCCAAAACTGACGAAAACGTCAATGAAATCCGAAAATTGTTGATCGAAAAGCGCAAATTGACGATAAGGGAGATAGCTGAGACCACCAACATATCATTTGAATCAATCCGCAAAAAAAAAACCTGCCTTGGTGGGGTCACAACTCGTGGATTCTCCATGACGATAATGCGCCATCTCATAATGCATTGATTTTTCAAGAGTTTCTCGTCAAAAACAAAACCAATACCATTCAACAACCGGCCGATTAACGTGATATCGTATCATGTGGCTTCTGCCTATTCAATTGACCCTAAAAACCACTACGAGGAACTCGTTTTCAGAGTGTGAAGGCAATTAAGCTAAAATCGCCGGAGGCACTAAAGACTATAACAAAAACCGAGTTCCAGAAAAAATTTGTGGAGTGGATCAAATGCTGGCACAAGTGCATTGCATCCGACGGGGACTCCTTTGAAGGGGACAATTTGAATTTTGAAGAAAAAACAAGTACTTTTCTTTTTATGACAAAATTCCGGTTTATTTTTGATCATGGTAGTATGTTCTTATTGTGTGCCGTCCTGTTAATCCAAAGCGTAAGGCGATCGAAGAGTTGTTAAGCCTCGGCTGCGGGTGAGACGTTGCCCTTCGAACCACCATCAGCATGCATCTCTGTTTCTGTTCGTATTGGGAACGAATTAATCTGGCCTAGGGTACACATACAGGGTTGTGGAATGGACTAGGTAGAGCAAACTTTGGAGCTCGGATGCAGCACCACAGAAACGAGAGGTAAAACACGCGGGTACAAACTACGAAGGTAATACGGTGGCCGGCTACGGTTATGAAATAATGCTGACGTATAGTGAAGACACGGATTCAAGACCAGAGGATCAGTCACAAGCAGAAGTTCGAGGATTAAACACCATCGATAACAAACGGTTATACGAAGCAATTAACTATCAACCAACCATGGTGTACAGAGAACAGCGCCACACACCGCGTAAAATGGTGTCACTTCAACTGATTTCGATTCTCGTGCTGAACCTGCTCCTTGGTCTCACAGTACAGTTAGTGAACGGCTGCAACGAGATGGTTTGCGCGAGCATCGTCTCGAAGTGCATGCTGACGCAGAGCTGCAAGTGCGACATGAAAAGCTGCACGTGCTGCAAAGAGTGTGCCGAGTGTCTGAGCTACCTGTACACCGAGTGCTGCAGCTGCCTGGAGATGTGCCCCAAACCGAGCGAAACATCGAACGAGCTGTCAAAACAATCGCACATCGAGGACCTGGAGGGTTTCCCGAATTTGTACGACGTGATCACGTCCGAGCAGGATGCACAGGGCCGCTGGAAGGTGATCTCCTTCCCGATCGACATCGATGCGGCGCTTTACGGTCCGAAAGGCGATACCAAATTCCTCGTCCATTCCAACGACATGGAGCTGAAGGCGAAGTATGCGGATCCGAACAAGATCACGGTGAACTGTACCGTCGCTTACCAGGCACAGTGCATGTCGTGGAACAAGTGCAAGGAAAGCTGCCGAACGATGGGGGCCAGCAGCTACAGGTGGTTTCACGATGGCTGCTGCGAGTGTGTCGGTCACTACTGCATCAATTATGGCATCAATGAATCGCGCTGCCGTGAGTGTCCGGAAAGCAAGCAACATGACAGCGCAGAGGATTTCTTCAACGAGGACGAGCTGGACTACGGTGAAAGCATTGGTCCGATGGACAACTCGCCCGTTTAAGTCGAACAACATGCGAATAGTGCCCTGACTGCGTAGCGTGTAGGGTACACGACCCTGTAACGCTAGTTGTAAGAGTAAATGTAAAAAAGAGGTGTATTTCTGTCTAACCGAAAAAAAGGTCAATTTCCATCACAGCCAGCTGAAGAAGGTCGATGAATGGAATGAAAACAGGACCAGATACAGGATTAGATCTCAAAAACATTTTGTAGGAGTAGTAGTAATCGTTGACTGAATTATTAGTAATCTTTAACATGCTTTGTGAATTATAATCACAAATGCGTTTCCCTGATTATCTAGAACCTAAGTATGGCGTTGCCAGTTGTGATTGTCTTGTTTGAATTGTCTGGAATTTTGGCATGCGGGAAAAAGTGTAAAAAAACCCACAAAAAGCTTAAAAATATATTGCAAAAAAAATAATTTACTTAACTTCCCCACCACAGATGTAGACGTTTTTGAAAAGCAAAGCATCATAGAGACAAAGGATGTGCTATGTAAAATGGTTGTGTTTTTGTTGGGGTCTGTCCAATGCCAGAAATTTTTGGGCCAGATCAATATGCAAAGGATGAGAAGCCAGTAAGTTCGACTGTGGGATGAAGAGTCAGCTAGTTCTACTGAGGATCAGGAGTCAGCAAGTTCCTCGTCCGCAGTAGCAGATCAGGTTAGCCAGCAACCAAGGCGGCTAAACCTTTGCGAAAGTTGTGGTTACCAGGAAAAAAGCGTAGAGTCCAGCTGGCAAAATAAAAACAAAATTCTGGAAAGATGCTGTAAGAAGATTTTAGGTGAAAATGCATGAATTACCATCGTCCATTCGAAGACGATTTGTAAAACCAAGGGTATATGCGTGCGTCTAAAAGATATTAATCTCACTTCAAATTCCATTCAAACAAATATTCAGCACAAAAACGAACAGCAATGAAAAAGTGATGAGATCGGTGAAAGCCCAAGTTAAGCGAAATTTAAAGCGATCCATACAAAATTGCAAGCTTTCTCATGATCCTAGATGCAGCGGTTGGTCAAAGAAGACCTAAAAAGCCAGCTCTAGAGCTAGGGTTCAGCGCCATTTAATAGGTGGAAGGATAAAACATCTTCGATATGAGCAATCAATGCATTTGTTGTAAGTTTAGAAGATGAATATAACGGTTGTCGTGTTTTCTGATGATGAGTAGGTTTATATCGCCCCTAAAGACTAAGGATGTTCCAGAGAACTTAAAATATAAGTTCACTTCCGAGCACTCCGCGGGAATAATGATGTTTGGAGCAGCTGCCACCAATGTTTTGAAAATATCATCAGTTTTCATGAAACCCGGTGTTAGAATGAGTACTGATATCATGTATACAAATATTTTTTATTCGTGCAAACTTCACACATCAGAAAATTTCAGCAAATATATAAATGGTCTCCAAGCAGTTCTGATTAAAAATCCGTTGGGATACGCAATATGGGCGTTTCTCGGAGGAAAATTCCCCATAATCTCGTGATTTGGAACCCTGTGACTCCTAGTTATTCTACAAGTCATGTTTCTATAGCCGCACCCACCATTTCTGCACTTTTGTTAAAAAGAAACAAGTAATATTGCTTACTTTTGATAGTGTGTGTGTTTGTACAATTTGTCAAAAATAGTATATGTAAATTTCGCGACTGTCAACTTTCTATAGCCGCACATAGAATTTTACTCCCAAGGGTAGTTTTCACGACGAGTTTAACAATTGAATTATTTAATTATGTCAAAAGGAAGTGTTCTTAGTGAAATAGAAAGGGGAATGATACAGGCATAAAGGCAGGAAGATGTTGCTATTCGAGAAATTACTCGAAGAATAAAGAGATCCGATAAAGTGGTCCATAATTACTTAAAGGACCCTCAACGGTACGCAATTGCCCAACGTTCTCCGAGAAAATCCAAAATGACGCTAAGAACTAAGCGGAACATTGTTCAATTGGCGTCAAATTCCACAATATCGCAATCGAAAATCAAATCTCAACTGGATCTTCAAGTGAACAGGGAAGCTATTCGCATGGTTTTGCAAAAAACCAACAATATAGTTCGAGCAAAAATGGCCAAGGCACCAAATCTAAGCTTAAGGCATCCATTTTGGAAGCTTGGGAACATATGGCCACAAACATTTTAAAAAACTTAGTTAACAGCATGCGAAACAGAATTTTCCAAGTTATTGAGCGGTCAGGAAAACCTACTGACTATTAAACATCTTAATAAATACATAGACTTGTAAAAAAACACACGTATTGATCATTTTATTGGGTGCGGCTATAGAAAGTTATCGGTACCTAAATCGAACATGGTGGAAAAAATAGCCGAAAATCAAAATAATTCCGATTAACCGGACGGTTTTATTCATTTTTTTTCACTTAAAAACGTCCCAATATCAGAAGTTGAATTAATAAAACGGTTTGGAAGATACTTGAAATTGTGGTTGCGGCTATAGAAAATTGTCTCATTGTAGGAAACTATTTATAGTGGCAAGAGTAAAGAATTCTTAATGTGCCTGACATTACAACAATCTAATTTTCCAGTCGCAGCGTGAGAATGCATAAGAATTCCGCTGAATGATATTTTAAATCCCTAGAAATAACCTGGGAGTCAGCCTCATATGCGATGTAGCAGAAACAGTTGATGAAATATCACTAAACACCCAGTTGTTGAAGGGATCCGACCTGTGTTGGTTCCGAACAAACATAAACGTAGCTGTTATTCTACCGAAGAGGGATCAAGGACAACATATACATTCTAAGGGGATCTGGTTTAACGGCCATGGAAACAGGAGATAAGTAGCCTTTACACACGTTCCCGTTAAAAACGTCAGATGAAATGATGGCTTGCTTACTACTTGGTATTATTCATCGTTCCATCATCATTCAGCATTTCAACTTATCATTTCACTTATCTTATTATACCTCTGCTCCGCATCGCTTTCACATCGTAGTAGGTGGAGGTTCTTGCCGCGCCCTTTTGGCAGTAATCATTTCCCAATCTAAATAAAAATTTTATCAAATGTTCGGACGGTCATAGATCAGCCATTAAATTGTGACCTGACCAGGCATATTGATTGGGACAGATTTAATGTGTCTTTTTCCTCCTAGATATCTTTTGTTTCCGAGAACCGTCCTCTGCTGGAGGAATACAATGCGATCATCTTTTGTATCAAGCCCTCAAGAGCGGTCGACCAGAGAAGGGCTTGCTCCAAACCTCACACCCCTTGGTGGGACAAGGAGTGCAAGGAGGCTTAAATGCCAAATGGAGGTGTTTTTGCTTTTCCGTATCACTTGCTCTACTGATTTATATGACCAGTATAAAATGCATTTGACAAGGCTCTGGAAAGATTTTTTCATCTACTACGACTTTGCATATTCTCTTTGAAGCGGCAGCGAATGTGCTTTGACGTTCAAACGAACGATAGCGAACATTTTTCCTTCGATTGGAATGAACTTTTTGCGCAAAGTCTGCCCCCCATTCGCTCCGTGTAAACAAGTTTCCCAAGAGCGATCAGGTGTCCACGAACTGGACGCATCTTTCACCTCACCTTCTCGAGCAACAATTCTGCACCTGGTCCGGATCAGACTAGGAACAAAAAAAAAGCAACGCACCTAGGAGTTCGTTCCGGAGAAGTCGCAAGTAATAATCTTATTCTTCAATAAAACCGAGAACAATATCCAGAGGGTAGTGTACGTTCCCATCACCCATCGTTCTAACATCATTCAGCATTTCAACTTGTCCACGACATACATCAGTTTTTAAAGAATTCAATGATTCTTGTTGACTCTTTGACGAATATTTTAACATAAAAACCACATTTAGCATTTCTAAACATATGGAAGAAAATAGCAGATAACAAAATAACCATCGGTTAACTAACTATATAAGGGGTACCGTGGAGATCTGTTTGGTGAAATTCTAAATAAACCATCAACGTTAGCAAATCAACAACACAAACCATCCCTGGATAAACAAAACAATGGAGATAGGTTGTGACAGCAGAAGCTAGACAACTCAAAAAGCCAAAGCAATTACGATAAATTCTCTCCAATACAAAATAAAAATAAATTGGAGCATGACAGAACAACCAGAATCCGAAATAATCTCAGCAACAAAAAACTGCTAGTAGGAAAATATCAAACCTTTCAGAAAATATACACAGAAGGAAAAATAGTCCAAAACAATGAAATATTCAATTAAATCCTGCAATATACACAGCAATCACCAAAATAAGCAATCCAAATTCAGAGAGTTGCCTGATATCAGTAGAAGAACATTATGATGCCCACCCCTGAACATTATGATGCCCCATACAAATCAAATTCTGCTGGAATTTGACAACGACACAAAACAAGATTCCACAAATTTACATCCAAACCACCACCAATTGACGTACAAAGAAAGAGGTAAAAGAGCTTATACGTTTTAAAGCTCTATAATAAAAAAAAATGAAGATAGGCACCGAAACAAAGATAGAACTGTGCTGAGTCCCAAACAGGGATCCAAGGGAAAGAAACAACAGGAAAAAATGCATCTGTCTGTTATAAAATTAATGCTGTTGCAACAGTGTGGCGGCCACCTGAATGAACAGAGCACGAAGCAATACCCTAGACGAATTCCTTCTATCTCAGCCCATATTAACCCCAGGGGGGGCAAAAATCTATATATATAAATTACATATGTAATAAATATGAAATATGAAATCAACGAGTACATCTGTAAGAGTGGATTGAATGTGGTTAGTATGAATGTCGAAGTTCCAACAGATTCGCCTACATAAATGGTTTGAAAAAAAAATTGAGTGTGCCCCGTTATCCTAGTGTGCCCAGGGCCCCAAGAGGATAAAAAACGGAACTGCTTGAGTCACTTCACGACTCCGTAGCTTTGTACTGAATTTAACGCACGTGTTGCAAGTGACACTAAGTGACCACGGTCACAAAGGCTTTAATTTATCAATCTGAAGGTCGGCCAATCAATTTTACGTTCTAAAAACGTCCTCGAGTGGCTCCTTACTGTCGCACATACGCTCTGCTAGGCTCTCATCTACTGTCAATAAAAAAAATAAAAGAAATCGAATATTACAATTTTATTCAAATACTTCTTAACGTTAATATCACAACGTTTAATTATCATCTGGCCCTTCTTAACCTTTCTTTTCATTTACTGGCCGTTTTGCTGCTTGTCCAGCATTTTGGAAGGAACAAGTGCCGAAGGTTCGCGGTTTTTGCGATGCGAGCGTTCGTGGAACGTCTCGCGTGTTTTAACCTCATTTTGCTTGAAACTGTCCATGTACCATGCACATCGAAACGTGGCACAGCATAAGTGCTCTACACAGAGAGGTGAAAATTCCAAAATTGCTTGAATTTGTAGAAAAAATCAAATAAGAACTTCTCTATCATGTGCGAGGCTAGCGATAACCGTCTTCTAAATGAACTATTAGCAAGTCAAAGGACTTTAAATTTATAGATAAGTTAGTATATCATTAGAATTAGGCATAGACGTTAGCAGAAAATTTCATTCTTTTTCTGTGTGTGCTGCGCCTCTGCGGGCTCGGCTCAACAACTTTCGGAGGCATCCGGTCTGCGGGTAAGGAAGGACACTCCTCCTCCTTGCGCTCCCGTTTGTTGGGAGCCTCCCCCCTGCCGACCTCCTCTGCCTCTTCTCGCTAGCTGGAGCTGATTCTGTAGCGTTCCTGTCGTTTTGCACTACTGGCGCAAACGATGAACGTACCGCAGCCGACGGAGCGCTCTCAGTTTGGCAGCCTACGCTGGCGGTTTTTGAAGCGAGCACGGTTTGGCACTTTACTTCCTTCTGTTGCTGCCTTTCCAAGGCTCGCAGATCCTGGTTTAGCTGGATCGCCAACTTGTAGACCCCCAGCTAAACTCCACTCTTCTTATCCCGGACCAAAGCCCCAGGATGCTGTCGGATCCCTTCATAACCAACCATAGCTCGGACAGTTTTCCAGACAGCCCTTCCGGTTTCTTCCCATCTTCCGTCTTCGCGCACCGATCAAAAGGCTGAGCCTCCGGTGAGGCCCCAACGTTCATGGATCTCATGGCTTGCTCACTGGGTAGCTGAGCGGGCAAATTTACCGTCTTGCCGCACTTTTAACTAAATAAAGACACTGGCACTTCACTGCCGCTGCATGGAGCAGGCATTCACCAGGATGATGGCCTATTTTCACTGCTAGCGGCGAACTCTTTGTTGAGTTGTTAGCAGTATGAAAGCGAAGCACGCGTCCTTTCGCGATGGAACACCCCGCGATGGCCCTCGAGCGTGATCGTTGGATTCGGCATGTTAATTTGATTTCTATTGGTTTGCTTAAAAGGTATATCCAACAACTAAACGAGCTGAACGATCATAGTGCAACACAAACACATCTTTAGAAGCGTAAGACTGAGAATTTCCAATTTCACATAACTGATGACTACATTAACGGGAATGCCACACAATGCGCAATCTGATCTTAAAGCAAAATTGAAATTTAGCCTTGCTTCCTACTGCCTCTTTTGCTTAGGTCGACTGAAATCAAACAATTGACTACAGACAGTCGGTACAGTTGTGAGTAACATATAAATGGCAGCCATAGCCACCTACCTCTCCACCTCCTCCCCCTTCCATTTCTTTGTCCGCAGCCACTCTTTTTAAAATACAACTATCAATCAACTTATTAAAAATGAAATTTACAACTGATCTTGAGTCATTCCCTTATTCGCCCTTATTCGCCACTTCATCTAATTTATCCCTTAGCCCTTAATTTATCAGATTCTTTCGCGCTCTCTTTAACTCTTTCAACTTGACTGCCCGGGTGTCAGCACTCTCTCACATTTCCGAAGAATCGGCATGACTGTTTTTCAAATAATAACTCCTTGATTTTAATCAATCTAACGAATGCTATTTTGTTTTCCTCACTCAAAGCCCTTGTTCTGCCAGTCCGAGAGCATTGGCCTATGGCTTTTTCTATCTTTTTTCTGCTGTTCCAGCCACATTTAATTTTAGCCATTAAATCTAAAACGACAAAGATTTTATGTCGAAGGTTGTTGATGATTACAAATTTGCCTGCATAAAGTGCTTACCATTTTTTCATTGTACAGATAGTGATTTAATTTTGATTCTAAATCTTCAAGCTCTTCGCCTGAATTAACAGCGGTGAAATCAAATATTTCGCTAGTATCTTTGTGCTTCAAATAATCATCTATCTTTGCCCCAATTATGGTAAGAGTAGTAACAGTTTCGGCCATTACTTCCTCCATCTATTCTATGCTCCTTCTTTCATTTGTTTTTCTATTTGTGCGACACGCTCATCAATTGAATATTGATTTTTTGTAATATTTTCTATTCCTTCATTCATTTTTTTCATTTTATTTAGCAATGAAGAATAATCGGTTTACTGCAAGAAAATATGGTTTAATGTTTTTAATATATATCAAACCGGCTACAAGTCTTACCGCTTGTTGTTGTGAAGTGGTTAAAAATGGGGTTGCCACCGAATCGAGCTGCTCGAAGAAATTCAGCAGGGGTGACAATTTCGAACACACACAAAGGTTTCCCGCAAGCATGGCGCACCCACTCCATTTTGTAGTCTGCCGGCAATTGTTCGCGGCGATAGCCGCGAGTGAAAATCAGTAAATATGGTTTTTTGGATCCACGCGAAAAGCGGATCAAAATCCTGTATTTTCTTCCTTTGATGGTTCCTGCTCTCTTCGATGGCCCAAGTGAAAAGGGCCCGCTTCTCTCTCCCTTCCTCGCTTGAAGCCTCCGGGCCTTATCTCGTTAGTTTTAGCTTGATCCGCCTCGATTCGCCTACGTTATGGACATCAGGTCCAGTTCTAACGTTCTAGCTGTTCGCAACACTTAGTGTTCGGAATCGATAAGAGTATTATTGAAGTTAATGCTGGTTGATGGTTTCTGTAACAATCGTATATAGCGGCATGAGTGACATCCTCTATATTTCAAAAATAGTTTTAATCATAAGAAAAGCATTCACAGAGAATGCCTGCAAAGCCATGCAAAAAAAAAATCAAACTCATGTCTCTGCATCAGAGATGTGAAACATTTCGCTTTTGCAAGGTTGTTGAATGATTAGCTTACTGCACGCAACAAATAGCAGGAACACGCTGCAGCTACGTATCCCCAAGCATCAAAATTTGGCAATATAACAGAACATCTCTCGGCTATGATTCAAGGTACGTATTGCAAGTGCAATAATCCTGAATTAATATGATTACTTGTGTTTTTTAAAATAATTATTCTTATGTACATGTTTATTATCATTTTCGCAGATTATCATTTTTCATTCCACCATCAAAAGTACGACGGTTATCGGTCCCGACGGAGGAGGAACCGACGTTCCTGTGTCATCCTGCGAAACACATTTACAAGTGATATTTTTAATTAATCTTCATTGGACCCGCTCATGGATGGAGGGAGGATCGGAGGCAAAAAACAACTGCATACGACGGAAATTTACGGGACGACAAACATTAAACGGAAGTTCAATGGGAAATTTTAGGAAATAGTGCTAGGCTACAGTTTTTACGCTGCAGGGGATTTTAGCGAGTAATAATGCGATCAAAACGCATCGGTTAGCTTGGAAATTGTATCCACTGGCTAAACAAAGTTTAAATTATTAGATTAATTAGATAGTTTTGAAAATAGAGTGAAAGGCATTGGTAGGCACTCAATAATTTTATACAGTTAGCAAAGAATAAATTATTAGGTGATTAGGATAGTGTTGAACAAATATACAATGAGCATCATATCATAGGTAAAGAATAGTATAGTATAGGTAACATTTTCCTCAGACCAAATCTCAGCATTGATCGCTTCAACGAGCCGCCACAATTTTGCTACACGAAAACCAGGATGAAATGTTCAACACTCCCACAGAATTATACAACTCGGATCACAAGCATAAAGTCGTCGCCATCGTCGTTAAACCTATCGTACGATATCGTGCATAATTACATCATTTCATCAGTGCTGCACCATGGTGATGATATTAAAAACAGCAGTGATTCACATATACACAGTTCGCATCGTTTGACATAAATTTCGTTCTGTACAGCATGTCTGAGTTACGGTATCGAAAACAGCCTAGAATCAGCACACTGCAAAGACGGTTGGATCTACGAAACTCAAATGAAAAACAATACCAACGCTCATACGGGAAGAAACGAACATGGATTTGACTCATCCATTAGAAGATACAGAACGTGTGGGATAATCGCACAAAATAATCATGCCAGCAAATGCAATCAACACAAGTCCGCCGTGAAAGTATCAACAATGGTAGAATTATCTTATTTGTTCTCGGAGCATACAGTTTCAATGTTCCGGTTCGAAAACGATTGAATCCATATCTTCGACATCACTTAACTGAAAACAACCGGAGCATCGCCTAGAGCATCGCATGTTGCATATTCAATGGAACGTTTCTGAAACACCTGAATTGGTTGAACACCTCAACAAATACATCAGAGGCATCTACAAGCTATTCGAGAACTTCATAAAAATCTTGATAGGAAACATCTGAAGGTGATCACATCATGCATTCTGCGATCTACATATTAAATAGAAGCATGTAAACAGGCGTGTTTGTGTGCGTGTTTAAGAGTCGCTGTCGAGGTTTTCGAAGCACAGATTAATGGTGGTGACATTGATATCGATTAATGCTGCTGAGACGGTTTTGTAAGAATAATGGAATGTCAAGATGCTGTTCAAAGAATGTTAGGCGATGGTTGAAATGGTTAGGAATATCCTAGAGTAGGTAGGAAATGTACATGCGTATGGAGATGTTATAAAGATAGAATTGTTTAAAGCACTCATTTAAAATACCAATAATAGGTACCTAAAATCTATGTAGGAGATGAGAGTAAAAGGGAACGAATTAGGATAAAACGACCGTTGTTTTTATGATGTCATGTTGGTAAAAAAGTGTGGAAGATAAAAGCTTTATACAAGAAAGCGAAATTGGTAAAAATCTCGCGTCATTTTGTTAACCATCGAATTTCTGCGACACTGATTTGAAAGAAAAATATTTGTATGCATTGTAAGTATGACGCAAAACTTATTAATTCGGGCAAGAAATAAGGTTTCCACCAAGAGCAGATCCCTGAAATTTTTTTTAAAAATTTACGACTTTTGATATTCTTTTCAAATTTTACATGCCTGTAATGAAATCCAATATTCATCATATATCGTTAATGAAAATTGCTCTCTGAAACTTATAGATTTAAAATTCTTTCGGCTACTGGTTAAATTAAATGATGTGCTCATATTGTGTGCCTGATATTTATAATCTCCCTTCAGCAATTGTGATGTGTACAATAACATTCGTGATGATGAAAACCATAGTTTAGGTTAGGTTAATGGTTACCCATTTTAATGTTTTTAGATAATCTGTGTCATGCTCGAATCGTGGGTTTTTCAAATGTCATATGTAAAAAATATGTTTAAAATTTCGACAAATTCATGACGGCCTTCTTGCTATTGCTGGAACTACCTTTTTTGTTCGTTTGGTTTATCTGCCTACCCTCCTTCGTGCCTTTTAAAAACATCTGTTTTCGTAAGACCTGCGTGAGTTTTTACCCACCATATAAACATGTCTTCCATGCGGGAGCATACAGGCCCCTTTTTATTATGTAAAAGGGCGCACATGTTTCACCATATCTCGGTTATTCCCGTCTTCGGTTTCATATCTACGGACGTTTCGCTGGAATGGCACACAGTGTCCCCGCCTCCCGGGTAAAACCACATGTACGCTGGTAAAGGTCCACAGATGTGCATACAAAAGACGGTCTCTTACCGTTCTCAACGTTAGTCTTATGTCGTCAGTTGGCGTGTTAAGAGGGACAAGTGAAGTCTGCGTACTGCTTATTATCCAGCTAAGTGCAGTGTTGTGTAACGATCGATGTCGAAGACTCAAGCAGCCGATATGTTTCGTGGAATGCAAGTAAAGCGGTGGAAGCAATATAAGCATTTCCGCAGGAACAGTAGTGCGAACGATTGGTGAAGGTCATTCAGCTGAATCAACACCGACTCCGATCAACTCATTTCCGATTTTAGCAGTTCAAAATTCTTTTAAATTTAAAAAAATTTAAATTTAATTAAAATTTAAAAAGTATTATTTATTTAATGTATGTGACTTTCATGTGCCGCGTGTGTCGTGAAACCGAATCACCAAATTATCGGCCGTAATCGATTGTTCGGTGGACGGATTGCAGTCCGCTGTTCGGCACTATTTTAGTTTTGTGACAAGTGATTGTTAGTTGCATTAGGACAGCGCCACATCCACGATCCCTCTGCTTCGGTGCAGCACTCTGCCCGAACCTTTCAAAAGAATTCAAGTTTCCCTTCAGCATTCGCGCTCGCAGAGATCCCCATGAAACATCACACTCCAGAGTGTTGCCAGCATTGAGTTCGAAAGCTGCAGTCGAAGTAACCATCCAGGATATGATGCAGTACAGGTAATTGGGGATCCTTCTACAGAGTGGAGAGATCGGACAATAGCTGTTGAGCTGGTGCAATTGTAGGTGTCCGTTCGGTCGACATCGTGTCAATAGAACAGAGCCAGTTGGTGGATTGAGCTGTAATGCTGGAATCTAACATGCAGATGTTCGTGCCGCCAAACAGTTTATGACTTTACGGTCCGCGACTGTGTTTTCCCAGATCCATCTTTCACGATTTTTCCTCTCGATGACGCGATGGTAGAATCCGAAGGATACAAGGATGGATTCGCCCCTGTTTTTGCACTGGTAAACCATTTGTTTTCCTACCTCAGAGACTGGGTGTGGCACGGAGGTGTTGTTAGTGGCGTGAAGAGGGCTCTAGAGACGGTAAAATTGGACAAAGACCGAAAACATGAAAAATAGGATTATGAAACAGGGTGGCTGAGGGATCCCCTTATGTGACCCCCCTCACGTTCTGTGGCAGCTTTGCTGTTAATAGGGAAGAGGGGGTGGGGGCTTTTGCGTCACTACTTTGGGATCCAGTACGTAGATCACTACTTTCGATGAGATCAATGTAAAAGGATTCTACGGCGAATAATATTTTTTTTCTTTTTCCTTGAATGTCTTTTATTCCCCTTTCTATTTCCTTTTATTGTGTGATTGTTGAGTATTACTCAACAAAAAATAGTCGCAATCGTACTAAGCGTATGTTCTTCTCAAATTTCATCCAAATCCTAGCCATTCTCTCGAATCTCTGATATCTAATCAGTTCATGTGAAGTGTAACGGGTTGGGGCGATCCGGGTGCGAAGGTGGACACGAACCGCGGGCGTTCCACGCGCAGAACGCGGACTTATACTTACACTGGAAGTTGGCAGAGAATGTCCGTAATAGATGATGACGGAGCGGGGCTTGCGCGTAGCGCATTGACCGGTATCCGTAGATTATCTATCGAGACACTTCTGACACTCCCTAAGAATCCGCTACCGATTGATCTGAAATTTACTGATCAGCAACAGAGTGGGTCATGCGCTGACGCAATTGCCGTTCTCCGTGGGATCAAATAAGAACAGAACCACTCGGTTTCGTTTCTAAAAGTACAAAGACGTTTATTAAACAATTTCTTGGGTTTATATACCCTTTTGATTCCTATCGTAGATAGGTATGAGCGAGATAGATGATCTCCCTCCAATGGATTACAAGTTTAGAAAATAGATCGCATGCCTTATTTACTACCACATGCAATGAACGATATAAGGGGCATCTGTTTAGTTGATAACGTGGGAAAGTTACCAACGCATGGAAAATGACATAAAACAGGCCTGTTCTAACGGTTGACAATTTCGTGGGAGACGATCGACTCATGAACGATCCTGCTATATTTCCCTATCGCGCGGTTGCGTAGCTACTCGCGGGAGTCGTTATCCGAGATTAGAATTTTAGTTTTATTACTCTACGCGCATGCATCCGATCCCACGCATCGTTTCAAGTGCAGTCGCGCCCTAACTTGATGCTTAATGCATCGGTCCTATTTTCGTTTCCCTATGTCCGGCCTTCGTATCCCTTGCGTCTTTGCTTTGGTCGTCCTTCTTACGTGCGTTATGACTTCGCGTTGGTCCGGCGTATGATTTCGGATGTATGAAAGGCGAGACGATTGTCCCGTTCTCGACATACAGCCCCTCGTAAAACACTAAGTTTTACCAAATGAACGGGTATCGTCAAATTTGGTATTGGAAGGGTCGTAATTTCCTTGGTATTTATCGTGTGTAGCAAAAGGAAATGGTGCCTATAATTTCTAAGACGAAGCAAGTCAGCTAGAATGCGAAGTTTTTCTTTCGTAGCGAAGGATCGACCCAAATTCCTTGGATTGACGAAGTGGAGTGAAGACGAAGTGGATGTTTCGGACAAGTTCTAATCTATCAATACGAATGTAAATTTATCTTTCTAAATTGTTTTATTGAATTTTTGGGCGATTAACGCCATTCCAATACGAAATTGGCTATCTCGTCAACGAGATAGCTCCCCATCTCCCTGTTATTCACCTTTCCCACTCGCCACTCTTTTAGTTTCTCACTTATGTCCATCGGGACTTCGTCGAGCCCGCGGTCGACGAATATTATCTCCATAATCTGTTTCACGTAGTAACGTACGTCACGCTCCGTGTACATACGATAACGCGGCATTGTGAAGCGACTGGTATTCGTAGAATCCGGCGGGCGAATTGGCGATGCTATGCTCCGGCAAGTGAGGCTGATTAAAGGTGGGCTTGTCGAAGGTGAGGCTGGCGAAGTGGTTGCTGCGGTAAGACGAGGCTCCGTTGAAGACTGGTCAAAGGCGAGTTGGCCAAGGCGGGCGCAAGGGCGATGCTGCGGCGAGCGAGGGTGATTGAAGGCGAGGCTGCGAGGGCGATCGGCGCGATGGACAATTAGTGGTGGACGTGTTGTCAGAACGCTCGATGTTCCTCAGAAGGCTTCTGAAATGAAAGTGATTCTCGACAACGAAATTTTGCGCTTAAGTACTTTCGCTCGTTGTCGTGCTTTCTTGTTCTAACACCCCCAACGATCTCGTCAACGAGATAGCTACCCATTTCTCGATTGGTCACCTTTCCGATGTGCCAGTCCCTAATTTTGTTTTGGATGTCCACTGGCACCTCCATCTGTTGGCGATCTATAAAGATTATCACCATAATCTCCTTGACGTAGTAGCGCACGTCGCGCTCGGTGTACAGGCGGTAGCGTGCCATCCTTCGGCTTGACTCGTGGACGGTGAAGACGTTGGTGGCTGCGAGGATTACCGGCTGCAGGAGTGTTGTCGCGCTGGCGAGTGTGCCTTTGATTCCGGATGGCAACGGAGGTTGGTGTCGAAGGCTTGAAGACAATCGGTTGCTGGTGACTCTGAAGATCGGAGCTGGACGGTCGGTGACTCGAAGATTATACGTCACTGGACCGATAGACTTCGGAAGCTTGAAGAATGCTGGTGTAGAGCTGTGACGCTGGATTATGCGCAGACGACTTCTGAAATGAAAGTGCTTTTCGTCGACGAATTTTTGCGCTTAAATACTTTCGCTCGTCGTCGTCCTTTCTTGCTCTAACACTCGCAACGATGGGTATAGTCTTTGTAACGGGTTGGGAAGATCCGGGAGCGAAGGAGAACACGAACCGCGGGCGTTCCACGCGCAGAACGCGGACTTTATACTTACACAGGAAGCTGGCAGAGACTATTCGAAATAAGTGATGACGGAGCGGGGCTTGCGCGTGGCGCATTAATCGATCTCCATAGATACTTATTAGAAAGCTTCTGACAGTTCCTAAGATTCCGTTACCGTTTGATCTGAAATTTACTGATCAGCAGCAGAGTGGGTCTAAAGTGGTTTGGTGGGTCTAGAGTGGTTTGGTTTCTAAAGTACAAAAAGACGTTTATTTATCAATTCCTGGGGTTTATACACCCTTTTGGTTCCTATCGATGATAGGTGTGAGCGAGATGAAAGATCGCGCTCCATGGTGTTACAATATTAGAAAATAGATCGCATGCCTTATTTACTCGGAACATTGATCTAGTAGCCTGCCTTTAATTTTCTAAACGATTTATTGATTACTTATTTACGCCACCCGAGGGCGTATTCCGCAATAGCGTTGGTGAGATGATTCGTCATCTCAGTTGATTTAACGTATCCGGTCCGCCACCGTTCCATTACTTCCGCTATGTCATCCGGTAAGGTGTTGATACCAAGGTCGATGATGAGGAGTTCCATTAACTCTTTCAGGTAGAATCTAACGTCCTTATCTGAGTAGTAGCGTGGGCGCGGCATGTTGCTGGAGGCTTGCGACGCTTTAGCGTATCCTTCGTGTGTTCGCTTCTTCGCTTTAGTCGTCCTTCTTACGTGCGTTATGACATCGCGTTGGTCCGGCGTATGATTTCGGATGTGTGTTAGAAACGAGACGATTGTCCCGTTCTCGACATACCACCCCTCGTAAAACACTAGGTTTTACCAAATGAACGGGTATCCTCTTAATTTTTATTAGAAAGGTCGCAAGTTCTTGGTATTTATCGTTTATAATTTCTAAAGCGAAGCAAGTCAGCTAATACGAATTTTCGTAATACGAAATTATCTTACGAAGAGCGAAGGATCGACTCAGATTCCTTGGAGTGAAGAAGTGAAGTGAAGACGAAGTGAAGGTTTTTTTTTTTTTTACAACCTACATGAATCTGAAGGCGGAGTGAAATCGACTAATTGCGGCATAAGAATGCGATACCTTAATCAAACGGTCGAAGTTTAAATTTCTAAATAAATGATTTTTATTCAATAAAGGGCGATTACCGCCATTCCAGAACAAAGTTAGCTATCTCATCAACGAGATAGCTCCCCATTTCACGGTCGGTTACCCTTCCGTCGTGCCAGTCCTTTAACTTCGCTTGAATATCCACTGGCACCTTCTCCATTTTTCAATCTATAAAGATCACCTCCAATAGTTGCTTTGCATAGTAACGCACGTCGGCCTCCGTATAACGCCGGTAGCGAGGCATTTTCGAATCTCTGATGGCTGATGCTGTCGTTGGTGACTCGTGGGTCGCGCTGTTGTCGCGGTGAGCTGAGGCGTTGATGACTCGTAGACCGTTGGTGGTTGGTGACTGGTGGAACAGCTGACGCAGTTGATCGCAAGTTGTAGCTGGCCTTCGGAGCTTGAAGACTTGAAGTCGAACTGGCCAAGGCGGATGAAAGCGATGCTGCGGCGAGCGATGGAGGTTGTAGCGGGGCTGCGAGGGCGATCGGCGAGATGGACAACTAGCGTTGGTCGTTCGAAGTTCCTCAGAAGGCTTCTGAAATGAAAGTGATTTTCGACAACGAACTTTTTTTTGCTTTGCTTACTTTCGCTCGTTGCCGTCCTTTCTTGTTCTAACACACGCAACGATGGGTATAGTCGTCTAAACTGCTTGGGTTCACTTTCACTCTTTGAAGTTGTACTCTTTTCCATCTGGTTTCGATGGGAGAGTAGAGTCGTAAGTGAATCCCATAACGAAGCAAGTAACTGCCATCCCAGGCCGTAAATATCATAAAGGATCTTTCCGTGTATGATCGTGTCAACCAAAAATTTTACGACCCGACCGATCATGTAAATGCCAATGAAGTTTGACGTAAGGTTGCCTAACCAAGTGGACCATGTTAGAACCTTTTGCCAATATTTCTCAAGTGCATTGTTTATGATCTTTTCAGTGACGAGGTCATCAAATTTGAATCCTTGAAGATTGGGTTGATTGTCAGTGATGATTTTGTGGATAACAGATGTGGTGACTCTTCCATCTCCTTGCTCGTAGACTGTAACGAGTTGGGGCTATCCGGGTAAACTCGAACCGAATTAACGCCATTCCTAAACAAAGTTAGCTATCTCGTCGACGAGATAGCTCCCCATTTCGCGATCCATGAATTTGCCTACACGCCATCCCTTTAATTTCTCTAGGATGTCCACCGGAACTTCGTTAAGTCCACGGTCCACGAATACAATCTCCACCAGTTGTTTTAGGTAGAAGCGGACATCAGCCTCCGTGTAGACGCGGTAACGAGGCTGTAACGGGTTGGGGCGATCCGGGTGCGAAGGTGAACTCGAACCGCGGGCGTTTGTCCGACCTTCGTATCTGTACGCCTCTTCGCCTTGGTCGTCCTTCGTATGTGCGTTATGACATCGCGTTGGTCCGATGTCTAATCTCGGAATATGTTAAAGGACGAGACGATTGTCCCGTTCTCAACATACCGCCCCTCGTAAAACACTAAGTTTTACCAAATGAACGGATAAGCGATATGCAGCCACTGGAGGAGAATCAAGGCGGAGTAATGGCGGAGGAACTCAGAGGACATAAGACGAAGGTTTCGTACCAGGAGTGGATCAAGATCTAACTATTAAGTAATCATACTTCGAAATTAATTTTCTAAATCCGATTTATTTGGCGTTTTTTAGTCGTTAACGCCATTCGAGGACGAAATTTGCTATCTCGTCGACGAGATAGCTTCCCATCTCCCTGTTATTTATCTTCCCGATCCGCCAATCTTTTAACTTATCACCGATGTCCTTGGGGACCTCGTTCAGGCCGCGGTTCACGTATATGATTTCCATTATCTGCTTGACGTAATATCGCACGTCCTTCTCATCGTATAAGCGATATCGTGGCATCGTGGAGGTTGTCGGTTGGATTAGATCGGCGCTGGTGTTGGCGGCTTGGAGATTGGGTGGCTTAGTTGACGACGTCGATTCGGAGATGACTTATGATGGCGATGCGGTGCACTGAACCTGTTAGAATTCTTCGATGAATTGGCTGAGTTCACACCAGAACTTGATGACTTCTATACTGATAATGTTCTTCGGTTGAGAAATTCTTGGTTTAAATACTTTCACTCGTCGTCGTCCTTTCTTCTTCTAACACTCGCAACGATGGGTATAGTTGTCTAAACTGCTTGGGTTCACTTTCACTCTTTGGAGCCGTATCCTTTTCCATCTGGTTTCGATGCGACAACAGGGTTGTAAGTGAATCCCATAGCGAAGCAAGTAACTGCCATCCCAGGCCGTAAATGTCGTAAAGGATCTTTCCGTGTATGATCGTGTCGACCATGAATTTTACGACCCGTCCGATCATGTAAATGCCAATGAAGGTTGACGTAAGGTTGCCTAACCAAGTGGACCAGGTTAGAACCTTTTTCCAATATTTCTCAAGTGCATTATTTATGATTTTTTCTGTTACCAGATCGTCGAATTTGAATCCTTGCAGATTGGGATGGTTCCCGGCAAGGATTTTATGGATAACAGATGTGGCGACCCTTTTATCTCCTTGCTCATAGACGATGTTCTTCATTTTTTCCAGACTATCGGCGTCATAGACACCACTTTCCATTAGATTCGGCAATGGCGTGTATGTCCAGCTCGTGACAACATCTGTTGTCAATTGCTGAGGCGGCGTTGTTTCCCTTAACCGTTGATCGGTCGTGTACCATCTTCCGCCTATTGAGAATTTTACTGGAAGCAATGGGGTGCAATCTATTTGCGTTCCTCTTGGTTGCAGGATTCTTGTTACGGACGCCATGAACATGGATCGGTTGTTATATTGTACTGGGATTTCTTCTCGGGTGATCGGTGACGTAACTATCAAAGCCGCATATTTGTGTATGATCGCGAGCTCTAATAGAAAACAAGTCGACTAATTTGTGGCATAAGAATGCGAATTTCTTTCGGATGAGCGGAGCTAACTTTTATATCTTAATTAAACGGTCAAAGTGTAAATTTCTAAATATCAATTTTATTTTATTGATTGGTGAATTGTTAACTCCAACCCAACGCGTATTCGGCTACCTCGTTGACTCCTTAAATACTATCAGTCACTATTGTTTCTTCTCTTTCTGGCTTTTGCCTCACTACTTTGGGATCCAGTACGTAGATCACTACTTTCGATGAGATCAATGTAAAAGGCTTCTACGGCGAATAATATTCTTTTTCTTTTTCCTGGAATGTCTTTTATTCCCCTTTCTATTTCCTTTCATTGCGTGATTGTTGAGTATTACTCAACAAAAAATAGTCGGAATCGTACTAAGCGTATGTTCTTCTCAAATTTCATCCAAGTCCTAGCCATTCTCTCGAATCTCTGATATCTAATCAGTTCATGATTTAACGGGAGGAGTCCGGGACTTGCACCTGGGTGCATTCGGCGTTTGGTTTTCCCGGTTACCCTATGTGCATGCATCCGATCCCACGCATTGTTTCAAGTGCAGTCGCGCCCTGACTTGATGCCTAATGCATCGGTCCTATTTTCGTTTCCCTATGTCCGGCCTTCGTCCCTGTACGCCTCTTCGCCTTGGTCGTCCTTCGTATGTGCGTTATGACATCGCGTTGGGGCGATGTCTAATTTCAGAATATGTTAAAGGACGAGACGATTGTCCTGTTCTCAACAGCCATTCTAACACGAAGTTGGCTATCTCGTCAACGAGATAGCTCCCCATTTCCTTGTTGTTCACTTTTCCCACTCGCCACTCCTTTAGTTTCTCACCTGTATCGTACGGGACCTGGTCCAAACCACGGTCCACGAAAATTATCTCCATAATTTGACGAATGTAATAACGTACATCTTTCTCATCGTAACGACGATAGCGCGGCATCTTGTTTGGAGGTGATACAAGTCGGCAATAAGGCGTCGCGGTGTCGACTGCGAGAATGCAGCGCTGGTGATCGAGGATGCTGCGAAGCGAGGCTGCGTCGTTCTGGCAGGTGATGCTGGTTGAGGGCGCGGCTGGGCAACGTGGACGCTGCGAAGAAGGCTTCTGAAATGAAAGTGATTCTTGACGGCAAGAAATTTTGCTTAAATACTTTTACTCGTCGTTGTCCTTTCTTCTTCTAACACTCGCAATGAGGGATATAGTCCTCTAAATTGCTTGTGTTTACTTTCACGCTTTGGAGCCGTATCCTTTTCCATCTGGTTGCGATGGGACAGCAGGGTTGTAAGTGAATAGCGAAGCGAGCAATTGCCACCCCAGGCCATAAATATCATAAAGGATCTTACCGTGTATGATCGTGTCGACCAAAAATTTTACGACCCGGCCGATCATGTAAATGCCAATGAAGTTTGACGTAAGGTTGCCTAACCAAGTGGACCATGTTAGAACCTTTTACCAATATTTCTCAAGTGCATTGTTTATGATCTTTTCAGTGACGAGGTCATCAAATTTGAATCCTTGAAGATTGGGTTGATTGTCAGTGATGATTTTGTGGATAACAGATGAGGTTACTCTTCCATCTCCTTGCTCGTAGACTGTAAGGGGTTGGGGCTATCCGGGTGAACTCGAACCGAATTAACGTCATTCCAAAACAAAGTTAGCTATCTCGTCGACGAGATAGCTCCCCATTTCGCGATCCATGAATTTGCCTACACGTCATCCCTTTAATTTCTCTCGTATGTCCACCGGAACTTCGTTAAGTCCACGGACCACGAATACAATCTCCATCAGTTGTTTTAGGTAGAAGCGGACATCAGCCTCCGTGTAGACGCGGTAACGAGGCATCGTGGCTAACGGTGTCGACAGAAATCGATGTACGACGCGTTGGGTGTGAAACGGCGGAATGAACCGCCGTTTGTTCTTTCGCAGCCGAATGGTCGATGGCATCCCACCGCTGTCACCAAATGAAACGGCGGAGAGATCAGCCGGCGAAAACGCGTTGGAGCGAACCTTCCCGAGAGAACCTAGAAGATGTTAGCCGTAGAATCAAACACTACGCGAGGCTTCACGTTCCGAATTCAACTCCCTTTATTTCTAAAAATTCACGGTATTTATACCTAAAATTACAAGTCCACTCTTTCCCGCGCCCATTCCTCTATTTACCTCTCCATCTCTTGTCATTGCCGCCTTAGACGCAATATTGGCCTCATTCTCGCGTCTAGCAATTAGCATTCTGGATCATTCTTATTCTTCGACTCTTATTGTCTTTTGTGCCCTGATGCCTATTTGCTTGAACCGCTACGATTTGTTTATCTTACGGGATTGTCCCCGATATGCTGGCCATGGGATATCGCTCATACTTCCGAGGTGACGGTAATTATTGCTAAGTGCTTTTTGTAATTAGTTGATGATTTATGATTATTGCTCCCGATCGCGCCTGGTGTGATCGGGCATGGTGTGATGCTGCGCGATGAGATTATGTTGAACGCGCGATGCTTATCCATAGCCTATGCTACTGTCGTGAGCATATCGTGACCTTCGAATTTATGTTCTGGAGCGTTCTTTTGTTATTGCTTTCACGTGCTCCCTAATTTGTGCGTCACGGGACAGATTGGCTCATTTCTCCTTCATTGCGCAAGATGTGTTTGCCCTGGGTGTGATCTGCGCAATGGCTCATTGGTGCCGCGCGCATAATTGCTCTCATTAGTGCCGCGCGCATAATTGCTGTTCTTGATTTTTATGATTTATGACGATCTCGAACGATCATCTTTTTAATGCTTGCAGGTGTTCCTTTTTTTCGAGTGTCCTGGTTACATTAGCTCAATCAATCGCGATTCTATGGATATGACCATTTATGGTCATGTTTTCGACGCTAGAGGCTTTTAGGTGAAGCGACCAATGACAAGGCTAGGTCGGTGGTAGAGGATGGTCGTGTCGCTTCAATTGCATTTCATTGTCGATCTACGGACGACTTGTTTTCCTTAACAACAAAAGAAAAAGTTTCTTCCGGATTCTTTTGTAACAAAATTTATAGCCAAAACCTTTTTTTTGTTTACATTGCAAGTGTTCTTGTTCTATTTTTAAAAAAATTGCAAAAAATTATACCCACGCACCTTGTAGTTGGGTTCCTGGTCCCCCGTAGGGTAATCCCAAATAAGAACTCAAGAACCGACTTCAAAAGCTACGATGGAATAAAACCACCTTTAATTACTCGAAAAGTTTACGCACCGTGACACAATAGAAACTCCGTACGCAAAACTCTCTCAGAATCGAACTGTCCCTGTTTATTCCTTTTCTATTCCATTGTGCAACTTAGAGACCTACTCGCTAGTTTCCTTCCATCTCGATCTAACCGCTTCCATAGGCGTTTAGCCAATCTTAGATAACATTCCGTTAATTGCAAAAACAGAAGATTCCGATAAGGACATAATAACGCATTGTCAGCTAATCGTAATTGACGCGCACCAGAGCTACTACATTGGTAGAATCAACCATCTTTGCAGTGAGAGTAAAGCGCTGCTGCATGATCGATGGATGGATGGTAGGTATTGCCGATGTAGAATTTAAATTAAATATTATTCCCTCAACTTTTAAGTAATCTGTAGGTGTGTTCCTTACTGTTTTTTCCACAGAATTTATCACACTGAATGGAACTCCAAGGTTGGTCGGACCGTAGCCACCATCTGAAAAACGCAGAATGACGTGTGAGCTGCCCATCGGAGCCAGATCGGAGAGCGTCGCCTTGAACCAACTTTTTTGCAATGACAGCCAGGCGGGGAATTAAGATTAATAATTAATTTTAAGAAGTAAGCGAACTAAAACTAAGTAGATTATTGGGACAGTATAGGAAAAACAATAAGCATTGTAGGTTAGATCAAAAGGTATACCCTAAGGCCAAATCTCAGCATTGATCGCTTCAACGAGCCGCCACAATTTTGCTACACGAAAACCAGAATGAAATGTTCAACACTCCCACAACATTATAGAACTCGGAATCATCACAAACATAAGGTCGTCGTCTTCGTCGTTAAACCTATCGTACGATATCGTGCATAATTACATCATTTCATCAGTGCTGCACCATGGTGATGATATTAAAAACAGCAGTGATTCACATATACACAGCTCGCATCGTTTGACATAAATTTCGTTCTGTACAGCATGTCTGAGTTACGGTATCGAAAACAGCCTAGAATCAGCACACTGCAAAGACCTACGGTTGGATCTACGAAACTCAAATGAAAAACAATACCAACGCTCATACGGGAAGAAACGAACATGGATTTGACTCATCCATTAGAAGATACAGAACGTGTGGGATAATCGCACAAAATAATCATGCCAGCAAATGCAATCAACACCAGTCCGCCGTGAACGTATCAACAATGGTAGAATTATCTTATTTGTTCTCGGAGCATACAGTTTCAATGTTCCGGTTCGAAAACGATTGAATCCATATCTTCGACATCACTTAACTGAAAACAACCGGAGCATCGCCTGGAGCATCGCATGTTGCATATTCAATGGAACGTTTCTGAAACACCTGAATTGGTTGAACACCTCAACAAATACATCAGAGGCATCTACAAAGCTATTCGAGAAAGTCATAGAAAATCATGACAGGAAACATCGGAAGGTGATCACATCATGCATTCTGCGATCTACATATTAAATAGAAGCATGTAAACAGGCGTGTTTGTGTGCGTGTTTAAGAGTCGCTGTCGAGGTTTTCGAAGCACAGATTGATGGTGGTGACATTGATATCGATTAATGCTGCTGAGACGGTTTTGAAAGGATAATGGAATGTCAAGATTCTGATCAAAGAATGTTTAGCGATGGTTGAAATTGTTAGGAAAACCATAGAGATTGCAAGGAAATGCACATGCATATCGGGGGGTTATAAGGAAATAATTGTTTAAAAGTCCTAAAACATACGAAAAGGATAGTATAGTGCGAGACAAAGAAAACGCATTAGGATAAAACGATCGACAAGGAACACGAATGAATAACAAAGTAGTTGTGGAAAGGTTATGGTTGAGTAATTTAATAAGTGATTATAGTTCTGTGCGTTTCATTTTAGCAAAGTGATTAAAATTAAACTCAAATGCCTTCACAATTTAATTTACTGAAATTCTCACATCAACTTGTCAAAGTTCAAATTCATCCGAAATGGCTTGACCGATTGTAATGTGAAATATGTGTAGTAGGTATGCAGGTAGGTATAAATGGGCACCATATAAGACCATGGACACCAATTTCAACATCTCAACTGAACTTATTCATTTTAGCGCTTTATTATTGAGATTTAAATGATTGAATAAGCGATGGAATCTGAGGAAAGGGAGCTGCGGGCATTTAATCTGGGCCTTTACGGGGGACTACGGTAATTTCTGACCAAAAAAGGATCATTTTTGATGATTTTTTGTGACGCAACCATTCAACTTTATTTTTCCAAGTGAATGGCATGTTAAACTATAACTTTTGAAGAATAGTTTTGAAGTTTTATTTTGAGGAAGATTCTTTACATACTTCATCCATGGCATCAAATTTAAGCAGTCGTGTCTTCGATAAAATACTTTTTACGGTAACCTGCTCGTAGCTGCGTGATGGGTCATCAGAAAAATACAAATCGATACTTGTTTGAAAGTTTATCCAGGCAGCCCCGTCGAGTTTTTTCTATTTCCTTTTTTTCGATTTTTGGCAGATTTTTGAAGTTGAAAAAGTGATGCTTTTTGTCATTTTGCCTAAAAGCACGATTTTTAAAGATTTGTTTAAAAAAAAGTATCAACAATTTTCATGAAATCTCTACGGGGATACCTGGCAATGAGTGTACAGATTATGTGTTAAAAATTTTGAATCGATCGGTCCCGTAGTTTTTACGGACGATGGGCACCGACTTTGAAAATGTTGGTTTTGGGAAACTTCAAAGTAGCGAGCTGCATGGAGCCTTGTATGAAACGCGGATTTTAAAATATCTGTAACTTTGCCAGTTTTGCTTCGATTGATCCAAAAAAATTACACAATGTTCTTGAAAGGATTAGCATTCAGGGACAAACGTTAAAAATATGTGTCACAAAAAAATAAATACCTCCGCGTTAGGTATGGCAATTTTGATAAATCTCTATTGTTGCCATGTGAACTTCGATTGGTGTGAAACTTTCACAGAATACTTACTCGAAATTTATGAAAAAAAAACCATATCCACATCTTTCGCCCTCGCACGCTTCTGGTAAGGTGGTTAGAAAAACGGTCCTTTCAAATTGCAAAAACAAGCAAGCAAACGGTTAGCATCAAACAAATTTCAAGCAAATGGATAGTTTCTCGCATTTGCCGCTTGAGAACTCCACGACGTCGGTCATCTCAAGTTAGCGCTCCCTAGATGGCGGTAGTAGCGCGATTTTCGATCTCGCTTGCTATTGTCCGTGAGAGCGAGATGGAACAACGCGGATCTAAACAACGCGGGCTAAAGAAACCGGATATGTTTCCCTGGATCCTAAATCTCTCTTGAGTATCCTCTCAAAGCCTCATTCTCAGCTTGGAGGTCAGAATCCCCAGGAATCGCTATAAAATCCCTCGCCGGTGGGCCGTGTAAAGCGCCTCCATCGTGGCAGGTCACGTGGCGATCTTTAACACGATCAACAAAGAAGGAAAAAGTGGGTGTTTTGCCAAGGCCAAGGAATATCGTGCGCAAAACAGGACACGATGTCGTCGATACCTAAATAAATTTCATAAATTTGGCGTCTACGCCTTGTAACATGTGCTCGAAGATTAGCTGCAAATTCCTCGGGACAATTTCCTTTAGCGAAACAACGGCAGGCAAGAATCCTCAACATTTCTGGTAACAAACTATTGTCCAATACACACAAAACCATTTTTTTAAAACAGTCAGCTCGTAGTCTTACCCCACATCCGTTGGAAATCGTCTGATGATGAATCATGGTTGAATTAATCAATCACGGTAGAAATTAATACACCAGCATAGTGAAGCACAAGGAATCAAGCTTGAAAAGCGTGGAAAAATAAGGACCCACAATATTTGAAAACCCTCGTTGTCGGTAGGTTAAGGACAGCACACTTATTACCTATTGTATCTTAAAATAAATTACAGCAACCTAAACACAGTTCGTCACATTTTGATTTATTTTGTAAGTGCGGCTGTAGAAAGTGCACCGAGTGTGGTTGCCCTAGTTCCGTCAGCCAGAACAGGCGAAAGTAAAAAGGGGGTTTTCCTCTTTCCTCTTGCATCCGATGCAACCGTTGCAACATGTTAGTCGACGGCTTTCCAAGGCCTTTTTTGGGAAAACGACGGACATGGCTCTGTAATGACATCAGTAGGAGGTTCTGGAAGGAAAAATAGCAGAAACAACAAAGATTAAAAAGTCTCTCTATGAATCGCATTTCAGTCGAAAATGATCCATAGCTTATTGTTACGATCGTGATTGTTATCTAATTCTACTTAAAGAAGAGAGCGACGTGATTTTGTTCGCTTTTACATGCCCAAAAGGTCGTTGATTATGCTGATAGAATGCACTTAAAAGACGCAACAAGTAACAACAGCGTCAGTCACTGCGTGAAGAGAAACCCATGCTTATCTAGTAGCCATTCGAATTGTCTTTCGATTTGACTCATTTCTAAATCTAATTTCTTCATCTAGTGCTCATCAGTTAATTCTCAGCAACACGCATGTCGAAGCAGCAAAGCAGTAGACCAACGCCTGCTATCTAAAACAACCGGAGCATCCGATCAGTTCGATAATGGAATCCTCATAGTATACTGCTCTTATACTATCCACTATTCAGGCGACGCTGTGGTCCTAATTGGACTTATTGGTTCTTACGGACAGTTGGTATTGGAACTTGCTGATGAATGGATGGTGCTAAGGTAAGGGACGTGCAAGGAGTGAGTAGAAGCGTGACCCTGGAAGACAGAGAAAGCGATATCGTTCCGCTTCTGCCTCCCCATCCCCCCTTTGACACCGAACCCAAAGCCGAAGAGCAGCGAGCTGGCTGCAGCATGCAAAATTCCAAAAATCCATCATTTTTTTTACGATGCAAACGAACACACACCCATGCACACACGCTGCGTTGCGTTACGATGGGCCGACGACACGGACCAGACCACCCGCCCTGGGGATCGTCCCACCCTCACACAGACATGCATGAGTGAAGGGATGATAGGATACGGGGCAATGCTTGAAGGGCATGCAAGGGGCTGGCTGGAACGAAGGCAACCGGTGACAGCGCTAGGAGACGGGATTGAGTAGAGGGGGGGGGAGGGGGGGGGGAGCGAAGTTAGACAGCAACGTGAATGAGTAAAAGAGAAAGAGAGGGAAAGACAGAGAGAGAGCGTGAGGTGTAGGAGGCTGGTGGAAAGTGACGGGGGGAGCGCGTTGCGGTGGCAACATCGAAACATCGCAGAATGGAAAACAACAACAACAACAACAGCCAACCGGAGCGCACAACCAGCAGAGAGCTCTAAAAATCCCGCTCTCTCTCTCTCTCTCTCTCTCTCTAACTCTCTCGCTTGTTCGCTCGCTGTCTCTCTCGCCCTCTCCGGATGGCAATGCTGAAACCTGAAATAGTCTCGCCACCCGTGCGAGGCACCTCGAAATTCCGCTCTTCCAATATGGCGAGCACCGCGCGCACCAACAACACCACACACACGGTACAAAGACACAGCTCTACAGAGGCAGCGGCTGCGGCTGCTGCTGCGGCTACTGCTCTCTCACTCACTCGTTCGCTCTCTCTCCGTTTCTCTATCGCCGCTCAGGCGCTGCGCTTCTCATCACAAACACTCCTCGTCGTCGTCGTCGCACCTTCGCCCTCCTCAACCCCAAACGTACCGGGGACGCGATCTTTGGCGCTGGCTGAAGGCTGGCAGCGGTGGCGACGGTGGTGGCGCGGGCAAACCAAACGCCAACCAAGCTCTCTTCCTCGCTCCCTTCGCTCCCTATTGGCACCGCCTGCACGCCTACTTGATCCGCGGACTTTGCTGGCTGGTTGGTTGGCTGCTGCTGCTGCATCTCCTGGCTCCTACAGCGTTGGCATCTAGTGAGCCCTGCCGTTGCGTTCGTGCGTGCGAGCGTGCGAGCGTGTGCGCGTGGATGTGTGCGTTTTTTGCCGCAGAGATTGCGAAGCTATTCCGACGGTGACTCCATTGCGTGCAGCAGGAAGAGCAGAGGGGAAACAGAGGGCTGACGGACGTGTGGGGGAGTGTTGAAGCTGGTAATTTGGGGTTTCCAGAAGGCGGACAAGCGGGCGTAGGAAGGCGGCGAATGTGGCGGTGCGGTTCCGTTTGGTTGCTGCGATGAAACGATGAAGCGATACCCAGACCGAAGAGAGGAAGGGAGAGAGAGAGAGAGAGAGAGAGAGAGAGAGAGAGAGAGAGCTGCTGGAGGTCGACGGTGGAATGACGAAATGTCGCTGGTTTTATGGAGGAGGTCGCTGTGTCGCTGAGTGGCCGGTAACACGGGTGGGTGGTGAAGTGCCCCCCCAAAAACACCCCCAACCGCAAGTCCCCCGCCATCTACCAACATAAAGCATATCTCTTCACGATCCACCCGGCACACGGCCCGGGCCGCGCCTATTGAACAGCACATCGCGTCACACCGCGCGAGGGGGCAGGGTGGTTGTGGTGGGGGATGCGAAACCCCCACCGCCACCATTCGCGCGATGCGGGTTCTTGTTGTTTTTGTTGTTGTTGCTGTTGCTTTTCGCTCTGCGCTTCAACACGCGCACCATGTTCATGCGTTTGCTGCTGTATGTGTGCATGTATGTTGTGAGGGTGGAAGGGGAGAAGGGTGGTGGGATGGTAGGGGCTGTGGCACCAGAGTTCTAAGGTCTGGCACGGTCAGGCGATAACCGAAACACACACAGACACACAGACAGCACACGAACACTCGATGCTGCTGTTGGTGCCCTTCTACCCCATCTCACCCTCCCCCTCCCACTGTGATGATGAGCAGCGGCGAGTGTGTCCGAAATGACCGAATGATCCAAGGATGCGAGAGGCGCAGGCAGCAGGCGGTGAGCGTCGAGAGAGGGGAAAGGGATGGAGGGCATCGAGGGCGTCGAAGGGTACGTCTCTGTACGTGTGTTTATATGTGTGTGCGCGCGTATGTATCCAGCGCGAAGGTTGTGCGACCGCCGCCGCCGCCTCCGCTGCTACTTCTTTGTGAGCTTCGGTTTTTGTTTTTGTTTTCTTTTTCTTCCTCTTTTTTTTCACTTCACCAAACGCTTCAACTCCATCGCGAAGAGCGTGCGGTAGTGGGAGAATACGACCGACCCAGACCCAGGTGGGGATGAATGAGGAGGGGGGAGGGGGTGTACATTCCCGTAACCAGGCGACCAAGCGGGGCGTGCTCCACCACACCACCAGAGAAGTGAAGGATGGGGGGGGGCTGCTTGCTGCGTTCGAATTCAATCCTCCTAGAGCGCGGGTCTCGGGATTTGGGAGGATTATTTGCAAAAAAAAAAATTCTTTAAACACTGCAAAAGTGTGTTTGTGAATGTGAGGCCTTTTAAACACAACTTTTGTGATATTAAAAAAATAGTTGACATTTTTCGTGACTTCATTTTGCTTATTTAACATCCATAAGTAACATATTGAGCAATGTTCTTGCCAACCGCAATACAATCTGAAACATTAGTCCCAATGAAGATTTTTTTATATTTTAATTAAAAAGGAAACTGAAAAAGAGTAAACGTTGATCTAAACAATGATTTCCTGAATAGGAAATGATTTCCTGAATAGGAAAGTTCTTATATAAGTTCATGTACAGATTTTCCAGATTCTGAAAATCACTCATTTTATTGATGCGATACTTCAATGCAGTCGTCAATAACGATCAATGTTAACGTCAATAAGTTAACATGCAAATGCTGGTCAATAATATTTACGATGTTTAATGGTTTTCGGTGACAGTCGAGTGAATCGAACGTAACAGTTTCCGGAAACAAACAAACGCAGTAGGCCGCCCATCGCATCTTTGGCGCCTTGGCTGGTGACGAACAGCAGCAGCAACAGCAGCAGCTTGTGTTCTTTAAAACCTTAACAGAAACCCCTCCAGATGACTAATCCTTTTCTCTGGTCTAGTTCTAGTAGTCCGTTTGTACAACAATCTCACCTGAAACCCCTTCACCTGTCAAGTGATTCGCTAGATCCTTTGTATTTGTTTTGTAAATTTAATTTTCGACCGACCTTCCGCTGTTGATCGCGTACACGGATTAATTAAACACATTCCAGGGCCCAGTCTCTCTCAGGCTGTCCGGCGCAAGATGAGAGGGGAAGGGGGGGGGGGGGCGGTTAACTTGAAATATTGAATGCACAGAAGCAGCAACCAATCGGTAGTGTACTGGTTTAGCAAACCAATTTTCTAAGGATTTCCAATGATTTTTGTAGAAAACTGGGGCACTAGCATAATTTACTTGTAGCACCTTGTTTGTACTTTTTTACATTTTTGTTTAGTTTTTCGATTAAAAAAAATTGACTTACATTGCGAGATTTGATGATAAGAAATTTATGGAACGTCAGTGAGAGTTAAACAATTTAGACAAATAACTCCGACAGGTTAGGATAAGTTTCTTAATATAATATAAACTAGTGAATAAGTGTAACCGTTCAAACACTTTTTAAAAACAGTCTTAAAAGAGCTCAAAATAAATTGAATATAATAATAATTACAAGGGAATTGTAAAACGAAATATTCTGTTAATTATTCTTCATTAGGATGCTGCGATAGATAGCCTTTCCCTAGATATGTTATTCTTTTACCTAAGCAAAATTGTAAAAACCATTCGAACGACCGGGACCTCAAGAAAGTCAGTTACTATATGGTGCTAGAACACAGAATGTTACCCAGCGAAAGCTTCTTAACGTTAAAGGGTAGTCCCGGGGTACCGGTAAACGCCCTCGAATCAGTAGCAGCACACCATCTACCCAGACTGGGTAGCAATTTTGTCAAATAAAACGATTACCTCGAAATCATCTCGAGAACTAAATCCCTTTGTCTCCTGAGCTGGACTACTGCGTCGATTGTCCTAATGTTTGTGGTTTTTGGGCAATATAACGCAAGCGAGAGTCAGGCGAGCGAATGATGATGAGATGAGAGAATGTGGATGTGTGGTTGCGCAGGGATCGTAAGATTCCAACCTTTTTTTTTTATACGCCTCCACTATAATCATCGATTGTACGTACGAGGCAAACAGCAAATTGCGCTACCCAAACTCCTTTTTACAGTGACAGTTCGAGAGGGTAGACAGAGGGCATGCAAGGTACGTACCTGGCCGCGTAGTGGTGGCGCCCAGGTACGATCCTCCGGACGGGTAGAGCGAGCGAAAGAAAGCGAGCAACAGCAGTGAAAGAGAGACATCGCCCGTCCCGTAAAAAGGGGGTAAAGTAGGAGTAGCAATAAGTAGAAACAAAAACAAAAAAAAATGAACGAAGGAAAAAAAAAACCTCCTCTAGGAAATAACCCCCCGCGTAGCGCGGACCTCTCGGTAGTCTCGCCGGCAGCAGGCTCTCAAAAATGTTTTCAAAGATGGCCACAAAATGGGATGTGCCGGGGGTTTTGAGTTGGAAATAGAGCGCAGCTAAGGGAGGAGAAAAAACCCCCGGTTGCTTGGATGAAAAGAATCATCGACATACACACAAACACACACAGGGTACCTCTCTCTTTCTCTTGTGCGCTTACTCACTCCCTCTCTCTCTCTCAAGCGAGGCCATCAGCGCGTATTGCGAGACTATAAACACGAGCGCTTTTCTGTTGACGCCCGGGTTCGTTCAATTGACGTCGAAGATGATGCGTGGTGGATCCTGTGAGGTGGAGAGACAGAGAGACAGAAAGAGAGAGAGAGAGGGTGCTGTTTTCGCGATGCAAACCGTTCAAACTATCGAAGCGCTAGCGATAAACGTTTGCCGAAAATACACCCCTTAAACTAAGCCCGCTCGCCTGGCAGATGGTGAAAGTCACAGTCGCTCTAAGCGACGTGAGATGGTGGTTAGATTACGGGGGCGCAATAGAGAGAGAGAGGGAGAGCTATCTTCCTTCGCGGGCTCCCCTCCATTCCCTTCACCACACTCCATCTATCGTGTGTTTTGCGCAGTCGAGCGCCGCTTGATGATGGAACGGGAATGATGAAGGAGAGGATGCATGATCAACCGAAGAGAGATAAGCGGGGCGCGTGGCAGAACGCGAAAAATGAAGATGATGGAGGAGCGGCTCCGCGAACGCGACCCCTGGACGCCCCGGGACGCCCTGGACGCCCGGAGCTCAAAGCGAAAGGAAGGAAGTATACTTTGCATGAATAATTGAGCGAATGCCCGTGGAGGATGGATCGCGATGTGTGTCTGTGCCGGGTGGCCACCGCACCCCACCACCACCACCACCACCACGCGCTTCATCGTACAACAGAGGCGCACAACACAACGGCAGCAGCAACGCCACGCCAACCAAGCACCAAGTAGTCTCGCATTCGACCGAGGCTCCTCTTTCGATGGTCTCTCGCTCTCGCGCTGCGCAACTGGGACAAGGCAGCGGCAGCGGCAGCGGCAGGGCTTCGTTGCTCTCGCTCGAAAACGGATGTCGTCTTGTGGGTAACCGTGGTTGGAAAGGGGGTGTGGGGAGGGGGTTATCACTTGATGGCGGGTGAGGTAGCGTGGTGGCTGGCTGGCTGGCTGGTTTGGTACAACGGCAGCAGATTCGCTCGCTCGTTCGTTCGTTCGCTTGCCGCTTGCTGCTTGGATGGAGCAGCGCGCCCAATCATCTCGCGCGTATGCCGAAGGACTGGTGTGTATGCGTGCGTGCGTGCGTGCGTGCGTGCTTGTGTGTTGCGCGTTCGGTTGCCATGTGATTCATGGATAGTCTCGTTACTACAATGCCTGCGCCTGCTACAGTCATCTAGGGCGGGTTTTTGTGTCAAAACTAAACTGTTAAGGTTTTCTTAACAGTGCTTCTGTCATATATGCAAGAGGCTTTCATTGTAATTGCATTGTGCTTGCTGCAACTATTGCGTATACGGTAACATATTTTGTTTGTCAACGTGGCGTGGCTCGAGCTGATGCAATTTAACCGTACGATTAAAGTACGTACGAATTGTTGCTCTTTCGTTTGTGGTGTGGTAGATACAATATTTGTAGAACAATTCATTGAATCGGTTGAATTTGGTTGAACAGGGTGGAGCTGCTTGAGGACTTGATAGAATTATCGTTAACAATTTCTATTTCTATTTTTCGAACACCATTGTTTTATTATTCATTCCTATTCGAAATATATCGCCTCTGTTGAATACTTCATGGAATTGGAATAATATTAACCGCTATGTCAATAATACCATAGGGCGCTAAATAAAACCAAACACTTCCATAAACCCTTCATAGTTTCTCATATTTCATATAAGATGTGTATAGGAAGCCCGCTTTAGATGCTAAGCTGCTAGTAACAAATTCGACAATCAATCGGCGAAATCATCATACCTAGCAATCTAGCTTTCCACTGAGTTGGGGAGTTCCGCCGCTCCCCGTTCACACGGATCGCGACCCTTTGCCGACTCCATCTCGCCGTCAGTGACGGCCTTGCGAGCGAGCACCACACACAAACGCACGAACGCGCTCGTGCACACCCAACACAGTGGCAACGAATGTCGTCGTCGTCGGCGGCCAATCGATCCGATCAAGCACATGGAAAGGAAGCGCGCGAAATTCAATGCGCAGCGGATAAAATTCCGAAAAATCAACCGGAATAAAACAAACAAACACAACGGCGCGGAGCGAGTAGGCAATGGCGGCGAACAAGAGAAAACATTATCAAAATATAGCCAGCACGCACGCCAGAAGGAGGCTTGCCGTTTGAGGCACCGGACGCGCGTATGTGTCTGTGCGTCTGGTCTGGACGATGGTTGCCGGAGGAGAGACGACCGGGAGGACATTCCAGGAGGGGGGGGGGGGGGGGGGGGGGGGGGTGCGGCAGAGACGCGCAACACGCTTTAAGTACCCCGGCCACGAGCAGGAGTGATCCTGTGCGACTGTTGACCGACCGAGGACAGAGCGTGGCCGTTCGCTCGAGCGCGCAACAAAGAGAGCGAGAGATGATCAGGGCAAGCTCATGGTTGCCCTGGCGGCTGGGCGACGCCTGCTTGCCTCCAGACTCCAGCATCAACCGGCAGAGCGGAGATGACGATGAGATCAGCCCAGGATAGTGGAAGTGGCCAGCACAATACCCCCCCCCCCCCCCCCCCCCCCCCCAAAATCCTTCTGGCCACAGCTACGACTATATATGTGTCTGTGGTTCAGAGGAGGCACCAAAAGACCGCGGACCACTTATACCACAAAAAAAAAATACCATGCCAACTATGTTTTTCATTTATTTACATTATGAGTTTGCCAATGCCTCCTCCTTCTTCAGTGTTTCCATCGCATCGTCAGGTCCGTGGGATTGTGCGAGTAGAGAGGAGGGAAGGGGTACCAACCGAACGCCACTGGTGGTGGTGGTGGTGGTGGTGCGCGTTGCGTTGGTACCGAGCCGTGGAGAGGCCAATCCGTGCGCGGGCGAACAGTAGACCAGGAGGAGAGTCATGGCGGGAGCGGGAAAGAGAGCAAGGGAAAATGAGGGCGTACAACGTTGCCCGCTCGCTCGCCTATGTATATAACGTTTTTTTTTGTTCGCTCTTTTTCCCTAATTTTCCTGCCTTTCCACCCCGCCCCCGGGCCCCCTTGCTGGCCGTTCAACTGTTTTCCAATTCACTCCTCCTCCACCACCTCCACCTCCTGTGCAGCCGCGCGAACACGAGCGTGAGCGGGTAAAAACCGACCACCCCGGGCCAACCCGCTACCAACCAAGCAGCCCAGCGCCAAGATGTACGATGACGCGAACTCAAGGCAATCGCGTGTACGTACACCGCCACACACTGTCTGGGAGCCTGCCTTGGCGATGCGAGACTACCTTCGGCGCCCGAACACCCCCGGCTGCTGCTCCGTCGTCGTCGTCATCGTCGTCATCGTCGTCGTCGTCGTCGCGTCGTGGATTGAGCCTCGGTCCCTCTCGGCCTCTCGCACACATACACAGGCACGCATGTACGCAAACACATAGCGCGCTCGCACTCGCTCACTTTTCACCATCTGCCGTTGTGAGTGTGTTTGTGTGTGTGCGCGCGCTCTCGCGATAGCTTCGCGCTGCCCCGGCGGAGGCCCTCCTTCGGGGATCGGGTTTTGGGTCCGGTCTGGGGTTTTTCGGTGTTTTACGTTCACACCAACTAACGACGTGTGGATGGAAAGATCATCGTCGCCGTCGTCGTCATCACCGTCGTCGCCGTGGTTGCCGTCGTTGTCGTTTGTACGCAAAGAGTATCGGCATTGACAGCGCAAACAAGCAAGCAGGCAAGCAAGAGACCAGTGACTAAAGTAGTGTGTTGGCCGCATTCTTTCTTCGGAGGAGACGAGTGCAGTGCCAAAACAATAGTGGCCAGTGCGTGGTGATTCAGTGCTCCCAGTGCTTGTTGGTGTGTTGTGTTATGTGTGTGCATTTTAGTGAAGTAAAAAACACGCGCGTATAGTGAAACAGTGAACCACCAGCAGCAGCAGCAGCAGCAGCAGCACGAGGAGGAGCAGAAGGAGTAGGAGGCTGATATAGGCTTCGATGCTAAAAAGGTAAAGGCATCGAGCGCAGCAGGCTGTTGCCAGGGTTTGCATTAGCAGCAGCAGCAGCAGCAGCAGCAGCAGCAGAAGAAGGCAGGCACTGCGGCATCCAACGGAAGAGGCGAAACGTTGGGAGGAGTGGGGAACGCGGTGGTTCATAGTGGTGGTGGTAGAGTGGAACACGGTGGTGTGTGTCAGAGAGAAAAAGAGAAGAAAAAGGTTTGAAGGCGCGTGGTGGTGTGCACTAGGGAGGGAAGCGGGAACGCAGGAGACGGGTCCCTGTCGAGTGCGCGCGAGGCTATCGTGTGTGCAGAGATGCGAAAGAGGCCCAAAAGCAATAGAGCGGCGTTGTCGTCACAATCCAAAATACTGTCAACTGTCAAACTGACGGACTAGTGATGATGTTGCGGTGGTGGTGCTGCGGATTTAATCACCAAACGGGCGCGCGTCCTCACATCCGCCTTTGATAACCTTCAAAAGCGAGGTTGTATTGTAGTGTACGTCGTGTGTGTGCTGCTGTGTGGTGACTAGTGTTTCTTCCTGCGGTACGCTGTTTTACGTTGTTGATAAAACAATTGCAGCACATTGCTTGCTGCGTGTGTATGTGTGGCAGTTGGAAGAGTATTGGTAGACTATAGGCAGCTGCCTACTCGATTCGGCTCCGATGGATTAATAGAAAACGAACGAACCGGTGGAGTGACAAAGCAGGCTGGCTAATTAACGTGAAAACGGAAATAGAAAGCGGATGATTCTCGATCTGGATCGTTGCAGTTGCCGTTTTGCTAAGCGTGTTTTTGGTGTTTCTTTTTTCGTTCCAGGACTCAACGCAACGCGGATTGAAAGAATATAAACAGCGATATTAGGAGACAGTGTCTCTGTGTGTATGTGTGTGCGTTTGTGTTCACGGTGAAACAATAGATTCAGCAGCAACCGAAGTGTAGAGGACACCAGCAGGGACAGCAGGGACAGAAGAATCCAAAGGAAGCTGCATCGCATCACAGCTCATCATCATCATCGAGAGTACGTCATCGGTGGTGTGGTGCTGCGCGCCCCCTTTCTTGCCCACGCGTCATACTTAACCGGAGGGAGCAGGAGCTCCAGTAGCAGAAGGAACGCCAGCGTGTATCCGCCCCTGCGTGTGTGCGTGGGACAGAAGAGGGAGGACGAGGCGGAGAAGGAGGGGTGCCGCCATTGGCGCGCAACATGTGTGCAGCAACGGCACCGGTCACGGTGAAACAGGAACGCCACGATGAGGCCGAAATCAAGGAGATGGCCGAGAAGATCATGGAGGTGCACAAACAGCAAATAGCGAAGGCGGCCGCCACCGCGACCCTACAACAGCAACAACAGATACTACCGGGAGCGGCAGCAGGGACGGCGGGGGTACGAACGGGGGCCGGCATGTTAGCGGCGGGTGCCGCGGGCGGTACACAGGCCGGCGCCACGGCGAATGGCGTTGTTGCAGCAGCGACGGCAGCAGCAGCAGCAGCCGCCGCCGCCGCCGGAGGGCAAGCCAACATACTAAACTATCTGACGCGCAAACCGTCGGCCAACACAACGGCCGCGGCCAACAACAACGGTGCCGCCACGGTCGGAATGCACCTGGGCACTGGCGCCGGTGCCGTTTCGCAGAACGGGACCGCAAAGGGAGCAGGAGGAGTAGGAGGAGGCACGCTGGATGGTGGCAGCCCGGAGGTGTGCGATGAGGAGAGCCAGAAGGGACACTTTGGGTGGGAGACGTTCCCGAACAAAACCTACATTCCCTACATACTGCGCGAACAGGAGCGGTACTGTTCGGTGCGGATGCTGGAGACCCGGCTGCTCGGCAAGTACCTCAACTATCTGCACCAGGACATCTACACCTGCACCTGCGTCAAGTCGTACTATATCACCGAAACCGAGAGCAAGCTGCTGAACGAGATCAATGCGAAGCATTCGGATATGTACTTTGGGCGCGAGATGTTCACCGTGAACGATGGTGTGGTGCGGTTGACCGATGCGCACAAGTTCTACCGCTTCCTGGACGTCTGCTACCACAAGCTGATGATGGGCTGTAGCACCCCGAACGACAAATGTGGCTTCATTCGCATCAACAAGGAATCGGTCGTACCGTACACGGTGCGCGATGGCCAGAAGATGGTGCCACTGTTCTACTTCGAGGGTGAAACCGACAACCTGCGCCTGAAGGCGGACAATCTGTCCGGGTGGGATCTGTCGTATCTGAAGTTTTGCTGCAAGGTGCAGGGCATACGGAACGAGCTGTTTGCCAGCGACTCGGTGGCGGTCATCAGTTTGACCGACATCAAGGGATACTTTCCGCCCGGTACCGAGTTTGAGGATTACTGGCCGAGCAAGGTCGTCGACTCGCAGCTACTGTCTGGCTCGAAGAGCAACAACACGGTCCACTGGACGAGGCAACCGGCGCACGCACCACAGAAGACGTCCGGCGCAATGCACGGCGGTGGTGGTGGTGGTGGTGGATCGCAAGGCCGGAAGGCCGCTAACAACAGCAACAGCAGCAGCAACAACAACAACAGCAACAGTAATGCATACCAAGCACTACCGACGCAGGCCAATCTTGCCAAAAGCAACCTCCAAATGAACAGTATTACGGCAGCGGCCGTTCAGGTAAGTGTGGCCCCCGCGGGTGTGGAGCTCATCGTTTAATCAACATTTGGTAATCTCGTTCGTTCTTCGTCGTAGGCCCTCTCGAACAACTGGAATCTCGTGAATGGAAACCATGGAAATATTCTTTCACAGCAGGAGCAACTCCTGCGGATATCACAAGCACAACAGGTAATAAGACCACCACCACCACCACACAGGGTGGTCCAGCAGAGGCAGCGAGTATTCACTTACCCATTCGCTCCCCTTTTTTTCTTCCGTTTTGCAGACTGCACAGGCGCAAGCACAGATACGTAGCATGCAGTTTCAGCAGTACAGTTCCTATCTCAACAGTGCCCTGTCGATGGCACCACGCGGTTCCCAGAATCAGGCCGTACCACCGCCACTAGTCCGTTCGCAGGCCGCTCATCTGTAAGTACCCCCCCACCAGACCAGCAAGGAGACTGTGACGGACGGGAAGAGAGAGAGAGAAGAAGAGGGCCGGCGTCACGTCATCGCCTGTACTCTGTCATCTTTGCATCCATGGCTTCCTTGGCAGTTGGTCGCGCCGAACGCCCGCTCGGGAGTGTCCCATTTACCCGACCAAGCACACCCCGCCTACTGTTTCACTATTTGTTGAGTTCGTCCTTCGTAGAGTTTTCGCGCACACACACCGATCGTTGCCCTCGATCTTAGTTCAGTTCCATTTCCTCACCTTTTTCCAGTAGCATCCATCCCCCCCCAAACATCCCTTACGCTTCTTTCCTATCCCGTAGTATCCTATCCCCGGTCGGTGGACGCACGAATGTTTCGTTTTGCAAGCATTTGTTTTTCTTTTAGCCACACTTTGGTTGTTTTCCCTGTTTGTACTATTCTATTTACTACTTGTTCTGTTGCTACTTCGTTTCGTACTTTGATTTGTTTGGAGTGTCCGCCGGACGTGTGGCGGTAGGAAGAGTAGGACGGAAGAGAGGGGGTACAGAAATCGAACGAGCGCAGAGGAATTGTCAGTTATCGATGGTTGGATTTAAGATCCATACCGATATTCTGTTCTGATCCAAGGACACCAGTTGCTTTTGCTCGCATACTTTGAATGCACTCTTGCAGAACCAATTGTTCGATGAGTACTTGATCTCTAATTAGTAGAAGTTAATGTTTGATAGTCATTAAGTTCTTGTGTTAAACAGTTGAAGTTGTATTTATGTTAATTTTTTTTATATTCACTTTCATCCGCTAGTAAACTCTCTCATAGCGTACATACTGCCTCTACGCAGTATCATGCAGTCGGAAGATTAGTTTTGTACTCATTTCGTTGAATCAATCGTATGTTGTACGCAGTGTATAGATAATATATACCCTCCTCGATTCCTGTATTTGGTAGACAGTATTTGTCATGATGTATCCACTGTGTACTCATATGTTTTGCTTTATTCCATTATAGTATGTTGAATAGTTGATGTTTATTTGTCCGCGTCCCATCATACACAAAAAAAAACACATGTTTGCGAAGCAAGCGTAGCAAAGCTTTGTTTATTTTGTAAGGTTGAACGATGATACGTTCATCCCCATCCATCCATGCTGACGAAGCTTAGTTACCCTAGGAAGATTCTGCCTTCTAGTTTTGTTTCTGTCAGTTTTGTATCATTTTTACTCTCCCCGAACTATCTTATCGTGGCGCTCCCATACCTGATTTGAAGTAATTTAACTTTCAATCATCTTTTAGTCCCATCCGTAGGAGTAGATGTGTTTCCCTCCCTTTTTTTATTGCAGAACGCTATCAGTGGTGTTGTTTGGTGAGACCTTGCTCCGGTACGGAAGGACAGTGTGGTATGGTGGTGGTGTTGG